>NC_079195.1:26752465-27102465 GCF_029499605.1 Hyla sarda
GGTGGAGCCTTGGCTGGATGAAGGAGGGAGCGGATGGCCACTGGGTGATGCAGCAGGCTGGACCACTACATCGGAGCCATGGTTCTCCCAGGCCGCTTTATGGTGGCAGAGCATGTGTTGACGCAGGGCCGTGGTGCCGACATTGGGACCCTGGCCACAAGTCACCTTCTGCTGACATGTCTTGCATGTGGCTACGGGAACCTCCTCCGGATGGCTGATGAAGGCAGAGTAGCTGATTTTCCCACCTACAGTCCGCACTAATTGACTGCTACTGGCGCGATCTCCAGAAACCCCTGTTCCACTACCTGCCGGAAAGGTAGGCTGACGCGAAGCAGGTGGCCTCCCCCGGGCACGTTTGGCTCCAGAATTTTCACTCTTGCCACCATGCTGACTGCCAACTAGACTTGTGCACTAGAACAATTTTCGTTTCATTTCGTTTTTCGTTTTGGAAAAAATTTTCAGTTGGGCAATATTTTCAGTTTCGATTTTTCGGATACATTCGGTATTCGGGTGTTCGGTTTGATTTTTTTTTTTCGGATACATTCGGTATTGGGTACATTCGGTAAATCTTTTTATTCTTTTTTGGACTATAGCGATCCTAAGAAATTATGGAGATACCTTTTTTATTAAAATTTTGTAGGGTACCATAGAAAAATAATAATAAAAAAGATACAGTAGTGATGGAAAAATTGTATCTAACGAAATGTATCTTTTTTTATTATGTCATTTTTATTAATTTTTAAACAGGGATCAATTTATGTGAGCGTGTAAAGCACTAAAAATGTAGCCGACAATGATAAAAATGTAGTGTGTGCGTGTTTTTCACTTTTTTTAAAAACATTTTTTAGGTAGTACTACTACTCCCAGCATGGAACACACTCTTCCCTGATGGGAGTAGTAGTTACTTGTACTAATTGACAGATCTCCGGGGTCCCTTGCGATCCTCTTGTATAGATGCGGCAGCCGCTCTTCCATGGTCCCCTGCACTCACGTATATATACACATATTGATATTTCCCGCAGAGCTGTGACTGGCCAGATGGTTCCAGCCAATCACAGCTCTCTGTGAGAAATAGGAACATGTGTATATATACGGCCGTGCAGGGGACCATAGGAGAGCGGCCGCCGCATCCATACATTATACAAGAGCATCACAGCGGGTGTCAGGAGTGATACCCACAGTGATCTTTCCTTTACTACAAGTACTACTACTCCCAACATGGAGTACACTCTGCTCCATGCTGGGAGCTGTAGTACCTTCATTAATAGACAGATCGCAGCGGGTGTTAGAAGTTACACTCGCTGCGATCTGTCTATTAATGCAGGTACTACAGCTCCCAGCATGGAGCAGAGTGTGCTCCATGTTGGGAGTATTAGTACCTGCAGTAAGGGACAGATCCCAGCGGATGTCACTCCTCCTGACACCCGCTGCGATCATCCTTATGTGACTGTCGGGATCAGCTGTTCTCAGGGCTACAGAGCCGGGAGAACAGCTGATGCTGAGCCGTAGGTATATATCGTATATCTACTGCCCAGCAAGAACTTACAGTGAGCCTGCAATGTGTATACAGTATACACATTGCTGGCTCCCTTAACCCATTGCTGAGCTGTGCGCTATGCGCAAGCCCAGCAAGGAAAGAGTTAACTTATACTGCTGGGCAGTGTAGGTTAACCCTTTGGGCGGTATACACTATATACAGCTATCTATAGATAGCTGTTTACAGAAGACGAAGTCCGCTTACTTCCCTCGAGTCCCGGGCAGGTCCGTGTAGCTCCGCCCCCTAGTGATGACGTCATTAGGGGTGGAGCTACAGAAGGGAACAAAGATAGTTAATCTGAAGCTCTGTTCACATTGTCCGTTTTGTATAATGTGAACAGACCCTTCTGGCAGTGTCTACCCAGACAGGGAGACTCCAGCTGTTGCTAAACTACAACTCCCAGCATGCCCACAGTCAAAGGCTGTCTGGGCATGCTGGGAGTTGTAGTTTTGCACCAATTGGTGGCTCCCTGTTTGGGTAGACATTGCATCATTGGTGCTCTCCCCAGCGGATAGCGCCAAAAATGTCATAACCAATTTTTTGTGTTTTTTTTCTTCTCATTTCAGATCCATGTATGCAGAGGATTACTGCGGATTCAATGGATTACGGCGGATTTTTTTTTTCTTTTAATAAAAGGGTTAACGAGGGCTGTGGGGGAGTGTTTTTTTAAATAAAATAATTTTTCCAATGTGTTGTGTTTTTTTTAATTGAATTTTCAGGCTTAGTAGTGGAAGCTGGTCTTATTGACTGAATCCATTACTAATCCAGGGCTTAGTGCTAGCCCCAAAAACAGCTAGCGCTAACCCCCAATTATTACCCCGGTACCCACCGCCACAGGGGTGCCGGGAAGAGCCGGTACCAACAGGCCCGGAGCGCCAAAAATGGCGCTCCTGGGCCTAGGCGGTAACAGTCTGGCGTTATTTAGGCTGGGGAGGGCCAGTAACAATGGTCCTCGCCCACCCTGGTAACGTCAGGCTGTTGCTGTTTGGTTGGTATTGTGCTGAGAATGAAAATACGGGGAACCCTATAAGTTTTTATTTTTTATTTTTATTTAAATAAATAAAAATAAAAAACGCATAGGGTTCCCTGTATTTTCATTCTCAGCACAATACCAACCAAACAGCAACAGCCTGACGTTACCAGGGTGGGCGAGGACCATTGTTACTGGCCCTCCCCAGCCTAAATAACGCCAGCCTGTTACCGCCTAGGCCCAGGAGCGCCATTTTTGACGCTCTGGGCCTGTTGGTATCGGCTTTTCCCGGCACCCCTATGGCGGTGGGTACCAGGATAATAATTGGGGGTTAGCGCTAGCTGTTTTTGGGGCTAGCACTAAGCCCTGGCTTAGTAATGGATTCAGTCAATAAGACTGGCTTTCACTACTAAACCTGAAAATTCAATAAAAAAAAAACACAACACATTGGAAAAATTATTTTATTTAAATAAACACTCCCCCACAGCCCTCGTTAACCATTTTATAAAAAGAAGAAAAAATAATCCGCCATATTCCATCGAGTCCGCAGTAATCCTCTGCATACACGGATCTGAAACGAGAAGAAAAAAACACAAAAAAATGGTTATGACATTCTTGGCGCTGTCCGCTGGGGAGAGCACCCATGATGCAATGTCTACCCAAACAGGGAGCCACCAATTAGTGCAAAACTACAACTCCCAGCATGCCCAGACAGCCTTTGACTGTCTGGGCATGCTGGGAGTTGTAGTTTAGCAACAGCTGGAGTCTCCCTGTCTGGGTAGACACTGCCAGAAGGGTCTGTTCACATTATACAAAACGGATAATGTGAACAGAGCTTCAGATTAACTAGCCTTGTTCCCTTATGTAGCTCCGCCCCCTAATGGCATCTTCACTAGGGGGCAGAGCTACACGGACCTGCCCGGGACTCGAGGGAAGTAAGCTGGACTTCGTCTTCTGTATACACTGTATACAGCTATCTATAGATAGCTGTATAAAGTGTATACCGCCCAAAGGGTTAACCTACACTGTCGAGCAGTGTAAGTTAACTCTTCCCTTGCTGGGCTTGCGCATAGCGCACAGCTCAGCAAGGGGTTAAGTGAGCCAGCAATGTGTATACTGTATACACATTGCAGGCTCACTGTAAGTTCTTGCTGAGCAGTAGATATATGATGTATACCTACGGCTCAGCGTCAGCTGTTCTCCCGGCTCTGTAGCCCTGAGAACAGCTGATCCCGACATTCACATCAGGACATCGCAGGGGGTGTCAGGAGAAGTGACATCCGCTGGGATCTGTCCCTTACTGCAGGTACTAATACTCCCAACATGGAGCACACTCTGCTCCATGCTGGGAGCTGTAGTACCTGCATTAATAGACATATCGCAGTGAGTGTAACTTCTAACTCCTGCTGCGATCTGTCTATTAGTGCAGGCACTACAGCTCCCAGCATGGAGCAGAGTGTACTCCATGTTGGGAGTAGTAGTACTTGTAGTAAAGAAAAGATCACTGCAGGTATCACTCCTGACACCCACGGTGATCCTCCTGTATAATGTATGGATGCGGCGGCCGTTCTCCTATAGTCCCCTGCACGGCCGTATATATACACATATTCCTATTTCTCACAGAGAGCTGTGATTGGCTGGAACCATCTGGCCAATCACAGCTCTGCGGGAAATATGAATATGTGTATATATACGTGAGTGCAGGGGACCATAGAAGAGCGGCCGCCGCATCTATACATTATACAAGAGGATCGCAAGGGACCCCGGCGATCTGTGAATTAGTACAGGTAAGTACTACTCCCATCATGGAAGAGTGTGTTCCATGCTGGGAGTACTACCTACATTTTTTTTTTCTTAAGTGAAAAACACGCACACACTACATTTTTATTATTGTCGGCTACATTTTTAGTGCTTTACCCGCTCACATAAATGAATCCCTGTTTAAAAATTCATAAACATTTCATAATAAAAAAGATTTCGTTAGATACAATTTTTTCCATCACTACTGTATCTTTTTTATTATTATTTTTTTATGGTACCCTACGAAATTTTAATAAAAAAGGTATCTCCATAATTTTTTAGGATCACTAAAGTCCAAAAAAGAATAAAAAGATTTACCGAATGTTCTCGAATACCGAATGTATCCGAAAAATCTAACTATCTGCATCCTTTCTATTATCTTTGTTATTAGAATGAATTCTTTATGTTTGTTTACAGATAACGAATGCATTCGTTATTTACTGCATGCGTGCATGCATTCGGGAAATAATGAATGCATTCGTTATTTTGCTATTCTTATTATCGTGGCTATTCGGGAATGTTCAAAATATGTTTTTGTGCATTCGGATCGGTCCGAAGACGGTAAAATTCGGTAAATTAGACATTCGTGCCGAACCGAATTGCACATGTCTACTGCCAACTATGCTACTGCCTCGCTGGCTCATCTGCTGCCTCAAGGGCAACCTGCAACTCTCTTCTCCTGATAATGATGATGATGCCCTTTCTGCACCAGGCTCCCAATCGGCTGCTTTTTTGGCCGTATGCGGTTTCCCGACCGCAGGCAAAAACGTGGTCGACCACGTTTTTGCCTGCGGTCGGGAAACCGCATACGGCCGAAAACGAAGCCGACCGGAGGCTGCGGTTCACTCTGGTCGGCTCATAGACATACATTAAATACGGTTCCCGAAAACGGCTGAGTGCGGGCGCTGCGATTAAGCCCCGCCCCCCTCCTCCCAGCGGTATAAGGGAGCCGTATTTAACAAAACGTGGTGTGAACCCAGCCTTACATCGTCCTCAGTGAATAGTGGAGCTGAACCCACAGCATAAGATACTTCTTTAGGAGAGGGAACAGCATAGGACAAAGGCAATGGGAGGACAGGGACTGCTCCTGGGCCATGCAGACTTAGGGTTGTGTCTGAGGAACCCACCAACTATTGAATGGGGGTGTCAGATGTCACTTGTGATGATGTGGATGAGCGTGTTAACCAATTGACGACGACAGATGGGTTGCTGGTAGAGACACGACCGCTGGCTGATAACAGGAGCTCAGGCCTCTCGCTGCGACTCCTGCTGCCACTTGCCCCAAGTCTGCTGCCAACTCTGCCTGAAGTATTTAGGCCTCTGCCACTCCTCTGTGCACGTCCTGGCACTTTTCTGCCTGACATACTTAGTGCGTATATGACGGTATTACAATACGCTTCACTACTTTTTAAACAGTATTTGTCTAGAACAGCAGCAGGTGATTACTTTTGGCTGTCCTTTCACAGTATGTAGGCCCTTGACAGATTAACAGGTAGGAAATGGTACACTACTTGGATGTACGTATGCGGTATGCACTGATGAGGGCAGTAATATGCCCAACAATACGCAGAAAAAAATCAGTATTTTTGTAAAACACCAGCCGGTGAGTACTATTTTTGGACTTTCACAGTATGTAGGCCCTTGACAGATTAACAGGTATAAAATGGTACACTACTTGAATGTACGTATGTGGTATGCACTGATGAGAGCAGACAAATGCGCAACAATACCCAGAAAAAAATTTCTATTTTTGTAAAACACCAGCAGGTGATTACTTTTGCCAGGAGTCAGGACTTTCCCTGCATCTAGACTTGTTACAGAAACAAAATAGAACACTGCTTTTATGTAGGCATGTGGTATGCACGTATGAGGGCAGACAAATGCACTACAGTGCGCTGAAAAAACGTATTTCTGAACAGCAGCAGGACCCAACAGAGCAGCACCACAAAAAAGACAACAGGGATTAAACCCTAAATTGCACTCTGTCACAGTGTTAAGAATGGTGTGCACGTTTTTTTTTATAGTCTACACACAATTCTGAGCAATTCTGAGATTTGTGGAGCAAAAAAAGCACTGAATTGCGCTGAAAAATAAGATGATCAGATGGTTGATAAAGTTCAGGCAGCTTGTGGATATGTATGAGGCAACGAAAATCTATCTGCCCCTCTTTGATGAAATGCTAAATAACGTGAATAGGAGTTTTATATATTGTCAGATCCTTCTCAGTGACAACACCAAAGCACTGCACTACAAGAATCGCTGCGATATTCGCATTCGTTGTGAATCGAATATATCATGAAATTTGTAACGAATTTGGGTTCGTCAGCTTCGGTTTGCTCATCTCTACTAGTAAATGCAAAGGCACCTTTCCATGTTTAAATTGTAATCACTGTAATGGCATAATTAAAGGTGAAAAATGTTATCATCCATCTAGAGGCTTTCCTATTGCACATAAAGGATTCTATACTTGTATGACAAAAAATGTCATATATTTGCTTAAATGTCCATGCGGACTCACTTATGTTGGTCAGACAGCTAGAATGATGAAAACGAGATTAACCAAACATAAGTCTGTCATTAGAAAAGAGGTGAAATTACAAGCTTTGGTGAAAGTACTGTTGCAAGACATTTTCGCGAATGCAAACATTCTATCAGTACCCTTAAATGGTTAATTTTAGAAGTCCCTGTACAAGCCAATGAGAATCTGAACTAAAGACGTCTTTTACAAAGAGAATGTTATTGGATTACTGAATTAAATTCTGTCGTTCCATATGGTCTTAATGAGATATGTAGTTTTAAAGCATTTTTATAAAGTGCTAGTCAAAATATGTATTTTTGATTAAAAAATGTTTGCATGTGGTATTGTTAAAAATAACGCTCCATCTGAATACTTACCGTCTATCTCTATATAATCCTCCCTCCCTCCACACCTGGTACGCATGACTAAGGGCGCATGCCCCCGAAATGCCGTTGCGTCCGAGGTCTTGAGCAGATGGAAAATCTGAGCTCTGTGTCTGTTACAAGCTTTGCTCCTCTTTGTTAAGAAGATTTCTACTACTCTGAAAATGAAAATACATCTTGAAAAGTTTGGAAAACGATCGTCTGAATCGCGAGTTACTACCCTGCTGGGTCTTTATTATGGATATTGTTTCATCTACAAGAGTTTATTACAACTCATGCCTGCCAAATGACATTAATTGTACTTAAAATATATGCCAGTTCTGAACTATCGTAGAAATCTAAGACGGTCTCAAGGACATCCTCAGATGCGTGTGCCTCTCAATAAATCTAGCAAGGTTGACTAGGGCAAGAGTAGACCAGCAAATGAAGCGCTGATCTTAGTATATCCCCCTTTTGTTTACTGTCATTTACCTTTAAAGAGGTACTTTGGTGGAAAACATCTGGTGCCAGAAAATTTAACAGATTTGTAAATTACATCTATTTAAAAATCTTAATCCTTCCAGTACTTATCAACTGCTGTATACTACAGAGAAGGTTGTGTAGTACTTTCCAGTCTGAGCACTGTGCTCTCTGAGTATGGACAGAGGTGGCAGCAGAGAGCACTGTGGTCAGACTGGAAAGAACTACACAACTTCCTCCGTAGTATACAGCAGCTGATAAGTACTGGAAGAATTAATATTTTTAAATAGAAGTAATTTACAAATCTTGCAAGGCAGGAATGGTCAGCTCACAGGACACCCAACACGGCTATATGATCCAGCATAAGCAATAGAAAGAAGGTAGGTAGCCAGTGGTAACGTTGTAAAACTCTGCTTTATTCAGATCCTCATAAAACCGCATGCAAGCGGGATTCAGCCAACAGACAACAATCACAGGTAAACGTGGACGCGTTTCTGGAATACACCCTTTGTCTTAACAAGATATACCCTATTAACCAACCAGGTTATATATGGGTGTCCATTGAAAAAAGGGAGGAGTCAAAACTAATGTCAAACCTTCTTAACCCACTCCATTCACTCAAATAGATTAACCCTTACATACATGAAATGTGTAACCAGGGATTAGTATAAAACATATTTAGTATAAACATGCAAAAATTATTAGATTACTGTAAAAAAACAGCAAAAGACATAAAAATAATGATGATAACAAAATACAAAAACTAAAACTTGGAAAAAAACGCAGGGAGAAACCGCCCCATATGAACAACTACCTACTATGGAACAAATAAAAAATAAACACCATTAATAATGCAAAAGATCACTAATAATGGAAGATTAAATCACTCCTTAAGTTCAGACCACCCGGGTGGATGGTTTGTAGATTGTGTATCCAAAAAACCTCCCTATTTCGCAAGGATCTGACTCTGTCTCCTCCTCTCAGATGCCTACGAACACATTCCATGCCGCAGAAAATCATGTTAGATACATCACCATCGTGAACGTCTCAAAAATGTTTAGAAACAGTAGAGGCGTTCACATGGTGCGGATTCACTGCGGATTCACTGTGTTCCTGTATGCGTTTCTTTAGAAGGCGTTTCATGCTGCCCACATACATAAGTTTACAACTAGTAAGCATACAGGAACACATTCGTGCCGCAGTGAATCCGCACCATGTGAACGCCTCTACTGTTTCTAAACATTTTCGAGACGTTCACGGTGGTGATGTATCTAACATGATTTTCTGCGGCATAGAATGTGGTCGTAGGCATCCGAGAGGAGGAGACAGAGTCAGATCCTTGCGAAATAGGGAGGTTTTCTGGATACACAATCTCCAGACCATCCACCCGGGTGGTCTGAACTTAAGGAGTGATTTAATCTTCCATTATTAGTGATTTTTTGCATTATTAATGGTGTTTCTTTTTATTTTTTTATTTGTTCCACAGTAGGTAGGTGTTCATATTAGGCGGCTTCTCCCTGCGTTTTTTTCCAATTTTTAGTTTTTGTATTTTGTTATCATCGTTATTTTTATGTATTTTGCTGTTTTTTTACAGTAAACTAATAATTTTTGCATGTTTATACTACATATGTTTTATACTAATCCCCGGTTACATATTTCATGTATGAAAGGGTTAATCTATTTGGGTGAATGGAGTGGGTTAAGAAGGTTGTACCTTAGTTTTGACTCCTCCCTTTTCTCAATGGACACCCATATATAACCTGGTTGGTTAGTAACGCGTCCACGTTTACCTATGATTGTTGTCTGTTGGCTGAATCCCGCTTGCATGCGGTTTTATGAGGATCCGAATAAAGCAGAGTTTTACATCGTTACCACTGACTACCTACCTTCTTTCTATAATTTACAAATCTGTTTAACCTTCTGGCACCAGTTGATTTCATAAAAAATGTTTTCCACCCGTTTAAGATTTCAATAGTGACTTTTTTCTCTTACCCAGCACAGATATATAGGCGCTCTCTGATTTTTTCACCCATGTACTTGGAAGTGTAAGTGAGAATAGTCTCTGTGTGCTGTTCACGGAAGCTAGAAAGAAATCGAGAAATACAATTTTTAGACAACATATTTTATCTCTTCCAGAAGTCCTATCCTGGTGGGTCATATATGGTAGAATTTTCCAAGAAAAAAAAGTCTTATATACAGGTCTACAAGGGTTATACACAGATCAGCTCTAACATTAAAACTACTGAAATGTGAAGAGAATAACATGCCATCTGTAAGGGATAGAATATATTAAAGGTGTTATCCAGGTTCTATTTATTTGTTATTTTTTTAGTGTCCTAAATGCATTAAAATAACAAACCCGCAGCTCCTCACATCTCCAATGCAGTGCTTATCCCAAGTAACCCGTTGGCACCCCACTCTTCATTATGGAGTGAATGTCAAGTGACTTGTCAAGTGAATGTCAAGTGACCTGACAGTGAATCAGCGGCCTCAGTGGTCACATGCCATACTCCAGGCATCAAGGCTCCCATCACTGACTGGTGATGCCCAGAGTATGCCACTTGACCACTGATGCTGCTTATTTGCTGCAATGGTCATGTGAGGTGTTCTCCAAAAGCATGATGGGGCTGCCAAAACATCATTGATGCAGGAAAGGAGTAAAGGCTAGCCCATCTGGTCGGATCCCACAGCTTTAGTAAAGCAATGTGATGGAAAATCCTTTTGGCTATGATAGTAAGGTGTCAGGTCACACAGAGCATATCAGCTTGCTGTGCATGGGGCTGCATAGCCTCCGAACGGTCAGTGTGTCCATCCTGACCTCTGTTCATCAAGGAAAGTACCTACAATAGACACATCAGCATCAATACTGAACCATGGAAAGCAGGTGGCTTATTCTGGTAATTCATTTATTCTCTTTAAAGTGGGATTCCAGGATTTTTTTTTTTATTTGACTGTGCTACAGGGTGGAGCCACCGCTGGGTGGGAGAGAGATCATTTTGCAGCAGCTGCAGGCACCCTAGTTAGAGAACACTGGTCTTTTGAATTGAATGCAGCTCATTTGTGTTTCAATGGGTGGGGTGGCTCATTTGTGGGAGGGAGGAAAGTGACCTCCATATTTCAAACAAGGAACTATAGGATTTGTAATTTAAAAGACCAAACTTTAACAGGAAACAGTCAGTTCACAAAAGGCTAGCCACAGTGTTATGGTAATCTCACAATAGCCATTTAGTCCTTCCTAAGCATGTCCATTTAGTCTGGCAGGTACGTGCTAAAATCCCCTCATGGTGGATAACCCCTTTAATATTATATATACGGCTGGGTGCATTGCTTACCTAGAGAAAAGATGCCACTTTTATGGATTAAAGGAAAAAGACAGACCTAAGGGCAGTGTGATGCTCTGTGCAATTGGAGAGATTTATTAAAACCTGTGCAAGCAAAAAGTTGACCTGTTGCCCATAACAACCAATCAGTTTGCTTTTTTTATTTTTAGAAAATAAATGAAGCGATCTGATTGGTTGCTATGGGCAATCGGTCAGCTTTTTCTTTTCAGGTCTTTGTAAATCCCCCTCAAATGTTCTGCTAGAAAATTTGGGTCCTAGCGTCATGTCGATATTACTGTGGCATGTATCTAAACATTGTACAGACCAAGCGACTCCATTAATGGCAGCGGGATCCCTAATAGCAGTGGCCTCTGTCAGAAAGATAATTCACCAACCACAAACAATTGTCAATGAATGAGGAACATGAAAAAAGAGATCAAAGTGGTGACTAGGCCTCCAGATTTCCCAGATCTCAACCCGTTTGATCATTTATGTGATGTGCTGGAGGAACAAGTCCCATCCATAAGGTCGCACCTCACACCTTACAGGACTCACAGGGTCTGCACTTTCAAAAGTCTTGTGGAGCCGAGGGGGAGCAATGCAATATGAGGCATCAGGTTGTAATGTTATGGCTGATCTGTATTTGGTAAATTAAGGGTTAAATCTATCCAACAAACTCCAAATAAATATGTGTTACCGTTCAGACACAGGTACATATTTTCAGTAATTTCCTTCCCGATGCCTCCAGGCTAAATGAGATTTAAATAAATGATAAAGACAAATTTAGTTCTGAACAATACATCATATAACTTATAAGTCAATCCCATTGGGATATACAATATTTTGAACATATGTTTATACAGTGTTACTATAGATTTCTGAAACTTACCTTGACTAGAAGTTGTCTTTGCAGTATGTCTATATTTCCTCTTGCGGGCACGTATGGTTTCTTCCCATTGCATAAATCTCTGCTGGTCACTGCTTCCACTCTCACTGTCAGGGTCAACGATCCTAGGGAACATACAATTTAATATATATATATATATATATATATATATATATATATATATATATGGCCTTAAGGGGGTGCTCTGCTGTAAACATATTTTCCCCTATCCAAAGGATAGGGGGTAAAATGTGAGATAAAATGTGGATACCCCCGCAATCTCCGGGCCGGCAGTGGTGGCGTCCGGTACATGGAAGCTTGCAGCTTTCCTGTTTGTGATGTCTTTCCACACCCCCTCGTTTCATGTCTATCGGAGGAGGCGTGATGGCAAGAACATAGCCTTCACGTCTCCTCCCATAGATGAATGGAGGGGTCGTGGTGGCTGGCATCGCCAGTCATCGGGCACAGAGCAGAGTTCACTCCGTGCACCAAATGACAGGGGTGTCTCAGTTGCTGGGGACCCCACGATCTAACATCTTATCCCCTATCCTTTGGATAGGGGTTAAGATGTTTACAGCGGAGTACCCTTTTAAAGTCCAGGCCAATTTTTGTTTTTGCGCCTTAATTCTTTCTTCCTCCCCTTCTAAAAATCATACTGCTTTAAATTTTGCACCTACAGATCCATATAAGTGTCACCGATTTTACTTTTCAATGACATTACTTATAACATACCGTAATCTGTGGAAAAACAAAAAAAATAACTAATTTGTTGGGTGAAATAAAAAAAAAACAACGCCATTTTGTAAATTTAGGGGGCTTCCATTGCTATGCAGTGCACTTTTCGGTAAAAATAACCTTATCTCTATTCTGTAGATCCATACAGTTACAAGGATACCCAATATATGTAGGTTTTATATTATTTTACTACTTTAAAAAAAATACTAACTACATGCACCAAAATTGTTATGTTTAAAATTGTCATATTCGGACCCCTATAACTTTTTTATTGTTCCATATACAGAGATGTCAATGGGGGCAAATTTTTTGTGCTGTGATCTGTAGTTTTTATCGGTGCCATTTTTGTTTTGATGGGACTATTTGATCGCTTTAAAAAAAAAATTATGGTATATAAAGTGACAAAAATGCACAATTTTAGACTTTGGTATTTTTTTTACGCATACAGAATTGACTCTGCGGTTTAGCTAACCACATATATATATTTTTTTTTTTTTTTTTTTTTACGAATAGTTTTTATTAAAAGGTTTTTGAAGAATACAGTATAACAGTAGTACAATAACAGGAGTAACAATTCGGTGTACAGTCGAAGAACAATATGCAGTAAAGATGACGTAGTGATCACAATTTCAAAATAAAAAAACACTCATGGCATTGCGGTGTCAAAATCAGAGCAGGTGCATGAATCTAGCATAAATAGTTAAAGGCCTCAACAAGTTATCATTAAAACTAGGAGAGGAAGAAAGCTAAACCTTTATTGGACCCCCACATAATATGAAGACTTAACATGTTCAGGACGCAGGGGGTATGCATACGCCCTGCATCCCGAGTCCTTAAGGACGTAGGGCATATGGATACGCCCGTGGGAATTACGGTCCCCGCCTCTAGCCGGTTGGGGACCGGAGCGGAATGCCTGCTGAAATCATTCAGCAGGCATCCAGGCACATCGTCGAGGGGGGTCCTGAGAGCCCCCTCCATGTGGGCGATCGCAGAAAATCGCATGTCAATCCAGACATGCGATATTCAGCTATTCCGGGCTGATCGGGTCTCTGGTGACCCGATCGCCCGGAAAATAGGGATGATCGGAGCTGTCAGTGACAGGCCTGACCATCCTTAGGGATAGGAACGAGATTGCAGTGCTGCGATCTTCTCCTATCCCCTGTCATTAGTCAGAAATGAATTCTGACCAATGGCAGCACAGGACAGGGGGTTGCCATGGAAACCCCCTGTTCTGCTCACCCCTGGAAGTGAAAATGAGCTGCGTCCTTAAGGGGTTAAGCCAATAATGTTACTTAGAAAGTAATGTGGTGTACGTGTCGTTGCCTAAGGACAATATGCGCTCAAAGGCACAAGTGAGATTAATAGCCGTAGGTAGTTCGTCTGAGACCGGCATATCAGCAGTCTTCCATTTGCGAAGCAACACTGTTTTGGCTATAACGCATATCATACATATCAGCGCCCTCCCTTTCAATGGAAAGCTATCAACTCCTATCAATAGGAGGACAAGTTGTGGGGATCAGGGAATTGAAGGGAGGACTTCCACTAGTATTTGTTTACATGCCTTCCAATATGGTTGAGCCCGTGGGCAGGACCATAAAATGTGTCAAAGTACCCTTACATGAGCAGCCCCTCCAGCATATCTGAGAAACTGTGATATATATATATATATAAGAGCTAGTTTGTCTGGGGTATAGTACCACCTCAGCATGGATTTCGTAGCGGATTCGACATGTGCCGAGCATCTCAAGTAGAGACGTATCATTTTGAAGGAACCCTGCCATTCCTCAGCAATGAAAGTCGTGTTTAAATCCCTCTCCCAACTACATAGTCATGGCCGTAAATGTTGGCACCCCTAAAATTTTTCAATACAATGAAGTATTTCTCACAGAAAAGGATTGCAGTAACACATGTTTTGCTATCCTTTCTTTTTTTTTTTTTTTTGAACATGTGCTGCACTCTTCCCCACCCCCTCAGCCCAAACCTATATAGGTGGTAATTAGCCACACTAGGGCCATTTCACTCCTAGCAGCCTCCCAGTCTGACTGGGAGAGAAAGGTAAGTGAGCCTTTACACCTTGTTCACACTGGTGTGGTGCGGGGTGGCGTCCGTTGCTGCCGTGGCGCTGTGTCTGCGGGCGGGTGTGGCCCATAGACTGGTTTGAGAGGCATTGGGGCCGCTCTGCCAGTGGGTCGCTCTCCCCCCCCCCCCCCCCCCCCCCGTGGGCATCTGTGTCGCGGCGGTGGTGGTCACCGCCCGGTGCTACGCCATTTTATGCTAGGGACGTTAGGGACCCACTCTGAATAGGTGGCCTTGACGTGGCGAGTGGGCTTGTACTTTTTGATCAAAAATGTATACTAACAACCTGTTAGTTTTTGATATTGTGCTGAGAAGCAATCAGATCATTATACAAGATTGTAGATGTGCGCTATGTCTGTATTCTACTCGAATTCACATGTTTTGCTATACACGTGTTTATTCCCTTTGTGTGCATTGGAACTAAACCAAAAGGAGGAAAAAAAGCAAATTGGACATAACGTCACACCAAACTCCAAAAATGGGCTGGACAAAATTATTGGCACGCTTAACTTAATATTTGGTTGCACACCCTTTGGGAAAAAAAATGAAATCAGTTGCTTCCTATAACTATCAATAAGCTTCTTACACCTCTCAGACGGAATGTTGGGCCACTCTTTCTTTTGAAAAGTGCTCCAGGTCTCTCTTATTGGAAGGGCGCCTTTTCCCAACAGCAATTTTAAGATCTCTCCACAGGTGTTCAATGGGATTTAGATCTGGACTCATTGCTGGCCACTTCAGAACTCTCCAGCGCTATGTTGCCATCCATTTCTGGGTGCTTTTTGACTTATGTTTGGGGTCATGGTTCTGCTGGAAGACCCAAGATCTCGGATGCAAACCCAGCTTTTTGACACTGGGCTGTACAATGCTACCAAAATCCATTGGTAATCCTCAGATTTCATGAAGCCTTGTACACATTCAAGGCACCCAGTGCCAGAGGCAGCAAAACATCCCTAAAACATCATTGAACCTCCCCCTTGTTTCACTGTAGGTACTGCGTTCATTTCTTTGTAGGCCTCATTCCATTTTCGGTAAACAGTAGAATGATGTGCTTTACCAAAAAGCTCTATCTTGGTCTCATCTGTCCACAAGACATTTTCCTAGAAGGATTTTGGCTTATCCAAGTTCATTTAGGCAAAATGTAGTCTTGCTTTTTTATCTCTTTGTGTCAGCAGCGGGGTCCTCCTGGGTCTCCTGCCATAGCGTTTCATTTCATTTAAATGTCGACGGATAGTTTGCGTTGACACTGATGCTCCCTAAAGCCTGCAGGACAGCTTTAATATCTTTGGAACTTGTTTGGGGCTGCTTATCCACCTTCCGAATTATCCTGCGTTAACACCTTTCATCAATTTTTCTCTTCTGTCCACGTCCAGGGAGATTAGCTACAGTGCAATGGGTTGCAAACTTCTTGATAATGTTGTGCACTGTGGACAAAGGCAAATCTAGTTCTCTGGAGATGGACTTGTAACCTTGAGATTGTTGATATGTTTCCACAATTTTAGTTCTCAAGTCCTCAGACAGTTCTCTTCTCCTCTTTCTGTTGTCCATGCTTAGTGTGGCACACACAGACACACAATGCAAAGACTAAGTGAACTTCTCTCCTTTTTATCTGCTTTCAGGTGTGATTTTTGTATTGCCCACACCTGTTACTTGCCCCAGGTGGGTTTAAAGGAACATCACATGCTTAAGACAATCTTATTTTTCCAAAATTTTTAAAGGGTGCACACAAATTTTGTCCAGCCCATTTTTGGAGTTTGGTGTGACCTTATGTCTATTTTGCTTTTTTTCCTCCCTTTTTTTGTTTTAGTTCCAATACACACAAAGGGAATAAACATGTGTATAGTAAAACAGTGTGTTACTGCAATCCTTTTCTGTGAGAAATACTTCATTTTCTTGAAAAAATCCAGGGGTGCCAACATTTACGGCCATGACTGTATAGGATGAGATTTAGTGTAATGAGCGTAATGTATCAAGTGACTGTATAAAGGTTTCAGGCCCCTCTGGTTTCCTGTTGTGTACAAAAGGGCTAGTGCATTCGGTTTAATCCCTGTCGAGGTCAGACCCTGTAACAGATGACGTATTTGTAGGTACTTGAAAAATTTGCTGGAAGGTAGGGCATGTGCCCAACTGTTATCTCGGAAAGGTAGTAGTGTAACTGTCATCATGAGATCTTGCACTGTGGTAACCCCGCCCTCCGCCCATCTATGAAGCTCTGTGTCCGGCATCAATGCCTGTATCAGGGTGAATGGTAGTATTGAGACATGAGGTGATGAGTCAGAAGCTGATAGTTTATGAAAAGCTGACCAAGCAGTGAGAGAGGCAAGCACTGTTGGACCTCATTCGGTAGGGGTGGACACATTCCAGAAGGGAATGTATAGTAGGTCCTTCAGCTGAAATGGAAAGGCCAGCACATGTTCTAATTGTATCCAGGGTATAGTACGATTGGGACATTGCCATCCTTTCAACATAGACACTAGGGTGGACAAGTAATAAAGTTTCAAATCCGGAAGGGCCAAGCCTCCAGAGTTCCTGTCTCTAGTTAGGATGCTGCAAGCTATTCTAGGTTTCTTGTTACCCCATACGAAGTTAGTAAGCAGGGAGCGCACTTTATCAAAGAACCTTTCGGGGACGTAGATAGGCAGGGTGCACATATAAAAATTTGGGCAATAGGAACATCTTAAAGGTGGCTATTCTGCCAATCCATGAGATATTGTGTTTGGAAAAACTTTGTAGGTCTACCTGTGTTTCCGAGAGAAGAGAATCATAGTTAAGTTTGTATATTAGGAATTGGGAACCCACTATATTAGTACCTAGGTACTTGATATCACTGTTGCGCCAATCAAAGGGATAGAGTGCTTTTAATTGAGAGATTTGTTGGGGTGACATATACAGTGGCAGGGCCTGGGTCTTAGTGGAGTTTAGGTGGTAATAGGAAAGAACGTTGTATTTAGTGATTAGATTCATCATATTCGCTACAGATGTCTCCAGGTTGGTCAACAAAAGAAATACATCATCAGCATATAGAGATATGGTATGCAAATTACCTCCAATGACCACCCCCGAGATCTGTGGGTGTTCTCGTATGGCTTGAGCTAAGGGGTTCCATGGCTAACACAAATATTAATATTAACAAGGGGCAACCCTGACTGGTACCATTCGTCAGCGCACGGCGTACGGAGAAGGCGAACGACCAACAGAGTCGGTCAAACGCCTTCTCTGCATCCAACGCCAAAGCCAGCATGGGGATTTTGTTTCTAGCTATGTGGTGGAATACCCCACACATCCTTCTGGTTTTGAAGTATGTTTGCCTATGGGGAACAAAGCCAGCCTGGTCCACATGGATGAGTTGGGGAAGAATTTTCGCTATGCGAGTGGCTAACAATTTTTGCTATGCGAGTAGCTAACAATTTGGCAAATATTTTGATGTCCTGGTTCAACAACGATATAGGTCTAAAATGTTGAGGGGTATCAGGTGACTTACCAGGTTTGGGGAAAGTAATAATTAGGGCCTGGGAATTCTCTTTGGGAAAAGATCCCGTGTCTAATACAGCTTGGAAGAATTCTTTGAGGTGAGTGGCCAGTATGGGTCTAATTTGTTTATAATAGTGAGTCGAAAAACCATTGGGACCAGGAGCCTTATTACAAGGGAGGGATTTTATTATCATGTCCACCTCAGCCGTAGTAATGGGGGAATTGAGAGTGTGAAACTGGGGTACCGATGATATAGGTAGGGTCAGGGAGTTTAGGAAAGAAGTAATGGTAGAGACGGTTGGGAGTAGATTCTCTCAAGTTATATAAATGCGAATAATAGGCTTGAAAGCCGTTCGCTATATCTTTGGGGGAATATAGTTTTTGGTGAGTAAAAGGGTGAATAAGGAATGGAATCCTGCTTTTAGTGTGTTGGGATTTAAGGCGTGCAGTCAGTAGCTTACCAGCCTTTTTGTTCTGCGAGTTGAAAGTCGCTCTAGTCTTTCTAAAAGCTTTCTCATCAGAAGTCAGAAGTAAGCCTCTTAGTTCCAGTCACAGTTCTATAATAGAAGCTGCCAATTGTATAGATGGGTGAGATTTATTTTGAGTCTCCACCTGTCGGATCTTGTGTAGGAGATCCGCAAATGTTTTTTCTTGTTGTTTTTTGTGCATCGCACATTGCTAAATAAAGGAGCCCCTTATGGTAGCTTTGTACGCGTTCCAGAGGGTCTTAGGGTTGGGGAGGATGGAGTGTTAAGTTGGAAGTATTCCCTCACATCCGTTTCTATCTGATTACTGTGATGGGGATGTGATAAGAGGAAGGGGTTACTCCGCCAAAGAAACGACAGAGTCGGGTTTATGTGTTCAGCCAGGGATAATGTAACGGCCGCATGGTCGGACCACTTAAAAATGTCTATAGTCATGGATTGAACTAGAGGTAGCAATGACCTATCCACTAAGAAAAAATCCAGACGGGAGTACACATTGTGCACCCCAGAGTGGAATGTGTGGTCTCTCTCCTCCCCATGTTGTATGCACCACACATCATATAGTTCCTCCTTCTATAAAATGTCTGCTATGTTGATAGGGTTACACAATGGGGGAGAAGTGGTGTCAAGTGGTGGGTCTACTGTAATGTTGTAATCACTGCACATGACTAAATGTCCCTGCCTGTGGCGGTGAATTTTCTGCATCAATTTCAGCAAAAAGGGTAGTTGGGCACTGTTGGGAGCGTATAAAGAAACTATGGTGTAGGTCTTGTTATTCAGTTTACAAACCACTATACAATATCGCCCAAAGGGTCTGAATATGATTCGATTAAAGTGAACACCACAGTATTTTTTATTGCTAAGGCAACTCCACGGGCTTTAGAACTAAAATGTGCCTGAAATATGTGTGGAAATGCTCTAGAAGATAATCTAAAAGCATCGTGACTGAGAAGATGTGTCTCCTGAAGACAGAGAACCTCACAATGTAAATGTCTTCTCGCTTCCTTCCAAACATGAGCCCTACGCATAGGACTTTTTAGGCCATTAACGTTAAAGAGTACCTCTCATCAAAAAAATGTTTTTTTTATTTTATGGTTTAATATCTAAAGATTAATTTTCTCCTTGGGTTCTATAAAAAAAAAATGTATACTTTTATGTGTGTTTTGTGTCTAAACTTTTGTCCACTAGAGGTCTCCCTAGGAGTCCCTTTTTTAAGTGATTTCGGACTCAAGCAGGCCTGGCAGCTGGGTCCGAAATCTCATACTCAGCGCAGCTCCCCGCCTGTCAATCAGACAGATGGGAGCGAGCGCTGTGCGCGCATCCCTGCAGGGCACGCTCATGACTCTGCCCAGCCAGCGGCATCTTCATGCTCCTCCCGCTGATAAGGAGAGCCGGCGCATGCTGGCCGAGAGTCAGTTGAGCGCAGCTCTGCAGGATAGAAGCAGCAGGGTGTGAGGTGGATTTTTGCGTTCGCAGAGCAAGGGGAGAGATGAGGTACACACCCCCTCCCTCATGTCCCTTAGCTCGGGAGGATGCAGATCTCCACGGGGAGAAGTACCCGCCCCCTCCCTGAGCTTCCCGAGCTGAAAACGCAGATCTCCATGGAAAGACAGAGCCGGGGAGAGAGAAGTCAGAGCAGCGTTCCTCATCTCCCCTCAGCTCTGTCTGTGTTTACTGTACATGTGCTAGGGATTCATACACTGCAGGGACTGGGAATAAATCTCTGCCTGGGGATGATTTCTATGTGAGGAGGAGGAGGGGGGTCCCTGTTATGTGTGTGTGTGTGTGTATATGCTGGGAGTCCCTGTTAGGTGTGTGTGTATGATTGTATGCTGGGAGTTGTAGTCCCTGTTAGGTGTGTGTGTGTATGCTGGGAGTTGTAGTCCCTGTTAGGTGTATGTATGCTGGGAGTTGTAGTCCCTGTTATGTGTGTGTGTGTGTATGCTGGGAGTTGTAATCCCTGTTAGGTGGGTGTGTGTATGCTGGGAGTTGTAGTCCCTGTTAGGTGTGTGTATGCTGGGAGTTGCAGTCCCTATTAGGTGTGTGTATGCTGGGAGTTGTAGTCCCTGTTAGGTGTGTGTGTGCTGGGAGTTGTAGTCCCTGTTAGGTGTGTG
The DNA here is from genome assembly GCF_029499605.1 of Hyla sarda. NCBI lineage: Eukaryota > Metazoa > Chordata > Amphibia > Anura > Hylidae > Hyla > Hyla sarda. The sequence goes on from NC_079195.1 coordinate 26,773,217, forward strand.
TGTGTGTATGCTGGGAGTTGTAGTCCCTGTTAGGTGTGTGTGTATGCTGGGAGTTGTAGTCCCTGTTAGGTGTGTGTGTGTGTGTGGGCGTTCGGAGTTGTAGTCCCTGTTAGGTGTGTGTATGCTGGGAGTTGTAGTCCCTGTTAGGTGTGTGTGTGTATGCTGGGAGTTGTAGTCTCTGTTAGGGGTGTGTGTGTATGCTGGGATTTGTAGTCCCTGTTAGGGGTGTGTGTGTGTTTATGCTGGGAGTTGTAGTCCCTGTTAGGGGTGTGTGTATGCTGGGAGTTGTAGTCCCTGTTAGTTGTGTGTGTGTGTTTATGCTGGGAGTTGTAGTCTGTTAGGTGTGTGTGTGTATGCTGCGAGTTGTAGTCTCTGTTAGGTGTGTGTGTGTGTATGCTGGGAGTTGTAGTCCCTGTTAGATGTGTGTGTATGCTGGGAGTTGTAGTCCCTGTTAAATGTGTGTGTGTATGCTGGGAGTTGTAGTCCCTGTTAGGTGTGTGTGTGTGTGCTGGGAGTAGTAGTCCCTGTTAGGTGTGTGTGTGTGCATGCTGGGAGTTGTATTTCCTGTTAGGTGTGTGTGTCTGTATGCTGGGAGTTGTAGTCCCTGTTAGGTGTGTGTATGCTGGGAGTTGTAGTCCATGTTAGGTGTGTGTGTATGCTGGGAGTTGTAGTCCCTGTTAGGTGTGTGTGTGTGTGTGTATGCTGGGAGTTGTAGTCCCTGTTAGGTGTGTGTATGCTGGGAGTTGTAGTCCCTGTTAGGTATGTGTGTGTGTGTGTATGCCAGTGTTTCCCAACCAGTGCTGAGTTATATTAGTGTGCTGTGTATAACGCTGTACATATATATATATATATATATATTAGTTTAATGCATATAACGCTGTATATATATATATATATATATATATATATATATATATATATATTAGTGTGCTGTGTATAACACTATATATATTTATATATATATATATATATATATTAGTGTGCTGTGTATAACGCTGTATATATATATTAGTTTGCTGTATATAATGCTGTATATATATATATATATATATATTAGTGTGCTGTGTATAACGCTATATATATAAAATATATATATATATATATATATATATATATATATATATTAGTGTGCTGTGTATAACGCTGTATATATATATTAGTGTGCTGTGTATAACACAGGTTTCCTCGGGCTGCAAGGGGGGGGGGACAAACTGCATGGGCTGGCTTCTGCTTTTTCATGGGGTGTTCATTAGCCCCATAAAGAGGACATAGAAATGAATGGGGTTTGTACAGGACATGAATATCACTGAATGAACCCTGTGCATTTCTATGTCAGCGTTCATACAGGGAAGCAGAGATGCACGGGGTTCATACAGGAAAGCAGAGATGCACAGGGATCATACAGGGAAGCAGAGATGCACGGGATTCATACAGGGAAGCAGAGATGCACGGGGTTCATACAGGGAAGCAGAGATGCACGGGTTCATACAGGGAAGCAGAGATGCATGGGGTTCATACAGGGAAGAAGAGATGCACGGGGTTCATACAGGGAAGCAGAGATGCACCGGCATCATACAGGGAAGCAGAGATGCACGGGGTTCAAACAGGGAAGCAGAGATGCACAGGGTTCATACAGGGAAGCAGAGATGCACGGGGTTCATATAGGGAAGCAGAGATGCACGGGGTTCACACAGGGAAGCAGAGATGCAGGGGGTTCATACAGGGAAGCAGAGATGCATGGGGATCATACAGGGAAGCAGAGATGGATGGGGTTCATACAGGGAAGCAGAGATGCACGGGGTTCATACAGAGGTCTTCATGTCAGTGTTCATTGCACAGCAGCTTTGAGAGAAAATCAATCACGTCAGGAGGGACGTACAGGAGAAATAACTTTGTAGCATGTACAGCTTCATCCAGGGGAAATTGGGAAAGAGGAGAAAACGGATTTTGGCGGCGGCCACCAATTGAAATCTACACTTGCAGAATTCTGCAAGTGGAGTTTTAGATTAAATCAATAACCGGTCTAGGACCAAGGGCGTTCAGCAGGCATCCTGGGCCACTACCTGGGGGGCTCCTGAGCCCCCCCCCCCCCCCCATGTTGGTCAATTCAAACCAGAGATTTGTGATTTGTGGCGATTCCAGGTCATATGGGTCTCCATATGGGAACTGTGATGTGAGCAGCGGTGGAGGTCCCTTACCAATTGCGGGCGGCGATCGTGCTGTTGACGGGAGCCAGGAGGTGAGTAGTTTCCTAGCAACATCTGGAGGGCCACAGTTTGGAGATCACTGTGCAGTGGTCTCTAAATTGTGGCCATCCAGATGTTGCATAACTACAACTCACAGCATGCACTGACAGACATACATGCTGGAAGTTGTAGTTTTGCAACAGCCGGAGGCTCACTGGTGGGGAAGTACTGAGTTAGGTTCTGTTACCTAACTGGGTGCTTCCTCATCAGTGTGCCTCCAGCTGTGGCAAAACTACAACTCCCAGCATGCACTGATAACCGAAGGGCATGCTGGGAGTTGTAGATATGCAACAGCTGGAGGTACACAAATACAACTCTCAGCATGCCCAGACAGCCATTTGCTGTTCGTGTATGCTGGGAGTTGTAGTTATGCAAGATCTGGATGGCTACAATTTAGAGACCACTGCACAGTGATCTCCAAACTGTGGCCCTTCAGATGTTGCTAGGCAACTACTCATTAGTGTTGCTCACGAATATTTGCAATTCGAATTTTATTCGCGAATATCGCATATTCGCAAATTTGCGAATATTCGCGAATATAGCGCTATATATTCATAATTACGAATATTCGTGTTTTTTTTTCACAGTACACATCACAGTGATCATCCCTCTCTGCTTCCAGCTTATGTGGTGTAAGAAGGCTCTAATACTACTGTGTGAGACTGGTGTGCGAATTTTCGCATATACGAAAATTGGCATATTCTAATTTTTGCATATGCAAATTTTCGCATATGCACATTTATGTATATGTAAATTTTCGCATATGTTAATTTTCGCACACGCGAATATTCGCATATGCGAAAATAAAACGAGAATATTACGAATATGCGAATATTCATCCATATATTCGCGAATATTCGCGAATTCGAATATGGCCTATGCCGCTCAACACTACTACTCATCTCCTGGCTCCCGTCAATAGCACGATCGCTGCCCGCCACACTTAGAGGAGGATCGCAATTGGTAAGGGACCTCCACCGCTGCTCACATCACAGTTACCCCGCTCTGCCCGGACTACCGTGAGTGGGCAGAGCGGAGGAACTGAATTTTAACCCATGCGCCACCTCCCCTATATGTTATTGGTCAGTCGCTTCTGACCGCCCAATAGCAGAGATAGGAGTTCAGGGTGATTGAACCTGTCTTGGACAGCCCCGAACACCCTTATTTACCGGGTCACCGGAGACCCATATGACCTGGAATCGCCACAAATCTCCGGTCTGAATTGACCAACATGGGGGGGGGGGGCTCAGGAGCCCCCCAGGCATTGGCACAGGATGCCTGCTGAACGATTTCAGCAGGCATCCCGTTCCGTTCACCGCCCGGTTACCGGTGGTGATAATAAACCCTGAGGGCGTACAAGTACGCCCTTGGTCCTAGACAGGTTAATGATTTAATCTAAAACTCCACGTGCAGAATTCTCCAAGTGTAGATTTCAATTGTTGGCCGTCGCCAAAATCCGTTTTCTCCTCCTTCTCAATTTCCCCTGGATGGATCAGCTTCCCGAGCTGAAAACGCAGATCTCCATGGAAAGACAGAGCCGGGGAGAGAGAAGTCAGAGCAGCGTTCCTCATCTCCCCTCAGTTCTGTCTGTGTTTACTGTACATGTGCTAGGGATTCATACACTGCAGGGACTGGGAATAAATCTCTGCCTGGGGATGATTTCTATGTGAGGAGGAGGAGGGGGGTCCCTGTTATGTGTGTGTGTGTGTATATGCTGGGAGTCCCTGTTAGGTGTGTGTGTATGATTGTATGCTGGGAGTTGTAGTCCCTGTTAGGTGTGTGTGTGTATGCTGGGAGTTGTAGTCCCTGTTAGGTGTATGTATGCTGGGAGTTGTAGTCCCTGTTATGTGTGTGTGTATTCTGGGAGTTGTAGTCCCTGTTAGGTGGGTGTGTGTATGCTGGGAGTTGTAGTCCCTGTTAGGTGTGTGTATGCTGGGAGTTGTAGTCCCTGTTAGGTGTGTGTGTGCTGGGAGTTGTAGTCCCTGTTAGGTGTGTGTGTGTGTGTGTGTGTATGCTGGGAGTTGTAGTCCCTGTTAGGTGTGTGTGTGTATGCTGGGAGTTGTAGTCCCTGTTAGGTGTGTGTGTGTGTGTGTTCGGAGTTGTAGTCCCTGTTAGGTGTGTGTATGCTGGGAGTTGTAGTCCCTGTTAGGGGTGTGTGTGTGTTTATGCTGGGAGTTGTAGTCCCTGTTAGGGGTGTGTGTATGCTGGGAGTTGTAGTCCCTGTTAGGTATATGTGTGTGTATGCTGGTAGTCCCTGTTAGTTGTGTGTGTGTGTTTATGCTGGGAGTTGTAGTCTGTTAGGTGTGTGTGTGTGTGTGTATGCTGCGAGTTGTAGTCTCTGTTAGGTGTGTGTGTGTATGCTGGGAGTTGTAGTCCCTGTTAGATGTGTGTGTGTATGCTGGGAGTTGTAGTCCCTGTTAGATGTGTGTGTATGCTGGGAGTTGTAGTCCCCGTTAGGTGTGTGTGTGTGCTGGGAGTAGTAGTCCCTGTTAGGTGTGTGTATGCTGGGAGTTGTAGTCCCTGTTAGGTATGTGTGTGTGTGTGTATGCTAGTGTTTCCCACCTGGAGGCACCCAAGTTGGGAAACACCTGTATCGGTGTGGTGAACCAAAACTCCCAGGAGACTACAGAGGCAGCTGCTGGTATTATACCACAGACTGAAGACTCCTGAATGACACATGTTGGGAGTTGTAGTCCCTGTTATGTGTGTATGCCAGTGCTTCCCCAACCAGTGCTGATTTATATTAATGTGCTGTGTATAACGCTGTACATATATATATATATATATATATATTAGTTTGCTGCATATAACGCTGTATATATATATATATATATATATATATATATATATATATATATATATATATATATATATTAGTGTGCTGTGTATAACACTATATATATTTATATATATATATATATATATATATATATATTAGTGTGCTGTGTATAACGCTGTATATATATATTAGTGTGCTGTGTATAACGCTGTATATATATATTAGTTTGCTGTATATAATGCTGTATATATATATATATATATTAGTGTGCTGTGTATAACGCTATATATATATATATATACATATATATATATATATATATATATATATATATATATATTAGTGTGCTGTGTATAACGCTGTATATATATATTAGTGTGCTGTGTATAACACAGGTTTCCTCGGGCCTGCAAGGGGGGGGGGGACAAACTGCATGGGCTGGCTTCTGCTTTTTCATGGGGTGTTCATTAGCCCCATAAAGAGGACATAGAAATGCACAGGGGTTCAGTTCAGTGATATTATCACTGAATGAACCCTGTGCATTTCTATGTCAGCGTTCATACAGGGAAGCAGAGATGCACGGGGTTCATACAGGAAAGCAGAGATGCACAGGGATCATACAGGGAAGCAGAGATGCACGGGATTCATACAGGGAAGCAGAGATACACGGGGTTAATACAGGGAAGCAGAGATGCACGGGTTCATACAGGGAAGCAGAGATGCATGGGGTTCATCCAGGGAAGAAGAGATGCACGGGGTTCATACAGGGAAGCAGAGATGCACCGGGATCATACAGGGAAGCAGAGATGCACGGGGTTCATACAGGGAAGCAGAGATGCACAGGGTTCATACAGGGAAGCAGAGATGCACGGGGTTCATATAGGGAAGCAGAGATGCACGGGGTTCACACAGGGAAGCAGAGATGCAGGGGGTTCATACAGGGAAGCAGAGATGCATGGGGATCATACAGGGAAGCAGAGATGCATGGGGTTCATACAGGGAAGCAGAGATGCACGGGGTTCATACAGAGGTCTTCATGTCAGTGTTCATTGCACAGCAGCTTTGAGAGAAAATCAATCACGTCAGGAGGGACGTACAGGAGAAATAACTCTGTAGCATGTACAGCTTCATCCAGGGGAAATTGGGAAAGAGGAGAAAACGGATTTTGGCGGCGGCCACCAATTGAAATCTACACTTGCAGAATTCTGCAAGTGGAGTTTTAGATTAAATCAATAACCGGTCTAGGACCAAGGGCGTTCAGCAGGCATCCTGGGCCACTACCTGGGGGGCTCCTGAGCCCCCCCCCCCCCCCCCCCCATGTTGGTCAATTCAGACCAGAGATTTGTGATTTGTGGCGATTCCAGGTCATATGGGTCTCCAGTGACCCGATAAACAAGGGTGTTCGGGGCTGTCCAAGACAGCTTCGATGACACTGAGGTGATAGGAGTGAGGTGGCGGTGTGCCACCCCTCCTATCTCTGCTATTGGCCCCTCAGAAGCGACCGACCAATAGCAGATCGTGGAGGTGGCGCGAGGGTTAAAGTGCAGGTCCCCCGCTCTGCCCATCCACGGTAGTCCGGGCAGAGCGGGGGAACTGTGATGTGAGCAGCGGTGGAGGTCCCTTACCAATTGCTGGCGGCGATCGTGCTGTTGACGGGAGCCAGGAGGTGAGTAGTTTCCTAGCAACATCTGGAGGGCCACAGTTTGGAGATCACTGTGCAGTGGTCTCTAAATTGTGGCCATCCAGATGTTGCATAACTACAACTCACAGCATGCACTGACAGACATACATGCTGGAAGTTGTAGTTTTGCAACAGTCGGAGGCTCACTGGTGGGGAAGTACTGAGTTAGGTTCTGTTACCTAACTGGGTGCTTCCTCATCAGTGTGCCTCCAGCTGTGGCAAAACTACAACTCCCAGCATGCACTGATAACCGAAGGGCATGCTGGGAGTTGTAGATATGCAACATCTGGAGGTACACAAATACAACTCTCAGCATGCCCAGACAGCCATTTGCTGTTCGTGTATGCTGGGAGTTGTAGTTATGCAAGATCTGGATGGCTACAATTTAGAGACCACTGCACAGTGATCTCCAAACTGTGGCCCTTCAGATGTTGCTAGGCAACTACTCATTAGTGTTGCTCGCGAATATTTGCAATTCGAATTTTATTCGCGAATATCGCATATTCGCAAATTTGCGAATATACGCGAATATAGCGCTATATATTCATAATTACGAATATTCGTGTTTTTTTTTTTCAGTACACATCACAGTGATCATCCCTCTCTGCTTCCAGCTTATGTGGTGTAAGAAGGCTCTAATACTACTGTGTGAGACTGGTGTGCGAATTTTCGCATATACAAAAATTAGCATATTCTAATTTTCGCATATGCAAATTTTCGCATATGCACATTTATGTATATGTAAATTTTCGCATATGTTAATTTTCGCACGCGCGAATATTCGCATATGCGAAAATAAAACGAGAATATTACGAATATGCGAATATTCGCGAATATGACGAATATTCGTCCATATATTCGCGAATATTCGCGAATTTGAATATGGCCTATGCCGCTCAACACTACTACTCATCTCCTGGCTCCCGTCAACAGCACGATCTCTGCCCGCCACACTTAGAGGAGGATCGCAATTGGTAAGGGACCTCCACCGCTGCTCACATCACAGTTACCCCGCTCTGCCCGGACTACCGTGAGTGGGCAGAGCGGAGGAACTGAATTTTAACCCATGCGCCACCTCCCCTATATGTTATTGGTCGGTCGCTTCTGACCGCCCAATAGCAGAGATAGGAGTGGTGGCACCCCCGCCACCTAACTCCTATCACTTCAGGGTGATTGAACCTGTCTTGGACAGCCCCGAACACCCTTATTTACCGGGTCACCGGAGACCCATATGACCTGGAATCGCCACAAATCTCCGGTCTGAATTGACCAACATGGGGGGGGGGGCTCAGGAGCCCCCAGGCATTGGCACAGGATGCCTGCTGAACGATTTCAGCAGGCATCCCGTTCCGTTCACCGCCCGGCTACCGGTGGTGATAATAAACCCTGAGGGCGTACAAGTACGCCCTTGGTCCTAGACAGGTTAATGATTTAATCTAAAACTCCACTTGCAGAATTCTCCAAGTGTAGATTTCAATTGGTGGCCGTCGCCAAAATCCGTTTTCTCCTCCTTCTCAATTTCCCCTGGATGAAGCTGTACATGCGTTATTTCTCCTGTACGTCCCTCTTGACATGATTTTCTCTCAAAGATGCAGTGCAATGAACGCTGACATGAAGACCTCTGTATAAACCTTGTGCATCTCTGCTTCCCTGTATGAACCCCATGCATCTCTGCTTCCCTGTATGAACCCCATGCATCTCTGCTTCCCTGTATGAACCCCGTGCATCTCTGCTTCAATGTATGAGCCCCGTGCATCTCTGCTCCCCTCTATGAACCCCGTGCATCTCTGCTTCCCTGTATGAACCCCATGCATCTCTGCTTCCCTGTATGAACCCCGTGCATCTCTGCTTCAATGTATGAGCCCAGTGCATCTCTGCTCCCCTCTATGAACCCCGTGCATCTCTGCTCCCCTCTATGAACCCTTGCATCTCTGCTTCCCTGTATGAACCCCGTGCATCTCTGCTTCAATGTATGAGCCCCGTGCATCTCTGCTCCCCTCTATGAACCCCGTGCATCTCTGCTTCCCTGTATGAACCCCGTGCATCTCTGCTTTCCTGTATGAACCCTTGCATCTCTGCTTCCCTGTATGAACCCTGTGCATCTCTGCTTCCCTGTATGAACCCCATGTATCTCTGCTTCCCTGTATGAACCCCGTGCATCTCTACTTCCCTGTATGAACCCCATGCATCTCTGCTTCCCTGTATGAACCCCGTGCATCTCTGCTTCTCTGTATGAACCCATGCATCTCTGCTTCCCTGTATGAACCCTGTGCATTTCTACGTCCCTATATGAACGCTGACATATAAATGCTCAGAGTTCATACAGTGATGTTCATGTCCTGTACATACCCCATTCATTTCTATGTCCTCTTTATGGGGCTAATGAACACCCCATGAAAAAGCAGAAACCAGACCGTGCAGTCCGTCCTCCCCCTTGCAGCCCGAGGAAACCTGTGTTATACACAGCACACTAATATCCCTGGTTGGGATACACTGGCATACACACACAAAAGGGACTACAACTCTCAGCTTGTGTCATTCAGGAGTCTTCAGTCTGTGGTATAACACCGGCATGCTGCCTCTGTAGTGTCCTGGGAGTTGTAGTTCACCACATTGATATATAGCATACAGCAGTATTTCCCAACCAGGGTGCCTCCAGGTGTTGCAAATCTACAACTGCCAGCATTTCCTAATTGGGGAACACTAGCATACACACACCTAATAGGTACTACAACTCCAAGCATACGCATCTCACAAGGACTACAACTCCCAGCATACACACACCTAACAGAGACTACAACTCCCAGCATACACAGACACCTAACATGGACTACGACTCCCAGCATACACATACACCTTACAGGGACTACAACTCCCAGCATCCACACACACCTAACAGGGACTACAACTCCCAGCATACACACACCTAACAGGGACTACAACTCCCAGCATACACACCTATCAGGGACTACAACTCCCAGCACACACACACACCTAACAGGGACTACAACTCCTAGCATACACACACACACCTAACAGGGACTACAACTCCCAGCATACACACACACCTAACAGGGACTAAAACTCCCAGCATACACACACCTAACAGGGACTACAACTCCCAACATACACACACACCCCTAACAGAGACTACAACTTCCAGCATACACACACACCTAACATGGACTAAAACTCCCAGCATACACACACACCTAACAGGGACTACAACTCTCAGCATACACCCACCTAACAGGGACTACAACTCCCAGCATACACACACACACCTAACAGGGACTACAACTCCCATCATACACACATCTAACAGGGACTACAACTCTCAGCATACACGCACACCTAACAGGGACTACAACTCCCAGCATACACACACCTAACAGGGACTACAAATCCCAGCATACACACACCTAACAGGGACTACAACTCTCTGCATACACGCACACCTAACAGGGACTACAACTCCCAGCATACACACACACCTAACAGGGACTACAACTCCCAACATACACACACCTAACAGGGACTACAACTCAGCATACACACACACACACACCTAAAAGGGACTTCAATTGCCAGCATACACACACACCTAACAGGGACTACAACTCCCAGCATACACACACCTAACAGGGACTACAACTCCCAGCATACACGCACACCTAACAGGGACTACAACTCCCAGCATACACACACCTAACAGGGACTACAACTCATAGCATACACACACACCTAAAAGGGACTTCAATTGCCAGCATATACACACACACACACCTAACAGGGACTACAACTCCCAGCACACACACACACACACCTAACAGGGACTACAACTCCTAGCATACACACACACCTAACAGGGACTACAACTTATAACATACACACACACCTAAAAGGGACTTCAATTGCCAGCATACACACACACACACACACACACCTAACAGGGACTATAACTCCAAGCACACACACACACACACACACACACACACACACACCTAACAGGGACTGCAACTCCCAGCATACACACACACACACACTCACCTAACAGGGACTACAACTCCCAGAATACATACATACACACACCTAACAGGGACTACAACTCTCAGCATACACGCACACCTAACAGGGACTACAACTCCCAGCATACACACACCTAACAGGGACTACAAATCCCAGCATACACACACCTAACAGGGACTACAACTCTCTGCATACACGCACACCTAACAGGGACTACAACTCCCAGCATACACACACACCTAACAGGGACTACAACTCCCAACATACACACACCTAACAGGGACTACAACTCAGCATACACACACACACACCTAAAAGGGACTTCAATTGCCAGCATACACACACACACCTAACAGGGACTACAACTCCCAACATACACACACCTAACAGGGACTACAACTCCCAGCATACACACACACACCTAACAGGGACTACAACTCCCAGCATACACACACCTAACAGGGACTACAACTCATAGCATACACACACACCTAAAAGGGACTTCAATTGCCAGCATATACACACACACACACCTAACAGGGACTACAACTCCCAGCACACACACACACACCTAACAGGGACTACAACTCCTAGCATACACACACACCTAACAGGGACTACAACTTATAACATACACACACACCTAAAAGGGACTTCAATTGCCAGCATACACACACACACACACACACACCTAACAGGGACTATAACTCCAAGCACACACACACACACACACACACACACACACACACCTAACAGGGACTGCAACTCCCAGCATACACACACACACACACACACTCACCTAACAGGGACTACAACTCCCAGAATACATACATACACACACCTAACAGGGACTACAACTCTCAGCATACACACACACCCAACAGGGACTACAACTCCCAGCATACATTCATACACACACACACACACACACACACACACAAACACCTAACAGAGACTACAACTCTCAGCATAACACACACACCTAACAGGGACTACAAATCCCAGCATACACACACAACCAACAGGGACTACAACTCCTAGCATACACACACACCTAAAAGGGACTATAACTCCCAGCATACACACACAAACACACACACATAACAGGGACTACAACTCCCAGCACACACACACACCTAACAGGCACTGAAACTCCCAGCATACACACACTCACCTAACACTGACTATAACTCCCAGCATACACACACACACCTAACAGGGACTACAACTCCCAGCATACACACACCTAACAGGGACTACAACTCCCAGCATACACACACACCTAACAGGGACTACAACTCCCAGCATACACACACCTAACAGGGACTACAACTCATAGCATACACACACACCTAAAAGGGACTTCAATTGCCAGTATATACACACACACCTACCAGGGACTACAACTCCCAGCACACACACACACACACACACACACACACCTAACAGGGACTACAACTCCTAGCATACACACACACACACACCTAACAGGGACTACAACTTATAGCATACACACTCACTTAAAAGGGACTTCAATTGCCAGCACACACACACACACCTAACAGGGACTACAACTCCAAGCACACACACACACACACACACACACACCTAACAGGGACTGCAACTCCCAGCATACACACACACACTCACCTAACAGGGACTACAACTCCCAGAATACATACATACACACACAAACCTAACAGGGACTACAACTCTCAGCATACACACACACCCAACAGGGACTACAACTCCCAGCATACATTCATACACACACACACACACAAACACCTAACAGGGACTACAACTCTCAGCATAACACACACACCTAACAGGGACTACAACTCCCAGCATACACACACAACCAACAGGGACTACAACTCCTAGCATACACACACACACACCTAAAAGGGACTATAACTCCCAGCATACACACACAAACACACACACACATAACAGGGACTACAACTCCCAGCAAACACACATAACAGGCACTGAAACTCCCAGCATACACTCGCACACCTAACAGGGACTACAACTCACAGCATACACACACACACACACACCTAACAGGGACTACAACTCCCAGCATACACACACACACACCTAACAGGGACTACAACTCCCAGCATACACACACATCTAACAGGGACTACAACTCTCAGCATACACGCACACCTAACAGGGACTACAACTCCCAGCATACACACACACCTAACAGGGACTACAACTCCCAGCATACACACACCTAATAGAGACTACAACTCCCAGCATACAGACACACACCTAACAGGAAATACAACTCCCAGCATACACACACTCACCTAACACTGACCATAACTCCCAGAATACACACACACCTAACAGGGACTACAACTCCCAGCATACACACACACACACACCTAACAGGGACTACAACTCCCAGCATACACACACACCTAACAGGGATTACAACTCCCAGCATACACACACCTAACAGGGACTACAACTCATAGCATACACACACCTAAAAGGGACTTCAATTGCCAGCATACACACACACATCTAACAGGGACTACAACTCCTAGCAAGAACACACACCTAACAGGGACTACAACTCTTAGCATACACACACACACACCTAAAAGGGACTACAACTCCCAGCATACACACACACCTAACAGGGACTACAACTTATAGCATACACTCACACCTAAAAGGGACTTCAATTGCCAGCATACACACACACACACACCAAACAGGGACTACAACTCCCAGCACACGCACACACCTAACAGGGACTGCAACTCCCTGCATACACACACACACACACACTCACCTAACAGGGATTACAACTCACAGCATACACACACATACACACACCTAACAGGGACTACAACTCCCAGCATACACACACATCTAACAGGGACTGCAACTCCCAGCATACACACACACCTAACAGGGACTACAACTCCCAGCATACACACACCTAACAGGGACTACAACTCCCAGCACACACACCTAAACAGGACTACAACTCCCAGCATACACACACTCACATAACACTGACCATAACTCCCAGCATACAGACACCTAACAGGGACTACAACTCCCAGCATACACACACACACACCTAACAGGGACTACAACTCCCAGCATACACACACACCTAACAGGGATTACAACTCCCAGCATACACACACCTAACAGGGACTACAACTCATAGCATACACACACACACACACCTAAAAGGGACTTCAATTGCCAGCATACACACACACACACACACACCTAACAGGGACTTCAACTCCCAGCACACACACACACACACACACACCTAACAGGGACTACAACTCCTAGCATACACACACACCTAACAGGGACTACAACTCCCAGCATACACACACCTAACAGGGACTACAACTCATAGCATACACACACACACAACTAAAAGGGACTTCAATTGCCAGCATACACACACACACACAAACACCTAACAGGGACTACAACTCCCAGCACACACACACCTAACAGGGACTGCAACTCCCAGCATACACACACACACTCACCAAACAGGTACTACAACTCCCAGCATACATACATACACACACACACACACCTAACAGGGACTACAACTCTCAGCATACACACACACCCAACAGGGATTACAACTCCCAGCATACACACACACCTAACAGGGACTACAACTCCTAGCATACACAAATACCTAACAGGGACTACAACTCCCTGCACACACACACACACACACACCTAACATGGACTACAACTCCCAGCATACACACACCTAACAGGGACTACAGCTCCCAGCATACACACACACACCTAACAGGGACTACAACTCCCAGCATACACACACACACACACCTAACAGGGACTACAACTCCCAGCATACACACACACCTAACAGGGACTACAACTCCCAGCATACACACACACACCTAACAGGGACTACAACTCCCAGCATACACACACCTTACAGGGACTACAACTCCCAACATACACACACCTAACAGGGACTACAACTCATAGCATACACACACACACACACCTAAAAGGGACTTCAATTGCCAACATAAACACACACACACCTAACAGGGACTACAACTCCCAGCATACACACACCTAACAGGGACTACAACTCCCAGCATACACACACACCTAACAGGGACTACAACTCCCAGCATACACACACCTAACAGGGACTACAACTCATAGCATACACACTTACCTAAAATGGACTTCAATTGCCAGCATATCCACACACACACACACACACACACACACACACCTAACAGGGACTACAACTCCCAGCACACACACACACACACACACACACACACACACCTAACAGGGACTACAACTCCTAGCATACACACACACACCTAACAGGGACTACAACTTATAGCATACACACACACACACACACCTAAAAGGGACTTCAATTGCCAGCATACACACACACACACACCTAACAGGGACTACAACTCCAAGCACACACACACACCTAACAGGGACTGCAACTCCCAGCATACACACACACTCACCTAACAGGGACTACAACTCCCAGAATACATACATACACACACACACACCTAACAGGGACTACAACTCTCAGCATACACACACACCCAACAGGGACTACAACTCCCAGCATACATTCATACACACACACACCTAAGAGGGACTACAACCCTCAGCATAACACACACACACCTAACAGGGACTACAACTCCCAGCATACACACACACACACCTAACAGGGACTACAACTCCCAGCATACACACACCTAACAGGGACTACAACTCCCAGCATACAGACACACACACACCTAACAGGAAATACAACTCCCAGCATGCACACACACACCTAACAGGGACTACTACTCCCAGCACACACACACCTAACAGGGACTACAACTCCCAACATACACACACCTAACAGGGACTACAACTCATAGCATACACACACACCTAAATGGGACTTCAATTGCCAGCATATACACACACACACACACACACCTAACAGGGACTACAACTCCCAGCATACACACACACACACCTAACAGGGACTACAACTCCCAGCATACACACACCTAACAGGGACTACAACTCCCAACATACACACACCTAACAGGGACTACAACTCATAGCATACACACACACCTAAATGGGACTTCAATTGCCAGCATATACACACACACACACACACCTAACAGGGACTACAACTCCCAGCACACACACACACCTAACAGGGACTACAACTCCTAGCATACACACACACCTAACAGGGACTACAACTTATAGCATACACACACACCTAAAAGGGACTTCAATTTCCAGCATACACACACACACACACACACCTAACAGGGACTACAACTCCAAGCACACACACACACACACACACACACACACACCTAACAGGGACTGCAACTCCCAGTATACACACACACACTCACCTAACAGGGACTACAACTCCCAGAATACATACACACACACACCTAACAGGGACTACAACTCTCAGCATACACACACCCAACAGGTACTACAACTCCCAGCATACATTCATACACACACACACACACCTAACAGGGACTACAACTCTCAGCATAACACACACCTAACAGGGACTACAACTCCCAGCATACACACACAACCAACAGGGACTACAACTCCTAGCATACACACACACCTAAATGGGACTATAACTCCCAGCATACACACACAAACACACACACATAACAGGGACTACAACTACCAGCACACACACACCTAACAGGCACTGAAACTGCCAGCATACACTCACACCTAACAGGGACTACAACTCACAGCATACACACACACACCTAACAGGGACTGCAACTCCCAGCATACACACACACACACACACACCTAACAGGGACTACAACTCCCAGCATACACACACATCTAACAGGGACCACAACTCTCAGCATACATGCACACCTAACAGGGACTACAACTCCCAGCATACACACACACACCTAACAGGGACTACAACTCCCAGCATACACACACCTAACAGGGACTACAACTCCAAGCATACAGACACACACACACCTAACAGGAAATACAACTTCCAGCATACACACACTCACCTAACACTGACCATAACTCCCAGAATACACACACACCTAACAGGGACTACAACTCCCAGCATACACACACCTAACAGGGACTACAACTCATAGCATACACACACACCTAAAAGGGACTTCAATTGCCAGCATACACACACACCTAACAGGGACTACAACTCCTAGCATACACACACACACACACACACACACACACCTAAAAGGGACTACAACTCCCAGCATACACACACCTAACAGGGACTACAACTTATAGCATACACACACACCTAAAAGGGAGTTCAATTGCCAGCATACATACACACACACACACACACACCAAACAGGGACTACAACTCCCAGCACACACACACACACACACACACCTAACAGGGACTGCAACTCCCTGCATACACACACACACACACACACACTCACCTAACAGGGATTACAACTCACAGCATACACACACACCTAACAGGGACTACAACTCCCAGCATACACACACACACACCTAACAGGGACTACAACTCCCAGCATACACACACATTTAACAGGGACTACAACTCCCAGCATACACACCTAACAGGGACTACAACTCCCAGCATACACACACACCTAGACGGGACTACAACACCCAGCATACACACACTCATATAACACTGACCATAACTCCCAGCATACACACACCTAACAGGGACTACAACTCCCAGCATACACACACACCTAACAGGGATTACAACTCCCAGCATACACACACCTAACAGGGACTACAACTCATAGCATACACACACACACACCTAAAAGGGACTTCAATTGCCAGCATACACACACACACACACACACACACACACCTAACAGGGACTACAACTCCCAGCACACAAACACACACACACACCTAACAGGGACTACAACTCCTAGCATACACACACACCTAAAAGGGACTACAACTCCCAGCATACACACACACCTAACAGGGACTACAATTTTTAGCATACACACACACCTAAAAGGGACTTCAATTGCCAGCATACACACACACACACACACACACACCTAACAGGGACTACAACTCCCAGCACACACACACCTAACAGGGACTGCAACTCCCAGCATACACACACACATTCACCAAACAGGGACTACAACTCCCAGCATACATACATACATACACACACACACACACACACCTAACAGGGACTACAACTCTCAGCATACACACACAGCCAACAGGGACTACAACTCCCAGCATACACACACACACCTAACAGGGACTACAACTCCTAGCATACACAAATACCTAGAAGGGACTACAACTCCCAGCATACACACACACCTAACAGGGACTACAACTCCCAGCATACGCACACCTAACAAGGACTACAACTCCTAGCATACACACACACATAAAAGGGACTACAACTCCCAGCATACATACACACCTAACAGGGACTACAACTTCCAGCACAAACACACACACCTAACAGGGACTGCAACTCCCAGCATACAAACACCTAACAGGGACTACAACTCCCAGCATACACACACACACCCCTAACAGGGACTACAAATCTCAGCATACACACACACACCTAACAGGGACTACAACTCCCAGCATACACACACCTAACAGGGGCTACAACTCCTAGCATACACACACACACACACACCTAAAAGGGACTACAACTCCCAGCATACACACATACACCTAACAGGGACTACAACTCCCAGCATACACACACACCTAACAGGGACTACAACTCCCAGCATACACACACACACCTAACAGGGACTACAACTTCCAGCATACACACACCTAATAGGGACTACAACTAACTCCCAGCATACACACACACACACCTAGCAGGGACTACAACTCCCAGCATACACACATCTAACAGGGACTACAACTCCCAGCATACACACACCTAACAGTGACTACAACTCCCAGTATACACACACACCTAACAGGGACTACAACTCCCAGCATACACACACACCTAACATGCACTACAACTCCCAGCATACATACACACACCTAACAGGGACTACAACTCCCAGCATACACACACACCTAACAGGGACTACAACTCCCAGCATACATACACACACACCTAACAGGGACTACAACTCCAAGCATACACACACACCTAACAGGGACTACAACTCCCAGCATACACACACACCTAATAGGGACTACAACTCCCAGCATACACACACACCTAACAGGGACTCCCAGCATATACACACACATACATAACAGGGACCCCCCTCCTCCTCACATAGAAATCATTCCCAGTCAGAGATTTATTTCCAGTCCCTGCAGTGTATGAATCCCCATGGAGATCTGCGTCTTCAGCTCAGGGAGGGGGCGTTTACTTCTCCCCGTGGAGATCTGCATCCTCCGGAGCTCGAGGAGCTCAGGGAGGGAGCGTGTACTTCTCCCCGTGGAGATCTGCATCCTCCCGAGCTCAGGGAAATGAGGGAGGGGGCGTGTACCTCATCTCTCCCCTTGCTCTGCCTTCCCCCAGCTCTAGCTTTGGAAATCTTCAGAGAGCTGGGGGGAGGAGCGGACGTGAGAATTCATGGGCCTTCTCTCTGTATGGCACATGTATAGCCAACAGAGAGGAGGAGTCTGCCGTCCCTCCCCTCACCGTAGTCCATCACTGGATTGGGGGTAAATTTCCATGCTGCAGCCTAAAGCTTCCTGCACATGGAGAAGCCCACACCCCTTTCAGACCCCACAGCGTAGACAGTGTTCGCCTGACCATCCAACAATCAGCGTACAGTGGTCCAGTCTTCTAGGAGCTTGGGTGGCGGACGAATGGTCGGGTTAGGAACAGCCACATTCCAATATTGAAGTTTCTTTAGCCGCTCTTCTGCAGAATGGATAAGATGCAGCTCATTCTTAAAGTGCACAAATAAACGCACAGGGAATCTCCATTTGTAGGGAATATTCGCTTGACAGAGTGCAGCCGTAATAGAAGAAAGATCCCTGCGTAATTGCAAGGTCACAGCAGGGAGATCAGCATATATCTGTATCCCATGATACGGTGCCAGTAGGCCTCCATTCTTCCTGGAGAAGGTCATGAGTGCCTCCTTTACTCTAAAGAAGTGCACCCTAGCTAGTATGTCCCAGGGAAAGGAGTCAGAAAGATGTCTGGAACATGGTGAGCCCTGTCCACCTCCAGGTCCCAGTCGGTGCATTATGGCAGAGTAGCCTTAATCAGAGCCTGAGCATAAGCGGGAACATCTTGTGGCAGAACAGTCTCAGGCACTCCCCTGAGTTTTACATTGTTGCGCCTGCTTCTGTCCTCTATGTAGGCCATCTTGCTTTCAGGTAAGTAACCTCATCTTCCACCAAATTATGTGCATCAATAAGAGAGTTGTGGGATTCAGCAAAGTCCCCAAATTTTTCCTCCATGTGATCTACTCTACCACCCTGGTCTGCAATTTTGTTGCGCAATGGGTTAATAAGCGCTTGCATAGTCCGCAGCATAGATCTGTATTGGAGCAGGAGCATATCCCTCATAGCAGTGTCAGTTTATGGAATATCTGAGACCGGGAGCGTTAGGAGTCATTCGTCTACCTGGCTATCTATGTGTGTCTGCTCCTCTAGTGGCGAGGAGGAGGGTGAGAGACAGTGGGCCTACAAGCGCTGCTTCTGTTTGAGCAGGCTGCAGGAGGGGGACAGAGGTGGTGAGCACAGGGGAGCAGTGCAGGAGAGCCAGCTTCCACTTACCTCCAGGTCCGGAACAGCGGAGGCTGGAGAATGGCGCAGGTTGAAGAGCCGGATGGTGAGGTGCAGCTCCCTGTCTCTGCTGGCAAAGCTGGAACAGAGGTTGATCTACGGAGGTTCGGAGCTGGAGAGTTGCGCTGAGATCCAGGCAAGGATATGCGGCCTTGAGATGCGCCACTGCCCCTCCAGCGGCCATCTTGAGAATCCTCCGGTCTTCTAGTGAAGTGAAATTTAGCCAGTTTCGCTTGGTGAGCCGATTTCTTTCTCATGGTGGGCATTGCAGAGGTAATCAGCTTGCTGGGCTTTAAATTTGTCGCTTTATACATTGCAAGAGCCGGAGCTCAGAGCTCATGCGTGCATTCAGCTAGGCAGCCAGGCCACTCCCCCCTAACCTTATATTTTAATTGTTCGGACATTTATGCACGTGGCGGTACCACATGTTCATGTAAAAAAAATTTTATATTATTTTATTTAAAAATGGGAAATGGGGGAGTGATTTTAACTTTTATTAGGGGAGGGGCTTATTCACATTTATTTACTTTTTTTATACTCTTTTGATTGCATATACTGTTCAATGCTAAGCTTTGGCTAAGCATTGATCAGTGTAATTGGTGCTCTGCTGCTCCAGCCTGCCATGGCTCAGGACATCAGAGTACCAATTGGATGGCGAGGAGGCAGGTAAGGGCCCTCCCACCATCCACTCAGCTGATCAGGACATCGCAATTTCAACGCGACGGTCCCGATTAGCTCTGCTGAGCTGCTGGGATCATTATTTTAATATTCAGATCAAACAATCAACTTTGATTGTGGAGTATATAGGGTTAATGCCAGGTATCGTCCCGAATCGGAGATGTCCAGCATTAACCCTGGGTCCTGGCGCCTGATAGTAGCCAGGACCCACTGTGTATGAAGCACGCTAAGGTCGTAAGTGTGCTTCAAACAGCGGTAACAGGACTGGGGCATACCCATCAATGCACTGCTTGTAGTGTTGTTCTATGGATCCTTAGGATCTCCAGGTAGGCCACAAATGAGTTATATGGAAGTAAATATTTACAGTAACACTTTTATACTCATAAATGGGCATCAGTAAGGACTAAAAGTCCCAGCAGCAAGTGATCTAGTCTATAGGCAGCTTGTAACAGTGAGCCTGATCAAATGAAGGATCTTGGGTACTGCAAATGCATGATCCAGACTCATTCTGTGTCTTTCAGGAAGTACTTGCCTCCCTGGTGCTTCTAGCCTTGGGCCTTACATTTTTGGATGTTTAGCAGTAGCTAAATACATGCTTAATGCAAATTTCAACAATGATCGTTAAATTCTCGGCGCTCTGCCAGGGCCTTCTCCAACCCCGCCTGGGCCGATCCGAGGACCTCACTAACTAATCCAATTGCTTATAGCGACGGGCGGTGTGTACAAAGGGCAGGGACTTAATCAACACCAGCTTATGACCCTCACTTCTTGGTAATTCCTCGTTTTAAGGTTGAATAATTGCAATCCCAGATCCCTATCACGAACTGGTTTCAGCGTGCAACACGCACCCGTCCTTGAAAGATAGAGACACGCTAATCCGTTCAGTGGAGCGCTAGTGCGGCCCAGGACATCTGACGCCATAACACACCTGTTATTGCTCGTTCTCACAATTGATCGGGCAAGGTAAGGGGTTATTAAAGCCTCTTGGGTACTGCTGAGGCCTACTCCTGACTGCTCCTGGTGCAATGTATGGGGTAATTAAACACTCTTTGGTAGTGTTATTGTTAAATTTACTGATAATTTTATCAGTAATAAAATTGAATTTTGCAGAATGCTAACCGTTACACAACGGAACGCTTGTTGCGTGTGATTTTTTAATGAAAAAAAAAAATAAAAAAATATGGAGAGGAATTAACTCTGCTTAATCATTTTTGGCGATTAGAATCCTTTTGTGATCTGATCTTTTGGAGACAGATGCACTTACACACATGTAATAATTTTTTTAACCAAATTTCAAACATTGTGTGGTTTATTATTTTTGAGAAGAATGTCTTTTGGTGGTCCACCGTCCTGCATTATAGAGTCTTCTGAACTGCTGTATATGCGCTTGTTTTTAAAAAAAAACAGGTATTTTGTCAGACAATTTCAATAAAATTTGGAGTTTTTTTGGGGTGGATTGCGAAGCCCGGGTGTGTACTCGTGCATCAGCCAATTCCAGGCTGTGTCTTTCAGGCAATCTATGGGTTCCTGATGCCGCAGAGGTGGGGCCTGGGTCTGGGAATTAAAAATTTTTGGACTGCGGGTGCTACCAAAAAAGATGGACACACCCTAATCCGTTCAGTGGAGCGTGCCTTCGGCCCCGGATATCTGTGTTATACACCTGTTATTGCTCGATCTCAGGAGAAGGGGGGTTCATCATCGGGAGAAGAGAGTTGCAGGTTGCCCTTGAGTCAGCAAGGCGGTAGCACGGTTGGCAGTCAGCGTGGTGTGGCAGTAGTGGAAATTCTGGAGCCAAACGTGCCCGGGGGAGACCACCTGCTTCGCGGCAGCCTACCTTTCCGGGAGGTAGTGGAACAGGGGTTCCTGGAGACTGCGCCAGTAGCAGTCAATTAGTGCGGACTGTGGGTGGGAAAATCAGCTACTCGGCAGTGTGGAAGTTTTTCATAAGGCATCCGGAGGAGGTTCACGTAGCAACATGCAAGATCTGTCGGCAAAAGGTGAAGCGTGGCCAGGGTCCCAATGTCGGCACCACGGCCCTGCATCAACACATGCTTCGCCACCATAAAGCAGCCTGGGAGAACTGTGGCTCCGATGTAGTGGTCCAGCCTGCTTCATCACCCAGTGGCCATCCGCTCCCTCCTTCATCCAGCCAAGGCTCCACCACCTCAGCCCGAAGGGAGCTGTGTTTCAAACCCTCCTTCTGTCACTCCTGCTTCTCCCGCTTTTAGTCAGCCATTCCGCCATCAATCCATCGGCGAAACCATGTCCAAGAGACAACACAATGCGCCCACTCATCCAATGGCGCAGAAGTTGAATGTGCTCCGGTCCAAGTTGCTGGTGTTGCAGTCCCTCCCTTTTCAAGTGGTGGACTCTGCACCATTCAGAGAATTGATGGCTTGTGCCGAGCCGAGGTGGAGAGTCTCAAGCCGTCATTTCGTTGCAAAGAAGGCAGTACCAGCCCTGCATAAGTTTGTACAAGAGAAGGTGAGCCAGTCCTTGAGCCTGTCGGTGTGTTCAAAAGTGCACGGCAGCACCGACGTGTGGAGCTGTAACTACGGGCAGGGACAATACTTGTCTTTTACGGCTCACTGGGTAAATGTGGTTCCTGCACAGCCACAACAGCAACTTGGACAGGTCACACCGCTTCCTCCTCCACGCTCTCGCTTCCAGGCAGTTGGTCCTGTGTGTACTTGTGCATCAGCCAATTCCAGGCTGTGTCTTTCAGGCAATCTATGGGTTCCTGATGCCGCAGAGGTGGGGCCTGGGAATTAAAAATTTTTGGACTGCGGGTGCTACCAAAAAAGATGGACACACCCTAATCCGTTCAGTGGAGCGTGCCTTCGGCCTCGGATATCTGTGTTATACACCTGTTATTGCTCGATCTCAGGAGAAGGGGGGTTCATCATCGGGAGAAGAGAGTTGCAGGTTGCCCTTGAGTCAGCAAGGCAGTAGCACGGTTGGCAGTCAGCGTGGTGTGGCAGTAGTGGAAATTCTGGAGCCAAACGTTCCCGGGGGAGACCACCTACTTCGCGGCAGCTTACCTTTCCGGGAGTTAGCGGGTTACCAGCACCGGTCGATGAAAGATAGAGACACGCTAATCCGTTCAGTGGAGCACGCCTGCGGCCCCGGAAATCAGAGGGCATAACACACCTTGTATTGCTCGATCTCGAAATTGATCATGCAAAGGTAGGGGTTATTAAAGCCTCTTGGGTACTGCTGAGGCCTACTCCTGACTGATCCTGATGTAATGTATGGGGTTATTAAACACTCTTGGGTAGTGTTTTTTTTTAATTTACTGATAATTTTATCGGTAATAAAATAGAATTTTCCAGAATGCTAATCGTTACACAATGGAACTCTTGTTGCGTGTGATTTTTTAATGAAAATTAAAAAGAAAAAATACGGACAGGGATTAACTCTGCTTCATCATTTTGGGTGAAAAAAGTCCTTTGGTGATCTGATCTTTTGGAGACAGATGCACTTACACACATATTGAATTAGTTTTTGTAAAAAAAAATTCAAACATTGTGTGGTTTATTATTTTTGAGAAGAATGTCTTTGGGTGGTCCACCGTCCTGCATTATAGAGTCTTGTGAACTGTTGGATATGCGCTTGTTCTTACACAAAGGTACTTCTTTAAAAAAATTCAAAAATGTTGTTGTTTTTTGGAGGGGATTGTGAAGCCCAGGTGTGTACTGGTGCATCAGCCAACTCCAGGCTGTGTCCTTCAGGCAATATATGAGTTCACGATGCAGCAGAGGTGGGGCCTGGGTCTGGAAATTTCTCATTTTTGGATAGCGGGTGCTACCTATGAGAAATCTTTGTCAAAAATTTCATATATTGTGTTGTTTTTTTTTTTTGGGGGGGGATTGTGAAGCCCTGGTGTGTAGTGTACTAGTGCATCAGCCAACTCCATGCTGTGCCATTCAGCCACTAAATGGTCTCCTCTTGCTGCCAACATGTCCTCGCTGTGTCATTCAGCCACTTTATGGTGTCCTCATGCTGCCAACACCTCCACGCTGTGCCATTCAGCCACTATATTGTGTCCTCATGCTACCAACACCTCCACGCTGTGCCATTCAGCCACTGTATGGTGTCCTCATGCTGCCAACACCTCCACGCTATGTCATTCAGTCACTATATGGTCTCCTGACACTGATGCCATCACCAGGCTCTGTCATTGTGCTGCTGTGCGGCAGTGATGCCGGTAATCTGCATTCTATTCTGAATAACAGTATTATTTCACTACCCCAGCACACTCCATATGCGTTTTAGGACACAGCAAAGTGTTTTATACCCCTATAGAGGCTGTATGTAGGCTAGAAATAGCCTTTTTTAATATCGATTCGCCACAAACAAATTCGGATCGAAACAAACTTTTCGGGAAAATTTGGCAAATCGTCCGAATCGAATTTTTTAAAAGATCGCTTATCTCTACTCAAAATTAGTGTTGCTCCCGAATATTCGCAATGCAAATTTTATTCGCGAATTCGCGAATATTCGCGAATATAGCACTATATATTCGTAATTACGAATATTCAATTTTTTTTATTTATTTATTTATTTTTTTATCACAGCACACATCACAGTGATCATCCCTCTCTGCTTCCAGCTTGTGTGGTGTACAGAAGGCTCTAATACTCTGTGTGAGATTGGCGTGCGAATTTTCGCATATATGAAAATTTGCATATGCTAATGTTTGCATATGCTAATTTTTGCTTATGCTAATATATGCTAATTTCCGCATACGCAAATTTATTACATATGCGAAAATAAAACGCGAATATTACGAATATGCGAATTTAGGGAATATATGACGAATATTCGTCCATATATTCGCGAATATTCGCAAATTCGAATATGGCCTATGCCGCTCAACACTACTCAAAATGAATGAAAGTGTGCTGAGCTTTCAAAATATGATCAAAGTAAATAGTTTTATGTTATTGTCCCGGTTCTGAAGCCTTGTTAAAATTACCTGTGGTGTTGGCTGTGATATTCCAGCTAATGGACGCTGTTTGACTGGCGCAGACACAACAAGGCTTCAGGCAGCCCTGGCAATTCTTCACTGAAAAATCTGTAGAGCTGAGCAGGGTTACCTGGACCTAAGCAACAAAGCACATGAGCTGCTGAAAACACAGGATCATATTTATATTGAAGAAAATCGAATTCTTAAATGGATAAACCAACTTTAAAGTGTACTTGTCAGATCCCACAAAACTGTGCCTTATCCTGACCATGTACATCTCATTTTTTTACCTCTTTTTATTAGCTCAGAGTATTAGAAATTCTCTCAGGGGAAGAGGCGTGTCCCTCCTTGTGGTGGTGGGAGGTGATTTATGTGTCTGTTCAAGCAGTCTTGTCTTCGAGTCATCTCTTGTCCATATAAAACCAACGACCTCCAGACCAGTGGATGATAGGGCGCTGAGGGACCAGGCAACAGTTGAAGCAATCAGCTTTTATTCCCAACATGCAACGCGTTTCGCGCTAGTGCGCTTCATCAGGCATATGGACAAGGGGAACAGGAAGCAGTATATATACACACTCCAAGTTAATTACTTAACCCCTTGGTGTCAGAAAAAAAAATCATTCACCAAGGGAGTCACATGATGCACAACACACAAGGGGCGTTAACCCTTAAATTGCCAAAAAAGGAAATACATCAACACAATAGCAACACAGACCAAGGTATGTTCATGTGCAAAATACGTGTAGATAATATTTCACTCATATAAAGTGAAAACTGCATGATAATAAATGCATGTAGACGTATAGAGTATATATATATATATATATATATATATATATATATATATATAAATAAAAAAATCAAAGATGACAAATAAGATAATAATACAAAAAATACAAAAATACTAAATTTTTAAAAATCTGCGAGTATTTTCAATGGTTTCATTAAGTCCGTTTGGAAATAAGGTACATAATTTAAATATCCAATAGGACTCACGGTTAATAAGCCTCTGTAATCTATTCTGAACCGTATCAGAGATAGTTTCCAATATCATCAGTTTCAGGCAGGCTACATTCTTATCATGAAACATAGAAAAATGGCGGGACACACTGTGCAGCATGAATCCTTTTTTATATTGGATTGATGCTTGTTCATACGAGGCCGCACTGGCTGCACAGTGCGCCCGACATACTGAAGATGACAATCACAGGTCAATAAATAGATTACAAAAGAACTCTCACAAGAAAAAGAACCATTAATAAAAAAAACTTCCATTAGTAATGGTTGATTTGAAAAAGCAGTCAGCGCACACCATCTCGCAACACAGGCAACGCGATTTATTGCACCTTTGCATGCAACAGGTGGTAGCAGGTATGGGGGTGGTGGGCTTATGTCTTAATCTTCTGGGGGCTAGGAGATTACGAAGGTTAGGCAACCTTCTAAATGTAACCCCAGGATGTTCAGGGACAATTTTACTCAGGAACGGGTCATCACGGATGATAGACCAGTGCCTCCTTAAAATGTCTTTAATATTACTAGAAGCACAATTAAAATTAGTAATGAAATTGAATTTAAAATCATGTTTAGATTTCATGTTCTAGAACCAGTGTTCTCCCCCCCCCCCCCCCCCCCCTGAATGGACACTAGGTCACTTTGTTTCAAGTTTTTAACTCTGTTGAAGGCATTTGAAAGAACACATTGTGCTCAAGAATAAAGTGCATAGCTTCAATTAGGAAGGAGGACTGAACTTGACTGAAGTGGGAATCCAAGCTAAAGATTTCCTCCATAGCCTGAAATCCCAAATCGGTAGATATGTTAGAGTAAAGGGAACATACAGTCAAGTTCAGTCCTCCTTCCTAATTGAAGCTATGCACTTTATTCTTCGTGTGTTCCGCCATTTTTCTATGTTTCATGATAAGAATGTAGCCTGCCTGAAACTGATGATATTGGAAACTATCTCTGATATGGTACAGAATAGATTACAGAGGCTTATTAACCGTGAGTCCTATTGGATATTTAAATTATGTACTTTATTTCCAAACGGACTTAATGAAACCATTGAAAATACTCGCTGATTTTTAAAAATGTTGTATTTTTGAATTTTTTTTATTATTATTATCTTATTTGTCATCTTTTATTTTATTTATTTTTATATACTCTATATGTCTACATGTATTTATTATCATGCAGTTTGCACTTTATATGAGTGCAATATTATCTACGCGTATTTTGCACATGAACATACCTTGGTCTGTGTTGCTATTGTGTTGATGTATTTCCTTTTTTTGCAATTTAAGGGTTAACGCCCCTTTTGTGTTGTGCATTATGTGACTCCCTTGGTGAATGATTTTTTTCTGACACCAAGGGGTTAAGTTATTAACTTGGAGTGTGTATACATACTGCTTCCTGTTCCCCTTGTCCATATGCCTGATGAAGCGCACTAGCGCGAAACGCGTTGCATGTTGGGAATAAAAGCTGATTGCTTCAACTGTTGCCTGGTCCCTCAGCGCCCTATCATCCACTGGTCTGGAGGTCGTTGGTTTTATATTGCTAATATTGTGGAGCGGCAGCAGAGGGATCTGTTTCATGCTATTATCCAAGTTGTGCTGGCACTTGCACAACTAACATTGGTAAGCACTCTATCATTACTAGCGTTTCCATATATGTTATTTATTGCACCATGGAGCGCTCCTGTTACGCCTAGCGCTCCGGGTCCCCGCTCCTCCCCGGAGCGCTCACGGCGTCTCTCTCCCCGCAGCGCCCCGGTCAGTCCCGCTGACCGGGAGCGCTGCACTGTCATGGCCGTCGGGGATGCGATTCGCACAGCGGGACGCGCCCGCTCGCGAGTCGCATCCCAGGTCACTTACCCGTCCCGGTCCCCTGCTGTCATGTGCTGGCGTGCGCGTCTCCGCTCTCTAGGGCGCGCGCGCGCCAGCTCTCTGAGACTTAAAGGGCCAGTGCACCAATGATTGGTGCCTGGCCCAATTAGCTTAATTGGCTCCCATCTGCTCCCAGACTATATCTGTTCACTTCCCCTGCACTCCCTTGCCGGATCTTGTTGCCTTGTGCCAGTGAAAGCGTTTAGTGTGTCCAAAGCCTGTGTTACCTGAACTTCTGCTATCCATCTTGACTACGAACCTTGCCGCCTGCCCCGACCTTCTGCTACGTCTGACCTTGCCTCTGCCTAGTCCTTCTGTCCCACGCCTTCTCAGCAGTCAGCGAGGTTGAGCCGTTGCTAGTGGATACGACCTGGTTGCTACTGCCGCAGCAAGACCATCCCGCTTTGCGGCGGGCTCTGGTGAACACCAGTAGTCTCTTAGAACCGGTCCACTAGCACGGTCCACGCCAATCCCTCGCTGACACAGAGGATCCACTACCTGCGAGCCGAATCGTGACAGTAGATCCGGCCATGGATCCCACTGAGGTGCCGCTGCCAAGTCTCGCTGACCTTACCACGGTGGTCGCTCAGCAATCGCAGCAAATTGCCCAACAAGGACAGCAGCTGTCGCAGTTGACCGCCACGTTACAGCAACTTCTGCCTCTGCTACAGCAGCAACCATCTCCTCCGCCAGCTCCTGCACCTCCTCCGCAGCGAGTGGCCGCTCCTAGCCTCCGCTTGTCCCTGCCGGACAAATTTGATGGGGACTATAAACTCTGCTGTGGATTCTTGTCTCAGTGTTCCCTGCATATGGAGATGTTGTCGGACTTGTTTCCTACAGAACGGTCTAAGGTGGCGTTCGTAGTGAGCCTTCTTTCAGGAAAGGCCTTGTCTTGGGCCACACCGCTCTGGGACCGCAATGATCCTGCCACAGCCACAGCCCAGTCCTTCTTCGCTGAAGTCCGGAGTGTCTTCGAGGAGCCAGCCCGCGCTTCTTCTGCCGAGACTGCCCTGTTGAACCTGGTCCAGGGTAATTCTTCAGTGGGCGAGTACGCCATCCAGTTTCGTACTCTTGCTTCCGAATTATCATGGAATAATGAGGCTCTCTGCGCGACCTTTAAAAAAGGCCTATCCAGTCGCATCAAGGATGTGCTGGCCGCACGAGAGATTCCTGCCAACCTGCAAGAACTCATCCATTTGGCTACCCGCATTGACATGCGTTTTTCTGCGCGACACCAAGAGCTCCGCCAGGAAAAAGACTTAGATCTCTGGGCACCTCTCCCACAGCATCCTTTGCAGTCTACGCCTGGGCCTCCCGCCGAGGAGGCCATGCAAGTGGATCGGTCTCGCCTGACACAGGAAGAGAGGAATCGCCGTAGGGAAGAAAATCTCTGTCTGTACTGTGCCAGTACCGAGCATTTCTTGGTGGATTGCCCTATCCGTCCTCCACGTCTGGGAAACGCACGCACGCACCCAGCTCACGTGGGTGTGGCGTCTCTTGGTTCTAAGTCTGCTTCTCCACGTCTCACGGTGCCCGTGCGGATTTCTCCTTCAGCCAACTCCTCCCTCTCAGCCGTGGCCTGCTTGGACTCTGGTGCCTCTGGGAATTTTATTTTGGAGTCGTTTGTGAATAAATTCAGCATCCCGGTGACCCGTCTCGTCAAGCCGCTCTACATTTCCGCGGTCAACGGAGTCAGATTGGATTGCACCGTGCGTTACCGCACAGAACCCCTCCTGATGTGTATTGGACCCCACCACGAAAGGATTGAGTTATTCGTCCTTCCCAACTGTACCTCTGAGGTCCTCCTCGGTCTGCCATGGCTCCGGCTTCATTCTCCCACCCTTGATTGGACCACCAGGGAGATCAAGAACTGGGACTCTGCCTGCCATAGGAAGTGCCTCTCCCCCCCTCCCAGTCCCGTCAGGCAAGCCTCAGTGCCTCCTCATGGCCCCCGTCCTGGTGTCACACTGCCCCGTGCCAGGCTTCGCCCTCTGCCCTCCCTCCCCATTCCCACTCCTGCTGTGCTGCCTGCCGTTGAGGAAACCCTCCATTCTTTCCCGGTGTCCTCATCCCAGGGGAGGCAGTTACCGGACAAAGAAAAGGGGAGACCTAAGGGGGGGGGGGTACTGTTACGCCTAGCGCTCCGGGTCCCCGCTCCTCCCCGGAGCGCTCACGGCGTCTCTCTCCCCGCAGCGCCCCGGTCAGTCCCGCTGACCGGGAGCGCTGCACTGTCATGGCCGTCGGGGATGCGATTCGCACAGCGGGACGCGCCCGCTCGCGAGTCGCATCCCAGGTCACTTACCCGTCCCGGTCCCCTGCTGTCATGTGCTGGCGCGCGCGGCTCCGCTCTCTAGGGCGCGCGCGCGCCAGCTCTCTGAGACTTAAAGGGCCAGTGCACCAATGATTGGTGCCTGGCCCAATTAGCTTAATTGGCTCCCATCTGCTCCCAGACTATATCTGTTCACTTCCCCTGCACTCCCTTGCCGGATCTTGTTGCCTTGTGCCAGTGAAAGCGTTTAGTGTGTCCAAAGCCTGTGTTACCTGAACTTCTGCTATCCATCTTGACTACGAACCTTGCCGCCTGCCCCGACCTTCTGCTACGTCTGACCTTGCCTCTGCCTAGTCCTTCTGTCCCACGCCTTCTCAGCAGTCAGCGAGGTTGAGCCGTTGCTAGTGGATACGACCTGGTTGCTACTGCCGCAGCAAGACCATCCCGCTTTGCGGCGGGCTCTGGTGAACACCAGTAGTCTCTTAGAACCGGTCCACTAGCACGGTCCACGCCAATCCCTCGCTGACACAGAGGATCCACTACCTGCGAGCCGAATCGTGACAGCTCCTTTTTCTCTGTTTTGTAGTATCTCTTGTCCATGACTCATAGACAAGCCTGCTGCTGCTGCAGGACTGGTTAGTGTCCCAGCAAGTATGTGGGCCCCTAGTTGGACCCCTTCTGGAGCTGTTTTCTATATTAAATATTCAGAAAAATGTAAACAACCTTATTACAAAAGGTCTTTAATTTTCATCATTAACAACATTTTTTGGATCTGACAGGGCCCATTGAAGAATTTTATTAACCCCTTCCCGCAAATGGACGTTTATGAACGTCCATTTTTCCTGTGAATTAACGCAAATGGACGTTCATAAACATCCAATACATTTTCTATCACCATGTCCGTTGGCATGGTGATAGAAACATCATCACAGCTGTTTTGAACAGCTGATTGTTGACACTATGCAGCTGGGGACCAATCAGAATGGTCCCCTGCTGCTGATCATTGTCATTAGTTAATCAGTTAGTGACTGACTATTGACAAGGACTTGCAGGGTTCCGGGCAGATCAGGTCTCTGGTGACCCGATCGCCCGGAAAATAAGGATGATCGGAGCTGTCAGAGACAGCTCCGATCATCCTGAGGGATAGGAGCGAGGTGGCAGCTGCCACCTTACTCCTATCCCCTGCCATTGGTCCTTAGGGCAAACTGACCAATGGCAGGAGGGGGGCCGGATGTCAAAATTGAAATCTCCACTCTGCCCGCCCCTGGATGTCGGGGCAAAGCGGGGGATAGATGGTGGATGGGTTCGGAAATATCACCTCACACTGGGACCGACGATCACAGCGGGACCGGTGGCAGGATCGGGACAGGCAGCGCGGAACCGATGGAGACAGCGGCGGACGCAGCAGTAAAGATCAGCCGTAAGTGATCTTCACAGTTGCATTCCAAGAGTTGCCAAACTACAACTCCCAGCAAGCCCAGACAGCCAAAGGCTGTTTGGGCATGCTGGGAGTTGTAGCTTTGCAAGATCTGGAGGGCCATAGTTTGGAGACCACTGTGCAGTGGTGTCCAAACTGTAGCTTTTCCAGAAGTTGCAAAACTATAACTCCCAGCATGCCCAGACAGTCCAGGCATGCTGGGAGTTGTAGTTCTGTAACTTTTGGCCCATGCCTGGACAGTCTGGGCATGCCTGGAGTTGAAGTTTTGCAACATCTGGAGGGCTACAGTTTGGACACCACTGCACAGTGGTCTCCAAACTGTGGCCCTCCAGATGTTGCAAAACTACAACTCCCAACATGTCTTTCGGCTGTCTGGGCATCCTGGGAGTTGTAGTTTTGCAACAGCTGGAGGCACACTGGTTGGGAAACACTGAGTTAAGTAACAAATTCTCAGTGTTTGCAACCAGTGTGCCTCCAGCTGTTGCATAATTTCAACCCCCAGCATGCACGGGCAGCCAAAGGGCATGCTGGGAGTGTTAGTAGTATGCCTCCAGCTGTTGCATAACTAACGGCTGAAGGCAAACTGGTTGAAAGGTTTGTTTCCTAACTCAGTGTTTCGCAACCAGTGTGCCTCCAGCTGTGGCAAATTACAACTCCCAGCATGCACTGATAGACCGTACATGCTGGGAGTTGTAGTTTTGCAACTGCTGGAGGCACACTGGTTGTGAAACACTGAGTTAAGTAACAAACTCTGTGTTTTGCAACCAGTGTGCCTTCAGCTGTTGCATAACTTTAACCCCCAGCATGCACGGACAACCAAAGGGCATGCTGGTAGTGATAGTTTTGCAACAGCTGGAGATTCGCGACGGAGGTCTACAGCGAGTTTCTTGCTACAAGTTTGAGATGCAGCAAATTTTCCGCCGCAGCTCAAAATCCCAGTGGAAAACTTGCTGTAGAG
This sequence comes from Hyla sarda, assembly GCF_029499605.1. Lineage (NCBI taxonomy): Eukaryota > Metazoa > Chordata > Amphibia > Anura > Hylidae > Hyla > Hyla sarda. The sequence continues at coordinate 26,806,983 of NC_079195.1, forward strand.
CCGCGCCGTGTGAATGTACCCTAAAAACACTACGCTAACACAAAATAAAGGGTAAAACACTTCATATACATATACCCCTACACAGCCCCTCCCCCCCCCAAAAAAAATAAATAAATTCTCGTATGACACTGTTTCCAAAACGGAGCCTCCAGCTGTTGCAAGACAACTCCCAGTATTGCCGGACAGCGATTGACTGTCTAGGCATGCTGAAAGTTCTTCAACAGCTGGAGGCACCCTGTTTGGGAAACACTGCCATAGGGTAATTTTGGTATCGGAGGCAAGTGTAATTCTTGCATCCGGGTCCGTCCCTGTGCAAATCCCCTATTTAGGCCTCAAATGTGCATGGGCTCTCTCACTTCGGAACCCTGTCGTATTTCAAGGCAACAGTTTAGAGCCACATATGGGGTATTTCCGTACTCAGAAGAAATTGCCTAACAAATTTTGGGGGGCTTTTTTTGCTTTTACCCCTTGTGAAAATATGAAATTGGGGTCTACTCCAGCATGTTATTGTAAAAAATTTTTTACATTTTTTACACTAACGTGCTGGTGTTGCCCCATACTCTTCATTTTCACAAGAGGTAAAATGAAAAAAAGACCCCCAAAATTTGTAACGCAATTTCTCCTGAATACGGAAATACCTCATATGTGGACGTAAAATGCTCTGCGGGAGCACAACAAGGCTCAGGAATGAGAGCACCATGTACTTTTAAGGTAATTTGCACAGGGGTGGCTGATCGTTACAGCGGTTCTACATTAACACAAAAAAAACAACCACATGTGACCCCATTTTGGAAACTACACCCCTCATGGAACAGGGGTATAGTGAGCCTTAACACTCCACGGGTGTTTGACGATTTTACGATAACGTTGGACATGAAAATGAATTTTTTTTCACTAAAATGCTGGTGTTATCCCAAATGTTTTTTTCACAAGGGGTAATAGGAAAAAAGCCCCCCAAAATTTGTAACCCCATTTCTTTTGAGTATATAAATACCCCATATCTGGATGTAAAGTGCTCTGCTGGTGGACTACAATACTCAGAAAAGAAGGAGCGACAATGGGATTTTGGAGAGAATGGGGGAGATTTATCAAAAGATTTAGACTGTTTTTTCCAGTCTAAATTTGTCGCACAGAAAGTCGCAGTCTAAATATGTGCGACTTTTCTGCGACTTTTGCTGTAGAGGATTTTTAGAACATGATGTATGCAAGTCTATTTTAGACGGAAATGCATTGGAAAATGCATTGGTGCTGAATTCATCAAGTGCGACTTTTTCAGCGTATTTCGCATCTGCCCAAAATACGCTGAAATGTCAGACCATGTTGGATCAGGTCTAAATGCAGTTTAAGCTGTAGACCCTGAAGTCTGAGCACAGAATTTATCAAGGGCTGTGAGACCTTTGATAAATTAGGAGCACAATAGACAGGAGACTACCACATACGCTGGTCTATAAGCATACCCAGAATAGACTAGATTAGTAAATGTCCCCCAATGTGTCTGGAATTGAAGGCCATGTGCGTTTACAAAGCCCCCATAGTGCTAGAACAATGGACCCCCCCACATGTGACCCCATTTTGGAAACTACACCCCTCACGGAATGTTATAAGGGATGCAGTGAGCATTTACGCCCCACAGGTATCTGACAGATTTTTTGAACAGTCATCCGTAAAAATGGAAAATGCTATTTTTCATTTGCACTGCCCACTGTTCCAAAGATCTATCAAAGGCCAGTGGGGTGTAAATGCTCACTGCACCCCTTATTACATTCCGTGAGGGGTGTAGTTTCTGAAATAGGGTCATATGTGGGGGGGTCCATTGTTCTGGTAGAACGGGGGACTTTGTAAACACACATGACCCCCGGCCTCCATTCCAAACAAATTCTCTCTCCAAAAACCCATTGGCGCTCCATCTCTTTTGAGCATTGTAGCTCACCTACAGAGAACTTTACATCCACATAAGGGGTATTTATATACTCAGAAGAAATTGGGTTACAAATTGGGGGGTATTTACTCCTATTACCTCTTGTAAAAATGGTAAGTTTGGGGGAAAAAACTGCATTTGAGTGAAAACATTTTTTTCTCATTTACATATCCAAATTTAACGAAAAGTCGTCAAACACCTGTCGGGTGTTAAGGTCCACTGTACCCCTTGTTACTTTCCTTGAGGGGTGTAGTTTCCAAAATAGTATGCCATGTGAGGTTTTTTTTTGCTGTTCTGGCACCATAGCGGCTTCCTAAATGCGACATACCCCCCAAAAACCATTTCAGCAGAATTTGCTTTCCAAAAGCCAAATGTGGCTTCTTCTCTTCTGAGGATGGTAGTGCACCCGCAGTGCATTTGATGCCCACACATGGGTAATTTCCATACTCCGAAGAGATGGGGTTACAAATTTGGGGGGCATTTTATCCTATTACCCCTTGTAAAAATGTAAAATTTGGAGGAAAACCAGCATTTCAGTGAAAAAAAGTTTTATTTACACATCCAACTTTAACAAAAAGTCGTCAAAACCTGTGGGGTGTTAAGGCTCACTATACCCCTTGCTACGTTTCTTGAGGAGTGTAGTTTCCAAAATAGTATGCCATGTTGTTTTTTTTTTTTTTTTTTTTTTGCTGTCCTGGCACCATTAGGGCCTCCTAAATGCAACATGCCTCCCAAAAACCATTTCAGCAGAATTTGCTTTCCAAAAGCCAAATGTGACTCCTTCTCTTCTGAGCATTGCAGTGCACCCGCAGTGCATTTGATGCCCACAGATGGGGTATTTCCATACTCCGAAGAGATGGGGTTAGAAATTTTGGGGGGCATTTTATCCTATTACCCCATGTAAAAATGTAAAATTTACACATCCAAATTTAACGAAAAGTCGTCAAAAACCTGTGGGGTGTGAAGGTTCACTGTACCTCTTGTTACGTGCCTTGAGGGGTTTAGTTTCCAAAATAATATGCCACATGGGTTTTTTTTTTCTGCTCTTCTGGCACCATAGGGGTTTCCTAAATGTGACATGCCCACAAAATTTTGTGAAAAATTGCTGCTGAAATTTGAAGCCCTCTGATATCTTCCAAAAGTAAAAACATGTCAACTTGATGATGCAAACATAAATTAGATATATTGTATATGTGAATCAAAATATAATTTATTTGGTATGTCTATTTTTCAAAAGTTTCAAAGTTAGAAAAATGCAACATTTTCAAATTTTTCATGAAATTTTTGAATTGTTGACCAATAAATGATACAAGTATCAACGCAAATTTACCACTATGTTAAAGTAGAATATGTCATGGAAAAATAATCTCGGAATCAAATTCATAAGTAAATGCATCCCAGAGTTATTAATGCTTAAAGTAACAGTGGTCAGATGTGCAAAAAATGCTCAGGTCCTTAAGGTGAAAATGGGCTTGGTCCCTAAGGGGTTAAAGGGGTACTTAGGTAAAAAATCAAAATCAACTAGTGCCAGAAAGTTTAACATATTTGTAAATTATTTCTATTTACAAATCTTAACCCTTCCAGTACTTATCAGCTGCTGTATGCTCCAGAGGAAGTTGTGTATTTATTTCCAGTTTCATCACAATGCTCTCTGCTGACCCCTTTTTTTGTGTCAAGAACTGTACAGAGTAGAAGCAAATCCCCATAGAAAACCTCTCCTGCTCTGGACAGTTCCTGACATGAACAGAGGTGTCAGCAGAGAGCACTGTGGTCAGACTGGAAAGAACTTCACAACTTTCTCTGGAGCATACAGCAGCTGAAAAGTACTGGATGGATTAAGATTTTTATATAGAAGTAATTTACAAATCTGTTTAACTTTCAGACACTAGTTGATTTGAAAACATTAGTTTTCCACCAGAGAACCCCTTGTGAAATACCACTTGTGACTCCCTCATACTCCAACTTATCCAACACATCTTGCTCCATGTCACAATATTTTGCTGCAGCCTACTGTTTGAAACTTTAACATGACATAATAGCCCTCATTTAATAAGCCAAACCCAACAGTTTTTATCAGGTTTTGTGGAATAAAATTTAAGTGCACGCCAGTGCGACAGTGTTTGCAACATGTTTGGACAAAAAAAGAAAAACAAACATTCTCAAATATCACTTAGAGAGTTTGAGAAAACCCTACAAAAGGGCATGGCTTATCAAAAAATGGGCGTAACCCAACTTAAAAAAAAAAATCACTCTATTTTTTTGTCGAAAAAGCGGAGAAGAGTGAATTCTGAAAACCCGACTGCCAGAGGCTGGTACAAAAACAGGTAAAATGGTTGATTCTTCACCAAGCATGGTTATTATGGACAATATGCATAAACTAGGTAAAGCAAAATTTAAAAGAGCGGTTCGCTTAACTCACCTTTCATTGGGACTTATATTCCTGACTTGATAGGATCTATGGACAAATATTTTTATACCTTAAATGTGTTGAGATTTTAAATAAATGTAATTTTAAAATACGATTTACTTTGATGTTTGCATTGTTACATGGTAGCACTTTTTAATTGTATCTGTGATCTATTCAATATCTATTGCACAACTTTATTTGTTGCATTGCTTACATAATCCACGTTCATCCTTTTCTTTCATCTGGTATGTAGAATATTTTCTAAAATTTAGTGAAAAAATGTGTTATCTCTTAAATAAAATTGCCATGGTCCAAAGAGAACATTTGGCACCGAAATTTAAATATTTTTTTTTTCATATCAACAAGCGTCATAAAGTTAAACAGATTTGTAAATTACTTCTATTAAAAAAATCTTAATTCTTCCAGGATTTATCTGCTGTTTTATTCTACAGAGGAAGTTTAGTTGTTCTTTTCTGTCTGACCACAGTGCTCTCTGCTGACACCTCTATCTGGTTGTTGTGGTGGGGTGTGGTCTCTTTCCTCAGTTTCTCACAAACGGGAAGAGCCACTGTTGTTTATTCACTTTTTTTGTCCCTTCCGTTGTGGACAAAATTAAACCCTTGTGCGCAAAAAAGAAAAACAACGTGAGACAAAATAGTAAATAACTAACGGAAAACAGAAGAGGACAAAAAAAAAGACGACAAACAAAACCCAAAAAACCTGAGGACCTATATGTGGGCTCTTGTGCTACTTGGACACTGCGGCAATACTCACCACAGCCAGGGAGAAGTGTCCAATGATGTATGGCAATACATAACTTGCCTTCTACCAGGACATTACACCATCTACTCTTGCAAAGAGAAGAATCATGAAACCTTTGGTAGACCTGCTACAACTCATAATGTTCAATATGCCTGGCTGTACTCTTTGGTCTAGCCGTCCTCGCTACCCCTGACCACCTCAGAAGATCTTCTGCCACTGCCATTTTGTGAACCCTGGAAAGTTTCTACTCGCCGGAAAACTGGAAAACCGAAGATGACCTTCCCCTTCTTTCCCCTCCCGGTCCTCCCTACGGTGAGATTGCACTGCTTTGTATCAGACTGTTGTCTTTCAGTTATTCATATTGCTGTGTTGCAGTTATGCCATGTTATCATTGGATTGTACAGGGTGGGCCATTTAAATGGATACACCTTAATAAAATGGGAATGGTTGGTGATATTAACTTCCTGTTTGTGTCACATTAGTAAATGTGAGGAAGGAACTTTTCAAGAGGGGTGGTGACCATGGCGGACATTTTGAAGTTGGCCATTTTGAATCCAACTTTTGGAAGAGGGTCATGTGACACATCAAACTTATTGGGAATTTCACAAGAAAAACAATGATGTGCTTGGTTTTAACGTAACTTTATTCTTTCATGAGTTATTTACAAGTTTCTGACCACTTATAAAATATGTTCAATGTGCTGCCCATTGTGTTGAATTGTCAATGCAACCCTCTTCTCCCACTCTTCACAGACTGATAGCAACACCGCAGGAGAAATGCTAGCACAGGCTTCCAGTATCCGTAGTTTCAGGTTCTTACGAATCCCAAACTTATTAGAGACCACACTGTTTTTGAGGGTCTTATCTCTTCCTCGTTCACTTCAAAGTGTAAAATCTTGTCTCTTTACCAAATGATCACTAATCCATGATCAGCGCATGAGTCTTCGTACATTCCCTCATGGGAGCAGAAGCTAGGCATTACCCTCTCCAAGTCGGAGATTACTCAAATCCTTACTCATGTGCATGGCTTCCCTAGGTGTGTTTGACTCCAGGAGAACTATTATAAACTGCTGTCACGATGGTAGAGGACCCCTGAGTGTTTTTTTTTTTACCTATAAATTGTTCAAGGCTAATCTGTGTTGGAGGTGTGAGATTAACTGGGGCTCTCTTTCCCACATTTGGTAGGACTGCCTTGCCGTTGCACCCTACTGGAGGTGGATTGAGCAGGTAATGAGAGAAGTTACTTCCACTCAGATTGTCCTGTCCATGGCAGCCATTGCCCTCAGTTTGCCCTCCCCATCTTTTTATCCCTCTAAATACAACCTAGCACTCCCTTACTCTAAAATAAAGACAACCTCCCCTCCAACCATATCTAAGTGGAAGAGTAAAGTCAATGACATCTGAAGGTCCAACAGGACACATGACAAATTTTTGACTTAATTCACTCTACCTTGCCCACACTGCCTACGCTCCCTACCTTCCTAACTGAAGACACAAGTTGAGCTACTCTTTCTTGTGCCTCCCATATTGCAGCTGCGACTCCTTAACCCCCCCCCCCCCCCCGCCTTCCTGTTTATACTCACCTCCCCTGTTTTTGTATTTATTCTTCTATCGGATCTTTGAACACCCAGACCTAAGGCAAGACCGGTCCTTATTACATATAGCTGAAACTTGCTCATACATATTGGTGATAGCCTCCCACCTTTGCCATCGCTAATTATCAATCTCTGAGATTCCTTGTTCAATTGTTAACATGATTAAGGTCCATGGGACCCTGTTGTTGTGTTTATGTACTGTTTATGTTTATAATATGAAGCTTTCAAATGAAAAAAACAGAGAGAAATATAACACTCACAAAGCTTCCTAAACACTTTTTGCAGGCATCTTTTTATAACTCACCATTAAACACTGTTTGAGATAATTGAAGACATTCGCTTTCATAGAGAGTGTCTCTCCTTGGATGACGGAATATGGCAGAGCAAGATCTACAAAGAACGGTTTAAAGACGGTCAAAGAAGCTTGTGGGGAAAGGCCAAAACCATCGTTACCCATACAGAAGGCTCTTGCATTAAATTGTGTGATGGTGTCTGGGACCGTGACTTGGATGCTTTTTAGGCTAAGATTACTATATAAAAAAACAGAAAAGAAATAAAGATAAACAATCATGAAATAAGATACTTTTTAGCATTAAAAACTACTAGAAATTACACATAACAAAAATCAACATGCCATTCAAGACACATCCACCAGCTGAAGCAAAAAGGTAATCTATATATAAATTAGCTTATTCATAGGTTATTATGTCACTTGAATAGACATGAATGGAGGGGCCATGGTGTGATGTCACGAGGGAGCTTGGCGTGACGTCATGTCTCTGCTCGGGGAAAACCCAGCACTCTAAGCTTACTGTTTTGAATGCCGAGTGCTCGGGTACTGCATGGAGATTGCAGGGGGTCCCAGCAGCGGGACCCCCGTGATCAGATATCTTATCCCCTATCCTTTCATTGGTGTCTACCCCCCCCCATGCCATTTGCACAGGCCTATCCCGAAACGTTGCTATTTGCTATACAGTACAAATTCATTACAAAACCAACTGGATTTTCTGAGCATGGCCAATTGTGACATTTGGATTTCACTGAGCATATACTTTGCCTGGAGTGCTGTTTATTGTTCTATGTTCAATACGTTGGTAGAAGGAATAGCCTAATAATATGCTCAGGTAGTGCTGAAACATCATATTAAAATGCAATAAGTAAGTAGATCATATAATTCTGAATGATCCACCAAAAACAATTACATCCATTTTTTTCATGTCATCCAGAAAAGCGCAAAAGAAGATGCAGTGCTATATCAGAATTACATCCCCTGCACTTTTCCAGTCAGTGGGTCCTCCAGTGCTCAATATCATAAAGTGATGGGATAACCTCACAATTTGCTGTCACTTTAGGAAACCTGCTTAAAGTTACAATTTCCATAGTGTCTTAAACAGGTTTTTACAAAGAAAACATTTATTACCTATCCACAGGATTCCCAATATCGACCAGGTTCCAGAGCCAGGTGTCAGGGAAAAAATGTCTTGTTTTGAGTTTACATTTTTGAGATAGCTGTTCAGATTTTTGAGACAGCTGTCTAGATCCTGAGTAAAAACATTGGATGGTAAACTTCAGTTCCAGTTTAAGCATTGTATGAATACAAAACAATTCTAATTAATAAGTATCTTACTTAAAAAATCACTCTAATTATCTAGAAATTGTTCCTAAATTTTATGAATTAAAGCTACATAAATTTGAATAATTCAGAAAGTATCATGGAGCTGATGGGGTAATGATTTTCATTGAGGAAAGCACTAAACTGGCATGTGAAGAGTTATAGACCATACAATGCTCCCTGTCAAAAAATGGGTAAAGAATCTTTCCTCCAGAAGGGAGAGAGTTTGCTCTCTGGGGCCACCTTTTGAAGGTAGAGTCACTGCAAGTCATTTCTTGACCCCATTAAGAGTCTTCAAACATGGAATTTAAGAGTTTAGAAACTGTACTGGGGTTGGGGCAGATAGGTAAGGCTTCGTTCAGACCTCAGAATGTCTGCACAGAAATACTTGATTGAGGTCCTGTGTACACAGTTAAAAGGCCAATGCTTCCAGGCACTCTCTCACAGCAGGGTTAGAATAAATAAACAAACCAGACAAGAAAATAATAAATACTGAGTTCATGAAGAGGGGCTCCCACCCCTTGAAACACGTTGTCCGTAAAATTGGTGAATAAACTCAATTTTTTTTTTGTCCAGTTCGGTTAATTATTATAACCCTGCTGTGAGAGACCACCTGGAAGCATAGGCCTTTTAACTGTGTACACAGGAACTCGACCAAGTATCTTTCAGGCCGTTTATAGGGATTCCAAGGACGGGAACGATGCTGGCTGCACTCTAATGATCTAACTGCAGAATTTGGTTACAGGCTTTTGTTGGTGTTGTACTAATAGTACAACACATAAGGTGAGCGCATCCTTGTTCTTACCAGAGCATTATCTCTATTAAGGACTAATGGCACATAGTTGCGCCTGTGTTCCTGTTTCTTTTTGTATATACACTGAATCTCTTTCTTTTGAGAAAGATTCTACCTTGGCCCGCAATCCCCAGTCATGTTTCAATACTTCTGAAGGTTATGAGCATTATCTTGCAGGGTTGTTACCTCCAATAGTAGAAGAGCTGCTTTGCATATTTGAAGTTATCATTTTGATTTATTTATTTAAGATTCTAGCTACTTTTCACAACAGACTGTAATTTATTTCCATCCGATGAATGGCTTAAAAGAATTGTTTGCCTTTAATTAAAAGCTTCCTTTTTGGGACACATTTTATAATTGTGGTTCTATGGAAGCGCATAATAACAAAGAGATGTCAGAGTACAGTTTCTTACTGGCAGCTTTCAACATGGAAAGGTATATATAATAAATTATATAAAACCAGTCTTCAAGGATAGTGAAATAAAGAGATAAAAAAAATAGATACAAAGGAGATAAAAAGAACGAGAAAAAGGTGATGTGGAACCAAATAAATATAAAAGATAAATGTCATAAAATAAATGTTGAATAAATAATGATAGTAAATGAAAGTAAATGTATAATATTAAAAGACCTGAATCAAGGATAATGCAGTAAAATAATACAATATAACATTTATTCAAAAGATAATAGCTTACATCTGGGCAGGGCCCTTGCACCAGATGTTAATAAGATATTGATATTAAAAGAGATGTAATATTAAAAAGTAATTTATAAAGCAACCACCTAAAACAGGGCTAAAAATGTGGAAATGTCCAAAAATTGTCAGGTAATATAGTTCAGAAATAAAGTTGACTGGTAATGCAGTTCGTGAAATGATATAATGGAGCATTTCAGGGAGTGATATGCAGATAATGTAGGTTTGATAATATTAGGTAGTACCTGTATGCCGATTTGAGTGGTATGACTTACTGGCGAAGTGCAGCCGGCATCCTCAGGAGTATCACGGTGAGGGTTTCTGTCGGTGCTGGCACGGCGTGGTGGCCGGCCTTTCTGATTGATGATGATGCCAGTAAAGTGGATTGGATGGGTCCGGCAGAGAAAGGTTGGCACGGGATAGCGTCCGGCCACAAGTGGAGTATCATGGATGAAGAGGTGATTGCTGACCCTGGCGTCCTCGTCTCCTAAGGAGAGAGAATCGTACGTGCGGTCCACAGAAGTCCCAGAATGAGGGGTCTGAGGTGCTGCCAAAGCCGAGGTGGGCTTTAAAAGTAGTATAAGGTGGTTTCCGTAGGTAATGGGTATAAGACCAAGGCTATACGCGTTTCAAGACGACTGTCTTATTCTTTAGTAGCCATAGATAATGAATATTCATATCTATGGCTATCTATGGCTACTGAAGAATAAGACAGTCATCTTAAAGCGCGTATAGCCTTGTCTTATACCCATTACCTACGGCAACCACCATGTACTACTTTTAAAGCCCACCTCGGCTTTGGCAGTGATGCAGACCCCTCATTCTGGGACCTCTGTGGACCGCACGTATGATCCTCTCTCCTTAGGACACGAGGACGCCAAGGTCAGCAATCACCTCTTCATCCACGATACTCCACTTTTGGCCGGACGCTATCCCATGCCAACCTGTCTCTGCCGAACCCATCCGATCCACTTTACTGGGATCACCATCGATCAGAAAGGCCGGCCACCACGCCGTGCCAGCACCGACAGAAACCCTCACCACGAGACTGCTACTTCTGAGAATGCCGGCTGCACTTCGTCAGTAAGTGATACCATTCAAATCGGCATACAGGTACTACCTAATATTATCAAACCTACATTATCTGCATATCACTCCCTGAAATGCTCCATTATATCATTTCATGCACTGCATTACCAGTCCACTTTATTTCGGAACTATATTACCAGACTATTTTTGGACATTTCCACAATTTTTAGCCCTATTTTAGGTGGTTGCTTTATAAATTACTTTTTAATATTACATCTCTTTTAATATCGATATCTTATTAACATCTGGTGCAAGGGCCCTGCCCAGATGTAAGCTATTATCTTTTGAATAAATGTTATATTGTATTATTTTACTGCATGATCCTTGATTCAGGTCTTTTAATATTATTCATTTACTATCATTTACTATCATTATTTATTCAAAATTTATTTTATGACATTTAACTTATTGATTTTACATTTATTTGGTTCCACATCACCTTTTTCTCATTCTTTTTATCTGCTTTTTACCTCTTTTTATCTCTTTATTTCACTATCCTTGAGGACTGGTTTTATATAATTTATTATATATACCTTTTCACTTTACAAGGTCTTTTTGGAATTAAGACCATTCCAGTAAACCTCTGAATAGTATACCCCAATGAGCTACACATACCCTTTTCCTTCTCCAATATAGCTTTCAACATGGATGAGCATTCCTGCTCTTCCCCTGGCTGCAGTATGCGAGTGTTTGTCAGTATCTTCAAACCAATTTCCTGTTATAGGTGATAAAAAAAATGGAGAGGAACAAAGGAAGAATTATCTTAAAGTCTATTTAATGTGCACCTGTTAGGTGAAGTAGAAAGCATGCAATCTGTTTTGTTTTTGTTTTTTCAACTGGGGAGAAATTCATTGTTATATAGTCAAGGACAGGAGTCTGACATAATTCACGACCACTGCTGTCCGAACCAAGCATTCTGAACAGCGTTCAGAACGCCGTGTGACTGAAGGGAGATTGTGGGGGTCCCAGCTAGAGATGAGCGAATTTACAGTGATTCGATTTGTCACGAACTTCTCGGCTCGGCAGTTGATGACTTCAGCCTGCATAAATTAGTTCAGCTTTCAGGTGCTCCGGTGGGCTGGAAAAGATGGATACAGTCCTAAGAGACTCTCCTAGGACTGTATCCACCTTTTCCAGCCCACCAGAGCACCTGAAAGCTGAACTAATTAATGCAGGCTATAGTCATCAACTGCCGAGCCGAGAAGTTCGTGACAAATCGAATCACTGTAAATTCACTCATCTCTAGTCCCAGTGGCCAGACCTCCGCCATCAGACATCTTATCCCCTATCCTTTGTATAGGGGATAATATGTCAAGGGGCAGAGTTTAGGAAAGAAGACAGAAAACAAAATGGAAGGAGCAGAAAGGGTAGACAGTATTCAGGACATACTTTAAATAAAGCGAGCACATCAATAAACTGGTTAGAATTCTTGCAACAGACGCCCTCTTCTTCACTCACAATATCCGGATATCCTCCTCTTACTGAATATTTAAACAAATCAAAAACCTGAAAGGATGGAAAAACAATGTTTTTCTTTTAGGATTATCTCAATTAAGATTTTATTGATTTTAGACAGAAATAAACAAAGATCGCTGCAACATGCAATATAAATACACCAACCAAGAAAACCAGTATTGTAAAGAGTAATCACTTCATTAGTCATATATGCAAACAAGGACATACATTTAAAAATAGCAGACACATAAAAACAAGGCACCAAATTGACAACTGCAGAGAAAGTGGAGGGGGTATGGTGGATACAGCAGCATGGAGTACAGAGAAAGTGTATTATCTATAATATCAGTATAGATCTAAGTACAAAAAAGAGAAATAGAGGAAACCACAAGGCTCACATAGGCAAACAGTGGACCAAAACATAAGATGCATACAGTCAGATAAGTACAATAAGGGCATGTGAAAAATGAAATATAAAATTAGAACATCCTGCCATGCACTGCCTACCTACCACCTCCAACCCCAACGTACGTTCCGCTTGTGCTTCGTCAGGGGGCGTGTCTAAAAACCCCAGCATGGTGGGTATATATATATATATATATATATATATATATATATGTTGCTAGAACCAATGAAAGTGAGCCATCTAATGACTGCCATGCAGACTACCCAATGGGTAAAAAGCCCTAATACCTATCTAACAGTAATTAATGAAGATTATCCATACCTGACAGTAAAAAAAGATCCACCCAATAGATACTGGCGTACTATCTATGGCTGCCTATGAATGCATTCAATAGCACTATCACTATTTGCGCGGTCCACCAGCATCTGACATTACAGACACGGGCCGCACATTAAGATGAAGCAGTAGGAGGCGCCGAGGCTACAGAGCAGAGGCGTGCAACAGCGGAAGTGGGAGGCGTAACAGAATAAAATTATGTGATCTGAGATCGGTCACATGACTATCACGTCGGCATGCAGGGCGGGGCTGAAAGTAGCTCCGTACTGAATACCGAAGAATAAGCAGTCGGCATGCAAGTAGGGGAAAGGAATTCACCTAGTGGACGCAGAGTGCATAGACTATATAAAAAGAGGAGTGCTGGCCAGCAAAGATAACTGACGGACAAACATACAGAAAGGGACAATATGGAAGGGAGGGGAGGGGGGATAAGGGAGGAGAAGACAATCACATAAATGTGTGAAAGTGTAGTGTTAATGCCATAGAATACATAAAATAAGAGTATACCAGGGACATTGTTTTTTTATAAATATGATGAGAAAAAAAGGGGGGGGAGGGAAGGGAGGAGAAGGGCAAGGGAAGGGAAAGGGGGGGGGAGAAAGGATGTGAAAAAATAATAAATGTAAATGTAGATATAAGTGTGACTATACTAGTGAGTAAGAGTGGACACAAATATGTGTATAATGTAATATTAATATATGACCTGTACAGTGAACTGTTGAACTACAGAGGTGAATTAGGAGTGCAAAACTAAAAATATAAAAATTGACTACATGTAACTGAATACCTAATGGTGAAAAAATGGATGTATGCAAAAATATATAATATAAAATAAAATATAAACAGGGGTCCAGGAGACCACCAGAAGTATATTATCTCAAAAGTGAGAGTGTATGTAAACCATGATAGTATTTTGGATAGGATTTTATGGCACGTGAGAACACTTGGCGGACTCAGGCAGAGAATCTTTTTGGCACCACAGTGACAACTGCAGAAAGTTCTGACCAGGAACTTACCCGTATTATGAAGTCTACTTTGCCCAATTTGTTACATAGACGTACAAAGATTTGGCGGAATAGAGCATCTCTGGAACAGTACAAATCAAAAGGGTTGATACCCAGGGGCCTACGAATCCAAATGTTTCCAGCTTATGGGAGAGATGACAGCACCTTTTCTGAATAATGGGAAGCAGTAATTCACAATAGCTCTATGACATTCATCCAGTTAATTTTGGATCTCAATTAGAGATGAGCGAACTTTTAAAAAATTTGATTCGGCCGATTCCCTGAATTTTCCCGAAAAAGTTTGTTTCGATCCAAATTTGTTCGCGGCGAATCGATATTAAAAAAGGCTATTTATAGCCTACATACAGCCTCTATAGGAGTATAGAACACTTTGCTGTGTCCTAAAACGCATATGGAGTGTGCTGGGGTAGTGAAATAATACTGTTATTCAGAATAGCATGCAGATTACCGGCATCGCTCTTAGAATCACTGCCGCACAGCAGCACAATGACAGAGCCTGGGGGTGGCATCGGTGTCAGGAGACCATATAGTGACTGAATGACATAGCGTGGAGGTGTTGATAGCATGAGGACACCATATAGTGGCTGAATGGCACAGCGTGGAGGTGTTGGCAGCATGAGGACACCATATAGTGGCTGAATGGCACAGTGTGGAGGTGTTGGCAGCATGAGGATACTATATAGTGGCTGAATTGCACAGCGTGGAGGTGTTGGCAGCATGAGGACACCATATAGTGGCTGAATGGCACAGCGTGGAGGTGTTGGCAGCATGAGGACACCATGTAGTGGCTGAATGACACAGCGTGGGCATGTTGGCAGCAAGAGGAGACCATTTGGTGGCTGAATGGCACAGCGTGGAATTGGCTGATGCACTAGTACACTACACACCAGGGCTCCACAATCCCCTCTAAAAAACAACACAATATATTACATTTTTGACAAAAAATTCTCATAGGTAGCACCCAAAATCCAAAAATTAGAAATTTCCAGACCCAGGCCCCAACTCTGCGGCATCAGGAACCCATATATTGCCTGAAGGACACAGCCTGGAGTTGGCTGATGCACCAGTACACACCTGGGCTTCACAATCCCCTCCAAAAAACAACAACATTTTAGAAATTTTTTAAAGAATTATCTTTGTGTAAGAACAAGCGCATATCCAACAGTTCACAAGACTCTATAATGCAGGACGGTGGACCACCCAAAGACATTCTTCTCAAAAATAATAAACCACACAATGTTTGAAATTTTTTTACAAAAAATTGTGTAAGCGCATCTGTCTCCAAAAGATCAGATCACCAAAGGACTTTTTACGCCCAAAATGATGAAGCAGAGTTAATCCCTGTCCGTATTTTTTTTTTTCATTAAAAAATCACACGCAACAAGCATTCCGTTGTGTAATGATTAGCATTCTGGAAAATTCAATTTTATTACTGATAAAATTATCAGTAAATAAAAAAAAAAAAAACACTACCCAAGAGTGTTTAATTACCCCATACATTACACCAGGAGCAGTCAGGAGTAGGCCTCAGCAGTACCCAAGAGGCTTTAATAACCCCTACCTTTGCACAATCAATTGCAAGATCGAGCAATACAATGTGTGTTATGCCCTCAGATTTTCGGGGCCGCAGGCGCGCTCCACTGAACAGATTAGCGTGTCTCTATCTTTCATCGACCGATGCTGGTAACCCGCTAACTCCCGGAAAATTAAGCTGCCGCGAAACAGGTGGTCTCCCCCGGGCGCGTTTGGCTCCAGAATTTCCACTACTGCCACACCACGCTGACTGCCAACCGTGCTACTGCCTTGCTGACTTAAGGGCAACTTGCAACTCTCTTCTCCCGATGATGAACCCCCCTTCTCCTGAGATCGAGCAATAACAGGTGTGTTATGCCCTCAGATGTCCGGGGCCGAAGGCGCGCTCCACTGAACGGATTAGGGTGTGTCCATCTTTTTTGGTAGCACCCGAAGTCCAAAAATTTTTAATTCCCAGACCCAGGCCCCACCTCTGCGGCATCAGGAACCCATAGATTGCCTGAAAGACACAGCCTGGAGTTGGCTGATGCACAAGTACACACCCGGGCTTCACAATCCACCCCAAAAAAACGCAAAATGTTATTGAAATTGTCTGACAAAATACCTGTTTTTTAAAAACAAGCGCATATACAGCAGTTCAGAAGACTCTATAATGCAGGACGGTGGACCACCAAAAGACATTCTTCTCAAAAATAATAAACCACACAATGTTTGAAATTTTTTTACAAAAACTAAGTCAATATGTGTGTGTAAGCGCATCTGTCTCCAAAAGATCAGATCACCAAAGAACTTTTTACGCCCAAAATGATGAAGCAGAGTTAATCCCTGTCCGTATTTTTTTTTCTTCATTAAAAAATCACACGCAACAAGCGTTCCGTTGTGTAACGATTAGCATTCTGGAAAATTCAATTTTATTACCGATAAAATTATCAGTAAATAAAAAACACTACCCAAGAGTGTTTAATTACCCCATACATTACACCAGGAGCAGTCAGGAGTAGGCCTCAGCAGTACCCAAAAGGCTTTAAAAAACCCCTACCTTTGCATGATCAATTGCGAGATCGAGCAACACAAGGTGTGCTATGCCCTTAGATTTCCTGGGCCGCAGGCGCGCTCTACTGAACAGATTAGCGTGTCTCTATCTTTCATGGACCGGTGCTGGTAACCCGCTAACTCACGGAAAATTAAGCTGCCGCGAAGCAGGTGGTCTCCCCCGGGCACGTTTGGCTCCAGAATTTCCACTACTGCCACACCACGCTGACTGCCAACCGTGCTACAGCCTTGCTGACTCAAGGGCAACTTGCAACTCTCTTCTCCCGATAATGAACCCCCTTCTCCTGAGATCGAGCAATAACAGGTGTGTTATGCCCTCAGATGTCCGGGGCCGCAGGCGCGCTCCACTGAACGGATTAGGGTGTGTCCATCTTTTTTGGTAGCACCCGCAATCCAAAAATTTTGAATTCCCAGACCCAGGCCCCACCTCTGCGGCATCAGGAACCCATAGATTGCCTGAAAGACACAGCCTGGAGTTGGCTGATGCACGAGTACACACCCGGGCTTCACAATCCACCCCCAAAAAATGCAAAATTTTATTGAAATTGTCTGACAAAATACCTGTTTTTTAAAAACAAACCCATATACAGCAGTTCAGAAGACTCTATAATGCAGGACGGTGGACCACCAAAAGACATTCTTCTCAAAAATAATAAACCACACAATGTTTGAAATTTGGTTAAAAAAATGATTACATGTGTGTAAGCGCATCTGTCTCCAAAAGATCAGATCCCAAAAGGATTCTAATCACCAAAAATGATTAAGCAGAGTTAATCCCTCTCCATATATGTATATATTTTTTTCATTAAAACCTAACACGTTCCGTTGTGTAACGGTTGTCATTCTGCAAATTTCAATTTTATTACTGATAAAATTATCAGTAAATTTAACAATAACACTACCCAAGAGTGTTTAATTACCCCATACATTGCACCAGGAGCAGTCAGGAGTAGACCTCAGCAGTACCCAAGAGACTTTAATAACCCCTTACCTTGCCTGATCAATTGCGAGATCGAGCAATAACAGGTGTGTTATGGCCTCAGATGTCCTGGGCCGCACTAGCGCTCCACTGAACGGATTAGCGTGTCTATCTTTCTAGGACAGGTGCGTGTTGCATGCTGAAACCAGTTCTTGATAGGGATCTGGGATTGCAATTATTTAACCTTAAAACGAGGAATTACCAGTAAGTGAGGGTCATAAGCTGGCGTTGATTAAGTCCCTTCCCTTTGTACACACCGCCCATCGCTATAAGCGATTGGATTAGTTAGTGAGGTCCTCGGATCAGCCCAGGCGGGGTAGGAGAAGGCCCTGGCAGAGCGCCGAGAATTTAACGATCATTGTTGAAATTTGCATTAAGCATGTATTTAGCTACTGCTAAACATCCCAAAATTTAAGGCTGAAGGCCAGAGGCATCAGGGAGGCAAGTAGTTTGTGAAAGACACAGAATGAGTCTGGAGCAGTCATCCGCAGTACCCAAGAGGGTTTCATAACCCTTACATTTAAAGATCAATGTTGACATTTGCATTAGCATGTATTTAGCTACTGCTAAACTTCAAAAAATTATAGGCCCAAGGCCAGAAGCATCAATTTTCCCCATATTAGGAGCATAGTTGTCCCCCAGATTAGGCAGCATAGATGTCCCCCAGATTAGGCAGCATAGATGTCCCCCAGATTAGGCAGCATAGATGTCCCCCAGATTAGGAGCATAGTTGTCCACCAGATTAGGCAGCATAGATGTCCCACAGATTAGGAGCATAGTTGTCCCCCAGAGTAGGCAGCATAGATGTCCCACAGATTAGGAGCATAGTTGTCCCCCAGAGTACGCAGAATAGATGTCCCCCAGATTAGGAGCATAGTTGTCCCCCAGATTATGCAGCATATATGTTCCCCAGATTGGGAGCATAGTTGTCCCCCAGATTAGGCAGTATAGATGTCCCACAGATTAGGAGCATAGTTGTCCCCCAGAGTAGGCAGCATAGATGTCACCCAGATTAGGAGCATAGTTGTCCCCCAGATTAGGAGCATAGTTGTCCCCCAGAGTAGGCAGCATAGATGTCCCCCGGATTAGGCAGCATAGATGTCCCCCAGATTAGGAGCATACTTGTCCCCCAGAGTAGGCAGCATAGATGTCCCCAGATTAGGAGCATACTTGTCCCCCAGATTAGGCAGCATAGATGTCACCCAGATTAGGCAGCATAGATGTCCCCCAGATAAGATAGCATAGATGTCACCCAGATTAGGCAGCATGGATGTCCCCCACATTAGGAGCATACTTGTCCCCCAGAGTAGGCAGCATAGATGTCCCCCAGATTAGGAGCATACTTGTCCCCCAGATTAGGCAGCATAGATGTCCACCAGATTAGGATCTTAGTTGTCCCCCAGATTAGGAGCATAGTTGTCTCCCAGATAAGGAGCATAGTTGTCCCCCAGATTAGGCAGCATAGATGTCCCCCAGATAAGGAGCATAGTTGTCCCCCAGATTAGGCAGCATAGTTGTACCCCACTCAGCGCGGGCCGGTCAGAGCCAATCAAAGGGCCGTATGTGGCAAGCCAGTACAAGCAGTACACAACCCAGGTCTGCCCCAGAGGGTTTCATAACCAACCACAATAGAGAAAATTTTGTTGTAGGAGCATGGTCAATCTACTCAGACCCATCTGTCATTGGTGGCTGGAAATCCTGTCTGATCCATCCCTGATTCATCTTGACAAACGTCAGTCTCTCCACATTTTTAGTGAACAGACGAGTTAGCCTTGGTGTGACTATGGCCCCGGCCGCACTAAACACCCGCTCTGATGGCACACTACTGGCCGGGCAGGACAGCTTTTCCAGGGCAAACTCCGCTAGTTGCGGCCATAAATCGAGTTTGGCTGCCCAGAAGTCCAGCGGATCTTCAACGGTTGTTGGCAGGGTCATGTCGAGGTAAGCCACCACATGCTGGTTCAGGTCCTGCTCCATGTCCACCTGCTGCTGAATAGTAGCTTCACTATGCGGCTGAAGGAAGCTACTCATCAGCGACTGCAGACTCGGGCTGCTGCTGATTGAGCCGGTACTGCCCCTGCCACCCCTCCCCTCCCCAGCAGCCATGGCAGTGGAAGGTGAGCGCAGAGGGCCCCCCGAGTCAGATCTGCGAGTGGATGGACCATGTGGCCGATAGGCATCGGCCAACCGACTACGTAGAAGCTCCCTGAAGTAGGTCAGTTTGTCCTCCCTCTCAGTGGGTGTAAAAAAGGCCCCCATTCTGGGCCGGTAGCGAGGGTCTAATAAGGTGGAGATCCAGAAGTCATCGCGCTGACGAATTTTGACAATTCGGGGGTCACTACGCAAGCAACTCAGCATGCATCGTGCCATTTGTGACAGTGACTCGCTGGGACTACCTGCCTCCATCTCCACTGCGTACTGCCAAAGTTTGTCTGGGTCCTCTGTTTCGCCTCCCTCGTAATAACCCTCCAGCACCTCTGGCTGCTCCTGCTCCTCCTCTCCAGTCCAATGACCAGAAACACCGGCCATTTCATCCACCGTAAACTGTGCTCCGCTCTGCCCCTCATCATCCTCCTCCAGTTCATCCCCCACAGGACTCATGTAGCCTTCTGATGTAGGCGCAACGTCTCCATTGCCGTGACCAGCCATGTCTTCAATCATTTTTTTGAGTAAATGTAGGAGTGGAATTACGTCGTTCATGGCGTAATTCGAGCGACTAACAATAAATGTGGCTTCCTCAAAGGGCCTCAGCAAACAGTAGGTGTCACGTATGAGCTGCCACTTGTTCACATTGAAGTTACACAGGGGAGTACTCCTATCTGCTTGTATCATTAAAAAATCCGTGATGGCTTTTCTTTGTTCGTATAGTCTGTCCAACATATGCATGGTGGAATTCCAACGTGTGGCAACGTCACAAATGAGACTATGTTGTGGGACACCATTCTGACGCTGCAGCTCAAGCAAAGTGTGCTTGGCGGTGTACTAGTGGCTGAAGTGCATGCACAGTTTCCTTGCCATTGTCAGGACGTCTTGCAAATGGGGTGAAGACTTAATGAACTTCTTGA
Organism: Hyla sarda; assembly: GCF_029499605.1. NCBI lineage: Eukaryota > Metazoa > Chordata > Amphibia > Anura > Hylidae > Hyla > Hyla sarda. Next base: position 26,827,704 of record NC_079195.1, read on the forward strand.
CAACCAGATTCAACACGTGTGCCATGCAGGGCGAATGGTTCACACTTCCTTGTTGCAGCGCGGCCACAATGTTCTTCCCATTGTCGGTCACCATGGCTCCCATTTCCAGATTTCGTGGAGTAAGCCATACTCGGATTTCTTCCCTAATGAACTTCAGCAGTTCCTTCCCTGTGTGACTCCGTTCGCCAAGGCAAACCATGTGAAGGACGGCTTGACACCGCTGTGCCCTACACACGTGGTACGATGAGTGCCCTACACACGTGATACGATGAAGGGCCACCGAGATTTGGATGTGCAGTGGAGGCCGAGGACACGGGGGAGGAGGAGGCGCACACTGTAAAAGGACCAACTGCCTGGGAGTGAGAGCTTGGAGGAGGAAGCGGTGGGACCTGTCCAAGTTGCTGTTGTGGCTGTGCAGGAACAACATTTACCCAGTGGGCCGTAAAAGACATGTAATGTCCCTGCCCGTAGTTACAGCTCCACACGTTGGCGCTGCCGTGCACTTTTAACACACAGACAGGCTCAAGGACTGGCCCACCTTCTCTAGTACAAACTTATGCAGGGCTGGTACTGCCTTCTTCGCAAAGAAATGACGGCTTGGGACTCTCCACCTCGACTCGGCACAAGCCATCAATTCCCAGAAAGCTGTAGAGTCCACCATTTGGAAAGAAAGGGACTGCAACACCAGCAACTTGGACAGGAGCACATTCAACTTCTGCGCCGTTGGATGAGTGGGCGCATACTGTTGTGTCTTGGACATGGCTTCGCCGATCGATTGTTGGCGGAATGGTGACTACGAGCAAAGAAGAAGCAGGAGCGCAAGAAGAAGGGTTTGACACTATGCTCCCTTCGGCTGAGGTGGTGGAGCCTTGGCTAGATGACGGAGGGAGCGGATGGCCACTGGGTGATGCGGCAGGCTGGACCACTACATCGGAGGCACGGTTATCCCAGGCCGCTTTATGGTGGCGAATCATGTCTTGACGCAGGGCCGTGGTGCCGAGATTGGGACCCTGGCCACGCTTCACTTTCTGCCGCCAGATTTTGCATGTGACTACGCTAAGGTCCTCCGGATTCTTTATGAAGAACAACCACACCGCAGAGTAGCTGATTTTCTCACCCGCAGTCCGCACTATTTCACTGCCATTGGCGCCGTCTCCAGGAACCCCTGTTCCACTTCCTCCCTGAATGGTAGCTTGCCGCGAAGCAGGTGGCCTCCCCCTGGCACATTTGGCTCCTTAATTTCCACTACTGCCACCCCCACGCTGATTGCCAAGTGTGCTACCGCCTTGCTGCCTCATAGACAAAGAGCAAATCTCTTCTCCTGATGATGATGGAGCCCCGGCTTCTGCACCCGGCTCCCAATTGCGATCGGCTTCATCATCATCAAAAAATGTGTGTACGCCACTGATGTCCTGCTCGTGTTCCACAACAGTGTCTGCCTCAGGACCCTGAACAATTGAAACACCGCCTCCCACGTCACTCTCCGCATCACTACTTGCCCGCCTTGAGGAGCAAGCGACGCATGTCTAAGCACATTCTTGGCTGCCCATTAGCTGCTGACTGTCCTCTATTACATCGTCCTCACTAAATAGTGGAGCTGAACCCAAAGCATGAGATACTTCTTTGGGAGAGGGAACAGCATAGGACAAAGGCAATGGGATTACAGGGACTGCTCCCGGGCCATGCCAACTGAGGGTTGTGTCTGAGAAACCCACCGACTCTTGACTGGGGTTGTCAGATGTCACTTGTGATGATGGGGATGAGTGTGCAAACCAATTGACGAGGAGAGATGGGTCGACGACACGACCGCTGGGTGTTAACGGGAGCTCAGGCCTATTGCTGCGATTCCTGCTGCCACTCTCCCCAAGTCTGCTGCCAACTCTGCCTGACGTATGTAGGCCTTTGCCCCTTCTCTGTGCATGTCCTGGCACTTACCTGCCTGACATACTTAGTGAGTGTATGAGGGTATAGAACAGCAGCAGGCGATTACTTACGGCTGTCCTTTCAAAGTATATAGGCCCTAGACAGAATAACAGTTACTAAATAGTACACTCCTTTGTTGTATGTATGCCCTTTGCAATGATGAGCGCACTGGTATGCGTATTTCTACGCAGAAAAAACACTTTTTTTTTTAAATACACCAGCAGATAGGTGTATACTAATGTGTGGAATAGCACTGAATTTAGCACAGAGACAGAATAACAGGTAGTAAATAGTACACTACTTGGTTCTATGTATGCCCTTTGCAATGATGAGTGCACTGTTAAGCGTATTTATATGCAGAAAAAAACTCTTTTTTTTGTTGTATACACCAGCCAGTGTATACTAATGTGTGGAATAGCACTGAATTTAGCACCGAGACAGAAATACAGGTACTAAATAGTACACTACTCGGTTGTATGTATGCCCTTTGCAACGATGAGCGCACTGTTAAGACCCCCAGGACGAAGGACTCGCCGAAACGTGCGTTGGGGTGGCGTTGCTCCAACAGACCCTGTTAGGAACTGGATGTTACAGTTTGGTATGCCTATTGTCTTCACTGTGTGCATTGTACTGTATGATAATTAGAGCATTGTTGTGCCTATATATGTGCTGTTAATGCACACATGTGTGACTATGCACCATGTTACTATTCCTTATACAACTTATTAATGTGGATCTGTCTGTGAGCAACGCCTTTGTCTCTCCACTTTGTGAATGCTTCTCCCTATTTGTAATTTTAAATTAATTAATTTTTTAATGTATATTCAATAAAATTATGTAATTTTTATATTACAAGTGTCTCCATTCTCTTTTTCTGTTATGATATTTTTGTAGGAGTACACAATAGGTTGATTGTAATAAGTATTATTTTGATATATTGATACTAAACTTTGTTTGTTGTTGTACTTATGTTAAGCGAATTTGTACGCAGGAAAACCTTTTTTTTTCTTTAATACACCGGCAGGTGTATAACGTGTGGTATAACACTGAAGTTAGCACAGAGACAGAAAAAAAGGTAGTATATGGTACGCTATTTGCTTGTATGTAGGACCTTTGCAATGATAAGGCCACTGAAAAAGCGTATTTGTACGCAGGAAAACCTTTTTTTTTTTAATACACCATCAGGTGTATAACGTGTGGTATAACACTGAATTTAGCACAGAGACAGAAAAAAAGGTAGTATATGGTACGCTATTTGCTTGTATTTAGGCCCTTTGCAATGATAAGGCCACTGTTAAGCGTATTTGTACGCAGGAAAAAGAAAAATGTAATACACCGGCAGGTGTATAACGTGTGGTATAACACAGAATTTAGCACAGAGACAGAAAAAAAGGTAGTATATGGTACGCTATTTGCTTGTATTTAGGCCCTTTGCAATGATAAGGCCACTGAAAAAGTGTATTTGTACGCAGGAAAACCTTTCTTTTTTCTTTAATACACCGGCAGGTCTATAACGTGTGGTATAACACTTAATTTAGCACAGAGACAGAAAAAAAGGTAGTATATGGTACTCTATTTGCTTGTATTTAGGCCCTTTGCAATGATAAGGCCACTGTCAACCCCTTAAGGACTCAGGGTTTTTCAGTTTTTGCACTTTCGTTTTTTCCACCTTACCTTTTAAAAATCATAACCCTTTCAATTTTCCACCTAAAAATCCATATTATGGCTTGCTTTTTGCGTCGCCAATTCTACTTTGCAGTGACATTAGTCATTTTACCCAAAAATGCACAGCGAAACGGGAAAAAAAATCATTGTGCGACAAAATCGAAGAAAAAACGCCATTTTGTAACTTTTGGGGGCTTCCGTTTCTATGCAGTGTATATTTCGGTAAAAATTACACCTTATCATTTTTCTGTAGGTCCATATGGTTAAAATGATACCCTACTTATTTAGGTTTGATTTTGTTGCACTTTTGGAAAAAATCATAACTACATGCAGGAAAATTTATATGTTTAAAAATGTCATATTCTGACCCCTATAACTTTTTTATTTTTCTACGTACAGGGCGGTATGAGGACTCATTTCTTGCGCCGTAATCTGAAGTTTTTATCGGTATGATTTTTGTTTTGATCGGACTTTTTGATCACTTTTTATAAATTTTTTAATGGTATAAAAAGTGACCAAAAAAGCGCTTTTTTTGACTTTGGAATTTTTTGGCACGTACGCCATTGACCGTGCGGTTTATTTAATAATATATTTTTATAGTTCGGACATTTACGCACGCGGCGATACCACATATGTTTATTTTTATTTTTTTTTGCACTGTTTTATTTTTTTTATGGGAAAAGGGGGGTGATTTAAACTTTTATTAGGGAAGGGGTTAAATGACCTTTATTAACACTTTTTTTTTACTTTTTTTTTGCAGTGTTATAGGTCCCAAAGGGACCTATAACACTGCACACACTGATCTTTTACACAGATCACTGTTACGCCGAGCGCTCCGGGTCCCCGCTCCTCCCCGGAGCGCTCGCTTCTCTCTCTCCGCTGCAGCGCTCCGGTCACGTCCTCTGACCCGGGGCGCTGCGATCCCGCTGCCAGCCGGGATGCGATTCGCGATGCGGGTAGCGCCCGCTCGCGATGCGCACCCCGGCTCCCCTACCTGACTCGCTCCCCGTCTGTTCTGTCCCGGCGCGCGCGGCCCCGCTCCCTAGGGCGCGCGCGCGCCGGGTCTCTGCGATTTAAAGGGCCACTGCGCCGCTGATTGGCGCAGTGGTTCCAATTAGGGTAATCACCTGTGCACTTCCCTATATTACCTCACTTCCCTTGCACTCCCTTGCCGGATCTTGTTGCCTTAGTGCCAGTGAAAGCGTTCCTTGTGTGTTCCTTGCCTGTGTTTCCAGACCTTCTGCCGTTGCCCCTGACTACGATCCTTGCTGCCTGCCCCGACCTTCTGCTACGTCCGACCTTGCTTCTGCCTACTCCCTTGTACCGCGCCTATCTTCAGCAGCCAGAGAGGTGAGCCGTTGCTAGTGGATACGACCTGGTCACTACCGCGGCAGCAAGACCATCCCGCTTTGCGGCGGGCTCTGGTGAAAACCAGTAGTGGCTTAGAACCGGTCCACTAGCACGGTCCACGCCAATCCCTCTCTGGCACAGAGGATCCACTACCTGCCAGCCGGCATCGTGACAGTAGATCCGGCCATGGATCCCGCTGAAGTTCCTCTGCCAGTTGTCGCTGACCTCACCACGGTGGTCGCCCAGCAGTCACAACAGATAGCGCAACAAGGCCAACAGCTGTCTCAACTGACCGTTATGCTACAACAGTTACTACCACAGCTTCAGCAGTCATCTCCGCCGCCAGCTCCTGCACCTCCTCCGCAGCGAGTGGCCGCTCCTGGGCTACGCCTATCCTTGCCGGATAAATTTGATGGGGACTCTAAGTTTTGCCGTGGCTTTCTTTCCCAGTGTTCCCTGCATCTGGAGATGATGTCGGACCTGTTTCCCGCTGAAAGGTCTAAAGTGGCTTTCGTAGTCAGCCTTCTGTCCGGAAAAGCCCTGTCATGGGCCACACCGCTCTGGGACCGCAATGACCCCGTCACTGCCTCTGTACACTCCTTCTTCTCGGAAATCCGAAGTGTCTTTGAGGAACCTGCCCGAGCCTCTTCTGCTGAGACTGCCCTGTTGAACCTGGTCCAGGGTAATTCTTCCGTTGGCGAGTATGCCGTACAATTCCGTACTCTTGCTTCAGAATTGTCCTGGAATAATGAGGCCCTCTGCGCGACCTTCAAAAAAGGCCTATCCAGCAACATTAAAGATGTTCTGGCCGCACGAGAAATTCCTGCTAATCTACATGAACTTATTCACCTAGCCACTCGCATTGACATGCGTTTTTCCGAAAGGCGTCAGGAACTCCGCCAAGATATGGACTCTGTTCGCACGAGGCGTTTCTCCTCCTCGGCTCCTCTCTCCTCTGGTCCCCTGCAATCTGTTCTTGTGCCTTCCGCCGTGGAGGCTATGCAGGTCGACCGGTCTCGCCTGACACCTCAAGAGAGGACACGACGCCGTATGGAGAACCTCTGCCTGTACTGTGCTAGTACCGAACACTTCCTGAGGGATTGTCCTATCCGTCCTCCCCGCCTGGAAAGACGTACGCTGACTCCGCACAAAGGTGAGACAGTCCTTGATGTCTACTCTGCTTCTCCACGTCTTACAGTGCCTGTGCGGATGTCTGCCTCTGCCTTCTCCTTCCCTGCTGTGGCCTTCTTGGACTCTGGATCTGCAGGAAATTTTATTTTGGCCTCTTTCGTCAACAGGTTCAACATCCCGGTGACCAGTCTCGCCAGACCCCTCTACATCAATTGTGTAAATAATGAAAGATTGGACTGTACCATACGTTTCCGCACGGAGCCCCTTCTTATGAGCATCGGATCTCATCATGAGAGGATTGAACTTTTGGTCCTCCCCAATTGCACCTCAGAAATTCTCCTTGGACTTCCCTGGCTTCAACTTCATTCCCCAACCCTGGATTGGTCCACTGGGGAGATCAAGAGTTGGGGGCCCTCTTGTTCCAAGAACTGTCTAAAACCGGTTCCCAGTAACCCTTGCCGTAACTCTGTGGTTCCTCCAGTAACCGGTCTCCCTAAGGCCTATATGGACTTCGCGGATGTTTTCTGCAAAAAACAAGCTGAGACTCTACCTCCTCACAGGCCTTATGATTGCCCTATCGACCTCCTCCCGGGTACTACTCCACCCCGGGGCAGAATTTATCCTCTCTCTGCCCCAGAGACTCTTGCCATGTCCGAATACGTCCAGGAGAATCTAAAAAAGGGCTTTATCCGTAAATCCTCCTCTCCTGCCGGAGCCGGATTTTTCTTTGTGTCCAAAAAAGATGGCTCCCTACGTCCTTGCATTGACTACCGCGGTCTTAATAAAATCACGGTTAAGAACCGCTACCCCTTACCCCTCATCTCTGAACTCTTTGATCGCCTCCAAGGTGCCCACATCTTCACTAAATTGGACTTAAGAGGCGCCTATAACCTCATCCGCATCAGAGAGGGGGACGAGTGGAAAACGGCATTTAACACCAGAGATGGACACTTTGAGTATCTGGTCATGCCCTTTGGACTGTGCAATGCCCCTGCCGTCTTCCAAGACTTTGTCAATGAAATTTTTCGTGATCTGTTATACTCCTGTGTTGTTGTATATCTGGACGATATCCTAATTTTTTCTGCCAATCTAGAAGAACACCGCCAGCATGTCCGTATGGTTCTTCAGAGACTTCGTGACAACCAACTCTATGCCAAAATTGAGAAATGTCTGTTTGAATGCCAATCTCTTCCTTTTCTAGGATATTTGGTCTCTGGCCAGGGACTACAGATGGATCCAGACAAACTCTCTGCCGTCTTAGATTGGCCACGCCCCTCCGGACTCCGTGCTATCCAACGCTTTTTGGGGTTCGCCAATTATTACAGGCAATTTATTCCACATTTTTCTACCATTGTGGCTCCTATCGTGGCTTTAACCAAAAAAAATGCTGATCCCAAGTCCTGGCCTCCTCAAGCAGAAGACTCCTTTAAACGACTCAAGTCTGCCTTTTCTTCGGCTCCCGTGCTCTCCAGACCTGACCCTTCCAAACCCTTCCTATTGGAGGTTGATGCCTCCTCAGTGGGAGCTGGAGCTGTTCTTCTACAAAAAAATTCTTCCGGGCATGCTGTCACTTGTGGTTTTTTCTCTAGGACCTTCTCTCCAGCGGAGAGGAACTACTCCATCGGGGATCGAGAGCTTCTAGCCATTAAATTAGCACTTGAGGAATGGAGGCATCTGCTGGAGGGATCAAGATTTCCTGTTATTATCTACACCGACCACAAGAACCTCTCCTACCTCCAGTCTGCCCAACGGCTGAATCCTCGCCAGGCCCGGTGGTCTCTGTTCTTTGCCCGATTTAATTTTGAGATTCACTTTCGTCCTGCCGATAAGAACATTAGGGCCGATGCTCTCTCTCGTTCCTCGGATGCCTCAGAAGTTGATCTCCCTCCGCAACACATCATTCCACCTGACTGCCTGATCTCCACTTCTCCTGCCTCCATCAGGCAGACTCCTCCAGGAAAGACCTTTGTTTCTCCACGCCAACGCCTCGGAATCCTCAAATGGGGTCACTCCTCCCATCTCGCAGGTCATGCGGGCATCAAGAAATCTGTGCAACTCATCTCCCGCTTCTATTGGTGGCCGACTCTGGAGACGGATGTTGGGGACTTTGTGCGAGCCTGCACTATCTGTGCCCGGGATAAGACTCCTCGCCAGAAGCCCGCTGGTTTTCTTCATCCTCTGCCTGTCCCCGAACAGCCTTGGTCTCTGATTGGTATGGATTTTATTACTGATTTACCCCCTTCCCGTGGCAACACTGTTATTTGGGCGGTCGTTGATCGATTCTCCAAAATGGCACATTTCATCCCTCTTCCTGGTCTTCCTTCTGCGCCTCAGTTGGCTAAACAATTTTTTGTACACATTTTTCGTCTTCACGGGTTGCCTACGCAGATTGTCTCGGATAGAGGGGTCCAATTCGTGTCTAAATTCTGGAGGGCTCTCTGTAAACAACTCAAGATTAAATTAAATTTTTCCTCTGCATATCATCCCCAGTCCAATGGACAAGTAGAAAGAATTAACCAGATCTTGGGTGATTATTTGCGACATTTTGTTTCCTCCCGCCAGGATGACTGGGCAGATCTCCTTCCATGGGCCGAATTCTCGAATAACTTCAGGGTCTCTGAATCTTCCTCCAAATCCCCATTTTTCGTGGTGTACGGCCGTCACCCTCTTCCCCCCCTCCCTACCCCCTTGCCCTCTGGTCTGCCCGCTGTGGATGAAATTTCTCGTGACCTTTCCATTATATGGAGAGAGACCCAAAATTCTCTCTTACAGGCTTCTTCACGCATGAAGAGGTTCGCGGATAAGAAAAGAAGAGCTCCCCCCGTTTTTTCCCCTGGAGACAAGGTATGGCTCTCCGCTAAATATGTCCGCTTCCGTGTCCCTAGCTACAAGTTGGGACCACGCTATCTTGGTCCTTTCAAAATTTTGTGTCAAATTAATCCTGTCTCTTATAAACTTCTTCTTCCTCCTTCTCTTCGTATCCCTAATGCCTTTCACGTCTCTCTTCTCAAACCACTCATCCTCAACCGTTTTTCTCCCAAATCTGTTCCTCCCACTCCTGTTTCCGGCTCCTCGGACGTCTTCTCGGTCAAGGAAATTTTGGCTGCCAAAAAGGTCAGAGGGAAAAATTTTTTTTTAGTAGACTGGGAGGGTTGTGGTCCTGAAGAGAGATCCTGGGAACCTGAGGACAACATCCTTGACAAAAGTCTGCTCCTCAGGTTCTCAGGCTCCAAGAAGAGGGGGAGACCCAAGGGGGGGGGTACTGTTACGCCGAGCGCTCCGGGTCCCCGCTCCTCCCCGGAGCGCTCGCTTCTCTCTCTCCGCTGCAGCGCTCCGGTCACGTCCTCTGACCCGGGGCGCTGCGATCCCGCTGCCAGCCGGGATGCGATTCGCGATGCGGGTAGCGCCCGCTCGCGATGCGCACCCCGGCTCCCCTACCTGACTCGCTCCCCGTCTGTTCTGTCCCGGCGCGCGCGGCCCCGCTCCCTAGGGCGCGCGCGCGCCGGGTCTCTGCGATTTAAAGGGCCACTGCGCCGCTGATTGGCGCAGTGGTTCCAATTAGGGTAATCACCTGTGCACTTCCCTATATTACCTCACTTCCCTTGCACTCCCTTGCCGGATCTTGTTGCCTTAGTGCCAGTGAAAGCGTTCCTTGTGTGTTCCTTGCCTGTGTTTCCAGACCTTCTGCCGTTGCCCCTGACTACGATCCTTGCTGCCTGCCCCGACCTTCTGCTACGTCCGACCTTGCTTCTGCCTACTCCCTTGTACCGCGCCTATCTTCAGCAGCCAGAGAGGTGAGCCGTTGCTAGTGGATACGACCTGGTCACTACCGCCGCAGCAAGACCATCCCGCTTTGCGGCGGGCTCTGGTGAAAACCAGTAGTGGCTTAGAACCGGTCCACTAGCACGGTCCACGCCAATCCCTCTCTGGCACAGAGGATCCACTACCTGCCAGCCGGCATCGTGACAATCACAGGCGTGTATTAACACGCCTGTGATCAGTGTTATCGGCGCTTGACTGCTCCTGCCTGGATCTCAGGCACGGAGCAGTCATTCGCCGATCGGACCCCGAGGAGGCAGGTAAGGGCCCCCCCGGTGTCCTGTAAGCTGTTCGGGACGCCGCGATTTCACCGCGGCGGTCCCGAACAGCCCTACTGAGCAGCCGGGTCACTTTCACTTTCACTTTAGAAGCGGCGGTCAGCTTTGACCGCCCCTTCTAAAGGGTTAATACCGCACATCGCTGCGATCGTCGATGTGTGGTATTAGCCGCGGGTCCCGGCCGTTGATGAGCGCCAGGACCGACGCGATATGATGCGGGATCGCGGCGCGATCCCGCTTCATATCGCGGAAGCCGGCACAGGACGTAAATATACGTCCTGCGTCATTAAGGGGTTAAGCGTATTTGTACGCAGGAAAAAGCGTATTTGTACACCGGAAAAACTTTTTTTTTCTTTTATACACCAGCAGGTGTATAACGTGTGGTATAACACTTAATTTAGCACAGAGACAGAAAAAAAGGAAGTATATGGTACGCTATTTGCTTGTATGTAAGCCCTTTGCAATGATAAGGCCACTGTTAATCGTATTTGTACGTAGGAAAAAATTTTTTTCTTTAATACACCGGCAGGTGTATAACGTGTGGTATAACACTGAATTTAGCACAGAGGCAGAAAAAAAGCTAGTATATGGTACGCTATTTGCTTGTATGTAGGCCCTTTGCAATGATAAGGCCACTGAAAAAGCGTATTTGTACGCAGGAAAACCTTTTTTTTTCTTTAATTCCCCGGCAGGTGTATAACGTGTGGTATAACACTAAATTTAGCACAGAGACAGAAAAAAAGGTAGTATATGGTACGCTATTTGCTTGTATGTAGGCCCTTTGCAATGAAAAGGCCACTGTTAAGCGTATTTGTACGCAGGAAAACCTTTTTTTTTTCTTTAATACACCGGCAGGTGTATAACGTGTGGTATAACACTTAATTTAGCACAGAGACAGAAAAAAAGGGAGTATATGGTACGCAATTTGCTTGTATGTAGGCCCTTTGCAATGATAAGGCCACTGAAAAAGCGTATTGGTACGCAGGAAAAACTTTTTTTTTAATACACCGGCAGGTGTATAATGTGTGGTATAACACTGAATTTAGCACAGAGACAGAGTAACAGGTGAAAAATGGTAAAAAAGGCACTAAAGTCCACACCAATATGACTTATTTCTGAACAGCAGCAGGACCCAACAGTGCAGCACCACAAAAAAAAATCCAAGGATTAAACCCTAAATTGCAGTCTGTCACACAATTCCGAGCAGCAGAAGATTTGTGGAGCAAATAAAGATGAACTCAATTGGGCTGAAAAATTAGGAGATAAGATGCTTCAGAAAGTTCAGGCAGCTTGGAGATCTGTATGAGGCAGCTGACAGCTATCTGCCCCTCTCAGCTCAATGCTCAATAATGTGAATCGAAATCGTAGTGAAGCAATTTCATCTAGAACATCCCAAGAAGCCATGTCACATACATCCTCAGTAACCTCATACTCTTCCCGTAGGAGATATCCTGGGAATATTTACGATACTTACCGGGGTCCAAGTACAAGGAGGAAAATGGACAGGGCTGATGTACAGGATTCCCTACGAGGATCATTCAAGGTATTTAACCTAACCAATTATGTTCTCTCAGATGATCAAATACAGGTTCTTAACCGTGGTCTGTCATTCTCTCCCACTTCCAGCATAGATGTCTTTGAAGTTCAGAAAGATCTCCAACTTTTTGCCAAGAAGCTCCCTTTAAAAAAAAAAAATCTTTCACAACTGTTCTACGGCATCCTTTTTGTTCCACACGAGAAGAAATGGTGGCCTTACAAGAACTTGAGGATCTATCGTAGGAACAGAATATACAGACTTCTGGTTGGTTTCCAAGCTCACTACTACCCAGATTACTTAAGTTCCCCCCATTATCTCTATCCTCAAACATTAACATAATGAGGTTGAGAATTCCCGTGAGACATTCTTTTGACAACTGTACACAGAGTGAAAGGCAAGCCATTGAACAGCTGCAGTCAATGAATGACGTGGTTATTAAACCCCTCATACAAAGGGGTTAGCGTGGTCTCATGGCCCTCATGGAGTCTACCATTATACATTAAAGATACCACTGACGCCTTATGCAGAATGGAGGATATTCAATTAGATGACGACATGCTAATCATCACAAGCGACGTGGAGTCCTTGTATACAACAATCCGGCACCATGATGGACTTCGAGCGCTTGGAGACTTTCTTAGGATGTCTGAGATTGAGCAGGACTTACAGTAGGTGAGTTTATTACCAAACTCCTCAATTTTGCCTTAACTCACAACTTTTTTGTATTTAAAGAGGTATTTTATTTAAAAATGCTAAGTACCGCAATGGGCACAACATGTGCGCCTTCGTACGCTAACCTGTTTTTAGGGGCCTGGGAAACGTCTATCTTTCTCATGGATCCCCTACCTCTCATTGAAAAAGTACAAATGTGGACTAGGTATATTGATGATGTCATCTTTGTTTGGAAGGGAACCATGGAGGAGTTACAAACATTTATGACTACTCTGAATACTAACAACCAGAACATCAAACTCACCTATAAAGCTGGAAGACATCACATGGATTTTCTGGACATTACATTTGACGTAGATTCACGTGGGTATGTACAGTCCGATCTTTTTTGTAAACCCACAGCTACCAATTCACTACTACATGCTCATTCTTCGCATCCCCAAAATTTGATTAAAGGAATTCCTATTGGACAGTTTCTCAGTTTAAAGCATATTTGGTCTACAGATAAGATCTTCGAAAGACGAGCTGTGGAACTATGGAACAGGTTCATGGAAAGAGGTTACAAAGAAAACTGGATCCGGCGTGCATATGAAAGAGCCAAACACACTGATAGGAGATATCTTCTACAACCTAGGAACAAGCCCAAGAGAGACGACCAGGTAAGATTTATAACATCTTACCATGCTCAGGTACCCCAAGTCAGAGAGATTCTCTCAAAAAATTGCAATATACTTACGGACGATCCTGTATTGAGCTTGTATTTACCTAAACAACCGTCTATTACATTCAGTAGAAGTGCCAACCTGAGGGACTTTCTGGTGTGCAGTCATCATAAAAATAAAAAAACTGCCACCCTCTTTGGGGCTCAGAAACCACAGTGGGGATGTCACCCGTGTGGCAAATGTGTAGCATGCCCTAACATATGTGCTGACTCTAGTTTCTCTAATTTTGATGGCTCTCATGTCTTTCAGATAAAACACACTATCTCAGGTAGTACTGGAGGGGTGATGTACCATGCTACCTGCCCATGTGGTCTTGTTTATATAGGCATGACCACCCGTGAATTGAAGAAGAGAGCAAGAGAGCATATACTTGGAATAATTATGGCCCAACACGAAAATTATCCTACGTGTTTGACAACAGTTCCCAGACACTTCAAAGCCTTCCATGACTGCGATTCACGTGGCCTCAAGGTGAGGGGTATTGACCGCATCTTTCCTTGTAGCCGGGGTGGCTAATTGGAAAACTAGATTGGCCAAACTGGAGCCAAAATGGATTTACAGACTAAAAACATTACAACCCAGGCGTTTTAATGACCATGCGAGTTTTGTCCCATTTTTAAAAGCGCCATATTCCTTTGCAAGCACTTTAGTTACTGGTCATTGTTTAGCACCCTTCTTTTGGTGGGTTTTGTTTTAATTGTTTTTCTTTCTGTTTTTTAATTCCTTGTTTTCTTTCCTTTCTTTCTGTCTTTGTTTTTGGGTTGCCTCGCCATTGTTCCACCTGATATTCACTTTTGATTTCTATCTCATCATTGTATACATCCTACAATGCATTCTGCCTACTGCCTGAGAGTGTATCTTATTAAACTTCCTTTTTTGCCTTAGTAGTTTAACCCTTTAAGGACAGTTTTTGCACTTTCGTTTTTTCCTCCTTACCTTTTAACTATCATAACCCTTTCAATTTTCCACCCAAAAATCCATATTATGGCTTATTTTTTGCGTCACCAATTATACTTTGCAGTGACATTAGTCATTTTACCAAAAATTCACGGCGAAACGGAAAAGAAAATAATTGTGCGACAAAATCAAAGAAAAAACGCCACTTTGTAACTTTTGGTGGCTTCCGTTTCAGTGCAGTGCATAAAAATGACACCTTATCATTATTCTGTAGGTCCATACGGTTAAAATGATACCCTACTTATATAGGTTTGATTTTGTCGTACTTCTGGAGAAAATCATAACTACATGCAGGAAAATTTATACGTTTAAAAATGTAATCTTCTGACCCCTATAACTTTTTCACTTTTCCATGTACAGGGTGGTATGAGGACTCATTTTTTGCGCCGTGATCTGAAGTATTTATCGATATGATTTTTGTTTTGATCGGACTTTTTGATCACTTTTTATTCATTTTTTAATGGTATAAAAAGTGACCAAAAGTACGCTTTTTTGGACGTTGGAATTTTTTTGCGCGTACGCCATTGACCGTGCGGTTTAATTAATGATATATTTTTATAGTTTGGAAATTTACGCATGCGGCGATACCATATATGTTTATTTATTTTTTTTATTTACACTGTTATTTTTTTTATGGGAAAAGGGGGGTGATTCAAACTTTTATTAGGGAAGGGGTTAAATGACCTTTATTAACACTTTTTTTTACCTTTTTTTTTGCAGTGTTATAGGTCCCATAGGGACCTATAACACTGCTCACACTGACCTCTCATGCTGATCACTGGCCTGTATTAACACGACTGTGATCAGTGTTATCGGCGCTTGACTGCTCCTGCCTGGATCTCAGGCACGGAGCAGTCATTCGTCGATCAGACACCAAGGAGGCAGGTAAGGGCCCTCCCGGTGTCCTTTAAGCTGTTCGGGATGCTGCGGCGGTCCCGAACAGCCCGACTGACTAGCCGGGATAGTTTCACTTTCACTTTAGAAGGGTTAATATCGCACATCGCCGCGGCATCTAAAGGGTTAATAGCGCACATTCTAAAGGGTTAATACCGCACATCGCCGCGAGCGGCGAGGTGTGGTATTAGCAGCGGGTCCCGGGCCATTGATGAGTGCCGGGACCGACGCGGTATGATGCGGGATCGCGGCGCGACCCCGCTTCATATCGCGGGAGCCGGCGCAGGACGTAAATATACGTCCTGCGTCGTTAAGGGGTTAATATTAATATTATCATATTTTTTATATTAATTCTTTCAGTCAGTGGCGGTTTTGTAATATGCACATGTCACTTTATTAAATGGCTGCTATGTATATTAATATTTAGCTCATATACAATTTTTTCAAATTTTCCTTTTTATTGTCTTAATATTTTTGTAATTTTTCACTTTCATATTAACTTGGCCAGCAACATCTTTACATTATGCACGTATCACTTTAATTAATAGTTGCTATTTACCTTAGCATTTTCCTTTTTCATATTGGCTCCCACTTACTATGATGGTTTACAAACACTCTCACTTTTGAGATAATATACCATATTTCTCGGGGTATACCCCGCACCGGCCTATAACAAGCACTCTCATTTTACCAAGGATATTTGGGTAAAAAAAGTTTTTACCCAAATATCCTTGGTAAAATGAGGGTGCGTTTGTGTGCATGTGTATAGGCCGTCGCTGCCCGCTTCTCTCCTCCTGCCTTTCCTGGGGTCTAGAGCCCTGATGCCGCCGCTTCTCTCCCCCTGGCTATCGGCGCCACTGCCCCATTGCCTCCTCCATCCCCGGTTTTATGATTACCTGTTGCCGGAGTCGGGTCCGCACTGCTTCTGGCTCCGGTCCGCGGTACTTCTGGCTCCGGTGTGGCGTCTATGCATCGTTGCTATGCGATGCGCGTCATTGCACCTCGCAGCGCATAGCAACGACGCATAGATGCCACACCAGAGCCAGAAGCACCACGGACCTGACCCCGGCAACAGGTAATCATAAAACCGGGATGGGGGAGGCAAAGGGACAGTGGGGCCGATAGCCAGGGGGAGAGAAGCGGCGGCGGCAGGGCTCTAGACCCCAGGAAAGGCAGGGGGAGAGAAGCAGGCAGCGACGGCCTCTCTCCCCCTGCCTTTCCTGGGGGCTTCTGCAGGGTCAGAAAAACCGGGGGGGATGGGAGAGGTAATGGGGCAGTGGTGGCGACGGTCTCTGGACCCCGGGATGGGCAGGGGCAGAGAATCGGGCAGTGACGGCAGGTCTCTGGACCTGCAAAAGCCGCTGCAGTTCATTGATTTAAAGCGCCCGCTTTAAATCATTGAACTGCAGCGGCTTATCGGCATATAACACGCACATAGACTCTAAAAATTTTAGCCTAAACAATGCGTGTTATATGCCGATAAATATGGTACTTCTGTGGTCTGATGGACCCCTGTTTATATTTTATTTTATATTATATATTTTTTGCATACATCCATTTTTTTACAGTTAGGTATTCAGTCACATGTTGTCACTATTTATTTTTTTAGTTTTGCACTCCTTATTTACCTCTTTAGTTCAACAGCTCACTGTACAGGTCATATATTAATATCGCATTATACACATAGTTTTGTCCACTCTTGCTCACTAATATAGTCACACTTATATCTACATTTACATTTATTATTTTCTTCACCTCCTTTCTCTCCCCTCCCCCTCCCCTTTCCCTTCCCTTGCCCTCCCCCCCCCCCCTTTTTTTCTCATCATACTTATAAAAACATTTTCCCTGGTATACTCTTATTTTATGTATTTTATGACATTAACACTACACTTTCACACATTTATGTGATTGTCTTCTCCTCCCTCCTCCCCCCTTCCTCTCCTTTTTCCTTCCCCTTCAACTCCACTTCTTTTCAAGAGTTTCTTTGGTATACATTCACTTTATGGTATTAACACTGGATCTCTACACATTCATTGCAGTATGTTTCCTTTTTCCCTCCTCCCTCCCCCCTTTCCATTCTTTAAATATACTTACCTATATATTATACTTTCTATGTACTATTTATTAATATTCACTCATTCTATTCACCCTATATTTCACTCATCACCTGGCACACTTTCTTATATTTGGCACACTGTCATTTTTCTTCCATTCACTCCCCACTTGCGTGTATAATATTGATTTGTTGTTGTTCACTTTGGTTTCAGTGTATTCACTTTATCACTAATTGTATTTCCAGTGTGGTGTCCCGGTACCGTATTGCATACCGTACCTTGGTTAGGGGTCCCCAAAGTCAGAGTTCCTAGGAACTTTGGGGGTCCGCATATCTAGTCATCCCCTAGTCACCCCTCAACTAGTTAATATATTGCTAAAATAAATGTAAATACTCTATAGAAAGTGTATACTTACCTTGCTTAGCGTCGCAGGGCCTGCGGGTCATGTGACTGTAGTTTAGTCTCTATGGTAGGTAAAAGGACCTTTGGAGGTTCTGGGTCATGTGAAACCCACAATACCTTTTAAAGCTGATTGACAGATGGTGGCGACCAATCCTAAAACGGCCAGCCCCTGTCCATATAAGGGAGCTGCGGCCATTAATTGCTCTCTTGGGTTGCTGACACTTGATGAGGGCAGACCTCCGCAACTTGCAAACACAACTACTAGGCCAAAGCCTGCCGGCCTCGGCTGAATCAAACAGTGAGTTCTTATAAACTTCCCCGCTACTTCTAGCAAGGACCCTGGACCTAAACATAACCCTAAATCCAGCGGATCTGCGCATACTAAATCCTACTAAGCTAAAGAACTTACTAGTGTTAATGACGAGGGTGCAGCGGAATTCATACTAGGCATGAACATTATGAGTAGAGATGAGCGAACTTTTCATAAATTCGATTCGGCCAATATGCCAAATTTTCCGAAAAAGTTTGTTTTGATCCGAATTTTTTTGCGGCAAATCTATATCAGAAAAGGCTATTTCTAGCCTACATACAGCCTCTATAAGGGTGTAGAACAGTTTGCTGTGCTCTAAAACGCATATAGAGTGTGCTTGGGTAGTGAAATAATACTGTTATTCAGAATAACATGCAGATTACCGACATCGCTTTTAGAATCACTGCCTCACAGCAGCACAATGACAGAGCCTGGTGGGGGCATCAAAGTAAGGAGACCATATAGTGACTAAATGACATAGCGTGGAGGTGTTGGAGGCATGAGGAGACCATATAGTGGCTGAATGGCACAGCGTGGAGGTGTTGGCAGCATGAGGACACCATATAGTGGCTGAATGACACAGCTTGGATGAGGCTGAAGCATGAGGACACCATATAGTGGCTGAATGACACAGCATGGAGGTGTTGGCAGTAGGGCTTTACAATCCCCCCCCCCAAAAAAAAAAAACAATTTTAGAAATTTTTGAAAAAGATTTTGGATAGCGGGTGCTACCTATGAGAAAATTTGAAATTCCCAGACCCAGGCCCCACAGCGTAATCAGTAAACCATATATTGCCTGAGTGACACAGCCTGGAGTTGGCTGATGCACGAGTACACAGCAGGGCTTCACAACCCCCCCAAAAAACACCACAATTGTAGAAATTTTTGAAAAAGATTTTGGATAGCGGGTGCTACCTATGAGAAAATTTGATTTTCCCAGACCCAGGCCCAGCAGCCCCATCATTTTTTGATTTGAAATTTAAAACAACCTTTGAGTGTCCCAGACCCCAGCGTGTGGTTACGAAGGACCAAATCCAACAAGCCCCCACAGCAACATCAGTAAACGATATATTGCCTGAATGACACAGCCTGGAGTTGGCTGATGCACGAGTACACAGCAGGGCTTCACAATTCCCCCCAAAAAACACCACAATTTTAGAAATCTTTGAAAAAGATTTTGGACAGCGGGTGCTACCTATGAGAAAATTAGAAATTCCCAGACCCAGGCCCCGCAGCGGCATCAGTAAACCATATATTGCCTGAATTACACAGCCTGGAGTTGGCTGATGCACGAGTACACAGCAGGGCTTCACAATCCTACCCAAAAAACACCACAATTTTTGAAATTTTTGAAAAAGATTTTGGATAGCGGGTGCTACATATGAGAAAATGTGAAATTCCCAGACCCAGGCCCTGCAGCACATTTTTTTATTTGAAATCTAAAACAAACTTTCAGTGTCCCGGACCCCAGCGTGTGGGTACGAAGGACCAAATCCAACAAGCCCCCACAGGGCTCATGTGGCCGTGAGATGTAGGCGCAACGTCTCCATTGCCCTGACCGGCCATTGTTTCCAAGATTTTTCGCCAAGGCAAACCATGTGAAGAACAGCTTGACACCGTCGTGCCCTACACACATGGTACAATGAAGGGCCACCGAGATTTGGACATGCAGTGGAGGCCGAGGACACGCTGGAGGATGAGGAGGCGGCGTTGCACACTGCAACAGGACCAACTGCATGAGAGCGAGAGCGTGGAGGAGGAAGCGGTTTTACCTGTCCAAGTTGCTGTTGTGGCTGTGCAGGAACCACATTTACCCAGTGGGCCGTAAAAGACAAGTATTGTCCCTGCCCATAGTTACAGCTCCACACGTCGGTGCTGCTGTGCACTTTTGAACACACCGACAAGCTCAAGGACTGGCCTACCTTCTCTAGTAAAAACTTATGCAGGGCTGGTACCGCCTTCTTGGCAAAGAAATGACAGCTTGGGACTCTCCCCCTCGGCTCGGCACAAGCCATCAATTCTCTGAAAGGTGCAGAGTCCACCACTTGAAAAGGAAGGGACTGCAACACCAGCAACTTGGACAGGAGCACATTCAACTTCTGTGCCGTTGGATGAGTGGGCTCATACTGTTGTCTCTTGGACATGACTTCGCCGATGGATTTTTGGCAGAATGGCTGACTAAAAGCGGGAGAAGAAGCGACAGAAGGAGGGTTTGACACACAGCTCCCTTCGGCTGAGGTGGTAGAGCCTTGGCTGGATGTAGGAGGGAGCGGATGGCCACTGGGTGATGCAGCAGGCTGGACCACTACATCGGAGCCACGATTCTCCCAGGCCGCTTTATGGTGGCGAACCATGTGTTGACGCAGGGCCGTGGTGCCGACATTGGGACCCTGGCCACCCTTCACCTTCTGCCGACAGATCTTGCATGTGGCTACGTGAACCTCCTCTGGATGCCTTATGAAAAATTTCCACACCGCCGAGTAGCTGATTTTTCCACCTGCAGTCCGCACTAATTGACTGCTACTGGCACCATCTCCAGGATCCCCTGTTCCACTACCTCCCAGAAAGGTAGGCTGCCGTGAAGCAGGTGATCTCCTGCAGGCACGTTTGGCTCCTGAATTTCCACTCCTGCCACCCTGCTGACTGCCAACCATGCTACCGCTTTGCTGCCTCAAGGGCAACCTGCAACTCTCTTCGGCTGATGATGATGAAGCCCCTTCTGCACCTGGCTCCCAATTGCGATCGGCTTCATCATCATCAACAGGTGTGTGGACGTCACTGATGTCCTCCTCAGGTTCCCCAACAGTGTCTGCTTCAGGACCCTGAACCCTTGCAACACCGCCTCCCACATTACTCTCCGTATCACTACTTGGCCGCCTAGCGGAGCAAGTGGCGCATGTCTCCTCCCCTTCTTGGCTGGCCAGTAGCTGCTGACTGTCCTCTGTTAGATCGTCCTCAGTAAATAGTGGAGCTGAACCCACAGCATAAGATACTTCTTTAGGAGAGGGAACAGCATAGTACAAAGGCAATGGGAGAACAGGGACTGCTCCCGGGCCATGCCAACTGAGGGTTGTGTCTGAGGAACCCACCGACTGTTGACTGGGGGGTGTCAGATGTCACTTGTGATGATGTGGAGCCTGTTAACCAATCGACGACGGCAGATGGGTTGCTGGTCAAGACACGACTGCTGGCTGATAACGGGAGCTCAGGCTTCTCGCTGCAACTCCTGCTGCCACTCGCCTTAAGTCTGCTGCCAACTCTGCCTGAAGTATTTAGGCCTCTGTCACTCCTCTGTGCACATCCTGGCACTTCTCTGCCTGACATACTAAGTACGTTTATGATGGTATTACAATACGCTACACTACTCTTTAAACAGTATTTGTCTAGAAGAGCAGCAGGTGATTACTTATGGCTGTCCTTTCACAGTATGTAGGCCCTTTACAGATTAACGGGTACAAGATGGTACACTACTTGGATGTACGTATGCGGTATGCACTGATGAGGGCAGTAATATGCCTAACTATTAGCAGAAAAAAATCTGTATTTTTGTAAAACACCAGCCGGTGGATACTATTGTTTGGACTTTGATGGTATGGAGCACCTTGACAGCTTAACAGGTACTAAATGGTACAATACTTGGATGTACCTATGCGGTATGCACTGATGAGGGCAGTAATATGCGTAACTATGCGCAGAAAAAACTCTGTATTTTTGTAAAACACCAGCTGGTGGATACTATTGTTTGGACTTTGATGGTATTGAGCACCTTGACAGCTTAACAGGTACTAAATGGTACAATACTTGGATGTACCTATGCGGTAGGCACTGATGAGGGCAGTTATATATGCGTAACTATACGCAGAAAAAACTTAAAAAAAAAAAAAAACATCGTATGTTGAGACCAGAACTCTATGGAAACCTGTTAATTGGTTCTAACGCCCCCAAAATGTCTTCCAAAAATAGGGAAAAATGAGGATTAAAGTATATAACTAATAAAAGTAGATAACTAATACAGATAAAGTTCTATATAAAAGTAAGAAAGATCTGCTGGGAGCTATAAATCACTGTCCATGTAGAGGACAGGAGCTTCTTCAGGGTCTTGTACAGTCCACACAATGTCCTAAAAAAGTAACATGGAGCCGCCCTTACCTGGTGTCCAAAGGAGCCGCTAACTGTGTCATAGGTTGAGAGTAGTACAGAACCTGTAGTACCTCCCTGTACTGTAGGGGGCGCTACCAGACAGGAATTCAGTGCATACACTTCAGTAATACAGGGGTTTTACCAGTAAATTGCCCAATCTGATTGGTCAGTTCTTCCGGCCATTGACACGTTTTACAGATCTGGACAGTCTGTAACATTGTATGGTGAGTCTTGTTTCAAGTTACAATGGTCCAGAAAAGACAATTGTATGTTGAAACTATTGTATGTTGAGGCCATTGTAAGTTGAGGGATCACTGTATTCATGTTATGACTGTTGGGCACAATATTGGGTGTGGTATTAATGTTATGGTTGATTGGGGGCATAATATTAAGAGCTAGTATTACTTTATTTCTGTAAATGTTATTTAACTTTACAAATGTACAAAAGAAAACCGCATATTCTATTAAATGTGTTTGATATATGTATCAAAAACTATATCAAAGACACATAGTAACAGTTTGTAAGGATGAAAATGTAATATTATAGCTGCTGGGACACAATATTAGGCATTTATTAATTTTATGGGTCATGGAACGCTAAAGTCTGTATTAATATTATGCAATGTGCGATACTATAAATGATCTGTTTTAGATCCCACACTAAAATACTTCAAGATCCCTTACATAGAGGCGTCTCTATTCAATGATATAGACACATATTGTAGAAACAAACTATTCAGCTGTGATGATGGATTATCAGATTATATCTACATGTGTGAATATACCATAAAAAGTAGCTGTTTCTATATAATGTGATATAATTATTTATATAACATTTTGCGCTGACCTGATATAAAATGTATATATATTCACACGTTCTATAAAACATACTAACATACTGAGCAAATGGTTCTATATAATATATAATGAATACTGTGACAGCTGCCATAGAAGCAGTCTGCTGCTGGACATTCGTATTACTATGCCCATTCACCCCCCTTCTGAGATTAGGTCACTGGCTGTGAGAGAAAGGGGGTGGGGGGTAAAGCTGTGCAGGGATGAGGGTTGTAAGACATGTCGGAACATGTTTAAATATAAAAACAGTCACAGCCATTTAGGAGATTATGGCAGTGACTGTGGGGGAAAGGAAGGGGGGCGCAGCTGTGCAGGGACTGTGCGTGGCGTGACGTCACAAAGGGGCGTGGCAACTGTCACTTTACTTCCGGTGGGTGGGTTGACGAGAAGTTTCAGGGGGCGTGGCCACCTGTCACTTTTAATTACAGTGGACGGTTTGACGAAAGGTATCCCCCCTCACTACTAACTCTGCCAGCTGCATGATTGCAAGAAGCTCCGAACGAAAGCCTACCATCCTCAAGGAAATGGGCTCTGCGAAAGAATCAACCAGGTGTTCATCCACATGTTCAGAGCAGCCTCTGTCTCAAAACACGAAGAGTGGCCCCGACTACTGCCTGGGCTACTGGAAATCTACAACAGCACTATTCATTGCTCTACAGGGTATACTCCCTTCTTTCTCATGATGTGCCGAAATGGTCAATTACCGAAGGACAGAACCTTTGGGCTGCAGGCCCCTTTCAACAATTCCCCTCAAGTCTCTCAGGACTGGGTCTCTGAACATCGAAGGAGGATCAAAGAGGCCCGAGACATTGTTGAGAAGAAAATAGGTGAGGCCCAGGACCGACAGCAAAGAGACTATAATCGGCACGCCTCAGCTCAGCCCTTGCAGCTTGGAGACAAAGTGTGGCTCCGAAAGTTCCCCAGGGCTCATAAGCTAGATTCTCTGTGGGAGACAGAACCCTTTACAATTACTGCAATGCCTTATCCCGATACGGATTAGTATGAGGTACAGAAAGAAGGGTTCGAGCCACAGGTGGTCCACTGAAACAGGATAAAAGCGTGCCTGAAAGAAGACTTGCCTGGGCCACCTCCTCCTACTCCTCCTCCAGCCAGGCCAGTGAGAGAATACGTACCAGGAGAAGGAATTCATCCCACCATGGACGTTCCTTTGTTCTCCTCTCATCAACCTGTCATGTATTGGGGTATTCCATGTCCAGCTGTAGTCCAGCCGCCCCTAGTTGCTCCACCTAGCCAGCCGCCACTAGTCGCTCCAACTAGCCAGCCGCCACTAGTTGCTCCACCCAGTCAGTCGCAACCAGTCGCTCCAGCTAGCACCAGCACCTCTCCCGTGGCTGCTTCAAGTCCGGCAAGACCTTCTCCACCTGACTTCAGTAAATCTCCCAGTCCAACTGAAGATGTTACTTCTGCTTCCAGCCCTCAAGCTGGTCCCTCGGGGACTGAAGTTTCCATAGAACTGTTATTGGAAGAGACTCCTGCCAGCCCAGAGGTGATGTTGCGATGGTCTCAAAGGTCTACTCAGGGTAAACTGCCCTTAAGATACCAAGACTGATCTTCAAAATAATATCTGTACACATAGTACACCAAACCAATCACTTTAACTCTGTACACAAAAATAAAATATATCTCACACTAAAGAAAAACACTTTGGGAATTGTAGCCTAAGTCTTTATCCAATTCCTGCCACTGTTGGGTACACTAATCTGTCTTTTCTCTCTGCGTGTGAGATGCCCTGCCCGGCTAGTAGGTGCTCTTGCGAGCTAAAATTGATACATGTATTTTCTAAAGGTAACCTAGGTAAGGTTATACTGTTGTGTTCTCGGGGTAAGAAGCATGTAGCCGATAGACCCTAGTAGCTAGCTTATTGGTAGACAGCCTCAGGTAAGCCAATATAACTTCTGTGTACTAACAGGTAACCTAAATGGCAAAAAGTTAAAATGTTTAGTAAGATATATAAATGTCTAGACAGCTTGAGAAGAAATGTTTTAGAGAGCTGTATAAATATCCAGGAAGCTTGAGAAATGTTTTAGAGAGCTTCATAAATGTTGAGTGAGATGTAAAAATGTCTAAAACGCTTGAAAAAGATTTTAAGAGAGCTTTTGGAAAAAAAAATGTCTACGGAACTTTAAAAATGTATAGAAAGTTCAAAATGTGTAATGTTTCTAGCATTATCTCCAGTAAAACGAATTATCTCTAGTCAGAGAAAAAGAAAATTTGTCAGGATGTATATAATGTATAATAATTTCATCCTTCGCCTTAGTCCTAGTTCCTCTGCCTTATGGGACAGGCGTCAGGGTCGACTTGTTTTAAGTAAGGGGGTTTGTGGTGTCCCGGTCCCGTATTGCTTACCGTACCTTGGTTAGGGGTCCCCAGAGTCAGAGTTCTTAGGAACTGTGGGGGTCCGCATATCTAGTCATCCCCTAGTCACCCCTCAACTAGTTAATATATTGCTAAAATAAATGTAAATACTGTTTAGAAAGTGTATATTTATCTTGCTTAGCGTCGCAGGGCCTGCGGGTCACGTGACTGTAGTTTAGTCTCAATGTTAGGTAAAAGGACCTTTGGAGGTTCTGGGTCATGTGATACCCACAATACCTTGTAAAGCTGAATGACAGATGGTGGCGACCAATCCTTAAACAGCCAGCCCCTGCCCATATAAGGGAGCTGCGGCCATTAATCGCTCTCTTGGGTTGCTGACACTTGATGAGGACAGACCTCCACAACTTGCAAACACAACTACTAGGCCAAAGCCTGCCGGCCTCGGCTGAATCAAACAGTGAGTTCTTATAAACGTCCCCGCTACTTCTAGCAAGGACCCTGGACCTAAACATAACCCTAAATCCAACGGATCTGCACATACTAAATCCTACTAAGCTAAAAAACTTACTAAAGTCCCAACCATACGTCAATCTCAGCTAAGCTGTACATAGACTTTGTTATAAAGACTGTTCCTGTATTCGCATGTTACAGAAAATCTTCAGTAAAGTTTCAGCAAGTTTTCAGCAAAGCTCTGGTTGTGGACAATACTTTATTCTGCATCTACCTATCGCTCTTGGGAAGGGTGGCGATAGGCCAAGCCATACAGCATTTAACCCTGGCGTAATGACCGACAAGGGTAAATAGCACCCTTTATATACCGCACAGCAACATCCAATACCATACACCCCCCCAAGGCGTAGCACACCAGATTGTCCCTTTCTGTATGTTTGTCCATCATTTATCTTTGCTAGCCAGCACTCCCCTTTTTACATAGTCTATGCGTTCTGCGTCCATTAGGAGAATTCATTTCCCCTAATTGCATGCCGACTGCTTATTCTTCGGTATTCAGTACGAAGCTGCTACTTTCAGCCCCACCCTGCATGCCGACGTAATAGTCATGTGACCGGTCTTCGATCACATGATCTTCTTCTGTTACGTCTTCCCACTTCTGCTGTTGCTTCATCTTAATTTGCGGCCCGTGTCTGTGATGTCAGATGCCGGACCGCACACATAGTGATAGTGCTATTGAATGCATTCATAGGCAGCCATACATAGTACGCCAGTATCTATTGGGCGGATCGTTTTTTACTGGCAAGTATGGATAATAAAATATACAAAAATGTGGGAGCTCAATGTAAAAAAAAAGGAAAACCTATACAGAGGATACTGCGTTGCACATACCCATGTGCCAAAAAGGAGTACTAATAGTATAAAAAGGGGGACAGTCCTGCTAGGCTAGGTAAAAGTTAAAGATATATGGTCAAAAATTAGAAAGAAGAGAAAGAGAAAACGTGTCTAAAATAGCATAAAATAATGACATTTATTTAGAAAATGATGTGAGGTCTGCGGCAGGGCCCTTGACGCAGACTGGTCACTAGATAAAATTTTTACAATGGTATAAAATACTAAAAATAGAAACAGTGATATTGCACTTCAACAATTGGACAATGAGACAATGAAAGTGGGGCAATGGGATAGTGCAAACAGTATATGTTTAGTTATACTGTAAAGTCATATTATAGGAGCCGGGATTGATCCAGATGAAAGTGCATGGCAAAAAAGTTAATAATCCAATAGGGCAATTTTCAGTAGCTCTGGAGCCTCCCAGATTTGGGCCCACTATAAACCTTTTTAGGTGCAGAGATACAGGCGATGCCCCCTCTACCCCGACGGCATGGGGACTTAATGCAAGAGGGCAATTGCTATACAGTTTAGGCTACAGTGTGCACGGTCAGATGTGTGCAGCTGTGCTTGTGATCCGGATGCACGTCCCTCTGTCTCGGTGGCACGGGAGAAATGTGTGGTGTGATAGGATCCGGTGCTGGGGGTTGGAGATCATGGCTGGGAAGCAGCGTGTGGCAGCGCTGTGAAGCCTAGCGATCTTAGCAGCGTATGGCAGCGCTGGAGCTATCCTCTCTACCCCGATGGCATGGGGGGAAGATGAGAGGGTAGGTGAGGACTGGCAATGCGGTAATGATTGTCTCAGATGATGTGCAGGGTTGTCTTAACACCAGACGTGTTTCGGGGAGCTGCGTCCCCTTTTTCAATGGTGGAGGTTCAGGAAGAAGTATTATGTATTATGAATAATCTTCATTAATTACCATGCTGGGGGTTTTAGGCACACCCCCTGATGAAGCACAAGCGAAACGTACTTTGGGGTTGGAGGTGGTAGGTAGGCAGTGCATGGCAGGATGTTCTGATTTTATATAGCATTTTTCACATGCCATTATTGTACTTGTCTGACTGTATGCATCTTATGTTTTGGCCCACTGTTTGCCTATGTGAGCCTTGTGGTTTCCTCTATTTCTCTTTTTTGTACTTGGATCTATACTGATATCATATATAATACAATTTCCCTGTACTCCATGCTGCTGTATCCACCATACCCCCTCCACTTTCTCTGTAGTTGTCAATTTGGTGCCTTGTTTTTATATCTGCTATTTTTAAATGTATGTCCTTATTTGCATATATGTCTAATAAAGTGATTACTCTTTACATTACTGGTTTTCTTGGTTGGTGTATATATTTGGAGTAAACCAGTAGTGGCTATTCTTATATGGACAAGTTCTTTTGTTAGTGACATAACAAGCAATATAAACAGAAACAATCATATGTCAGGTGATACAGTTAGACATGATGGAAAGCAACATAAACATTTAGAGTGAGTGAAACTTCAATTAAAGAGTTATGTCCCCCAGGAGTCAGGAGGTCTCCTTCGGGAAGGGAAGTGAGGGGAGGGTGATGTCAGAGTTGCACATGTTAGATTCAGTAGAGGGAAACATCGTCAAACCCATTGATAACAACAGAGCTTTGTCCGGGCATTGAGAGCAACCTCTCTCCCACTGGAGAGAGAGCAGGGGATCATTTAAGTATTACCAAGGTGGTAAACATGCCTCAGCCATGGTGACCAAGTGCGCAAGAAACACTCCTGAGCCCTCTCAGATCTACTAGACATCTCTTCAAATCTGCAGAGTTGGTGGACCTTGGTTACCCATTCTGCCATAGATGGCGGTTGGGGGCTAAGCCATTTTAGTGGGATTAATGATCTGGCCGCTGACAATAGGTGGGCAATTAATGCATCCTTATGAGGACGAAATATCAAGGTGGGCCTTCCAAGAAGGACCATATCAGGTTCGAGAGATATCGGGGTGGGGAGAATCGAATTAATGGATTCTTCAAGTTGCTTCCAGAACTGCATAATGGCAGGGCAAGCCCACCAAATATGTGTGAGGCTCCCCACTGGTGTCCCACAGCGCCTACAGGAGCTAGTGGAAGACAAACCATGAGCATATAGAAACGCTGGTTTCCCATACCACCGAGACAATAGTTTAAAATGAGATTCTCTAAGAATATAAGCTATAGCAGAGTCAGAGAGGCTATAGCAGAGTCAGAGAGTTTGATTCCCAGTTCCTTTTCCCATGAGGCTATGTAGCCCGGATGGGAAGAAAGTGCTGGTAGGGTACACAGTTTCTTAACAAGTGACAGTTTATGAGAGTTCCGAGGGGGGAATCCAGTATAGATTCAAAATCCGTCAGGTCTCTCAACTTCCCCATGTGGGCTAAAAACAACCCACAATACTGCAGGCACTGAATGTGTAGAAAGGATAAATTAACAGAAGAGAGGAGCGATTTCAACATATCTGCCGTCTGTACCCCTCCGTCCTGGAACAATTGTTTGATGGGAACATGAGTGAGTTTCGACCAAATGGGAGCATATGAAGGTAAGACATGATTCCCGACCTCAGGTATAAGTGCAGAGGGTAGTAAAGGAGAGATAGGTGGAGAGAGTATGGGAGAAAGAAAGAACCAGACATTAAATATGCTCGAGAACAGGAGAGATGTGTCCAAGTGGGAGTAATGCCTCCATCTGGGCAGCCAGAGATCCTTCAAGAAATGAGGACCAAACGCCCACTGGGACCAAGAGAATTTGTAGTAAGAGTTTTGAGAGGAGGTAGTGGAGGAAGGAGAGGAGCATCCATCTATGGAGCTGAATGGCCTTGTAAGTGACCTGTATATCCGGAATGCCTATCTTGCCTCCACTTGCAGGTCTGGTCAAAAGAGAAAGTGCCATCTTAGATCTTTTATGTCTCCAAAGATATGCGGACAATATCCTCCTGGTAGAGGAGAAGAAGGATGGAGGGAGTGCTTTTGGGAGCATTTGAAGCTTGCATACAATTTTAGGGACCACATTAGTCAGTAAACCATTACGCCTGCCAATCCACGAAAGGATGGGATTATCGTAGTCTTTGAGAAGGCTCTGAATTTCAGTGAGCAGAGGTTTAAAGTTTGCAGTATAACGTGTCTGAATAGAATTTGTGATGTGTACACATAGGTATTTCAGGGACAACTGCGCCCACGGGAAAGGAGACAGGTGTGTCAGTCTAGAAATACGATCAGTGGAGAGGGTAATGTTAAGTAATTCTGACTTGGATATGTTGACTTTGAAGGTGGAAAGCAGGCCGAATTCTTCAAATTCAAATAGAGACACAAGGCAGGGCAGGTCCGCAGGTGAGAAGAAAAAGCAAATCATCTGCGAATGCCAGTACCTTCAGTTCACCAGACGGGGTATGAACTCCACAAATGGAAGAATGTTGCCTCACCTTCTGGAGCAGAGACTCCATTACCAGGGCAAATAGAGTTGGAGCGGACAGCCCTGCCTGGTGCCATTTGTGATGTGGAATGATGGAGATATGGAATCATTAATTAGTAAAGAGGCGTATGGCTGTGCGTATAGAAAGAATATCGCTGTGAAGAACGGAGTCGGGAAGCCGAATTTTTGGAGGACCGCCCTCATAAAGGACCACTTCACTCTATCGAAGGCCTTCTCGGCGTCAACACCGAGAAGGACCAACGGAGAGCGGGTCGAGGTCGAGTGGGCCCATGGATGGAGGCCAAGAGCTTAAACGTTTTGGCTCTGCCCTCTCTTCCGGGTACAAAGCCAAATCAGATGAGGGAGAAACTTATTGATCCTATTGGAAAGAAGTTTGGTCCAGATCTTCAGGTTCAGTAATGAAATGGGCCTGTAACTGCCACACTCAGCTGGGTCATTTCCCTCTTTTGCGATGAGAGTGATGTGTGCTTCTTGTGTTTGTCTAGGGAGCGGAGAACGTTGCATTAAAGAAGAGCAGAAAGCCATAAGGTGTGGGAGTAGGATGTCTATAAATGTTTTATAGTAGGTCAGAGATAACCCATCAGGTCCTGGACACCTCCCAGGGGGGTAGGGCAACAAAACTCCCCGAACCTCCTCAGGAGAGACAGATGCGAGCAGAGCCTGAGCCATTGAGGGGTCTAAAATGGGCAGTCTAAGACTGTCCAGAAGTTTCTCCTGGAGGAGGCCTAAGGGAGAATCATCCCCCATCCATGGGCTGGGCTGGATACTGTAGAGGTCAGAGTAGAAGCGTTGGAATTGTTGTGCAATGTACGTGGTGGAGTTGAGTATTGATCCCGCTCCATCTCGAATCTCATGGATGTGTTGTTTTGCCCTAGCCTTTTTGAGGAGAGCAGACATTAGTCTACCTCCCTTGCCACCGTGTGCGTAAATTCGGTTTCTATGGTGTAAGTATGCTTGGAGGATTGCTTATGCAGTTGAGAGAGCGGTTGTTCCCTCAGGGACTTCAGCTCTGCTAAAGTCGCAACAAGCCTTGTGCACTTATGATCTCTTTCTAGGACAGAGATCCTAGTAAGTAAGTCATCAATCTTTTTCCTCCAATCTCTTTTTAGTTTAGTGCCCCAGGAAATGAAAATCCCACGGATGTAAGCTTTGTGGGCTTCCCAAATCATAGGGGGAGACGGGCCGGAACCCCTGTTAACTGCAAAGTACATCTCAAGGTGTTTTGTTAGGTCTGCCATAGCCCGGGAATTCTCCATAATCCTCTCGTTCAGTCTTCAAGAGGCCTTTAGAAGGGAAAGAGTGCAAGAGATAGGGTCGTGATCGTGTCAATACCTGCAGAAAGGAGTGCTGAAAGCAGGGAGGAATGGATCAGCAGATAGTCCAGCTGTTGATAGGAATCAAGAGTAATACGTGTGGTCTCGGATGGAGGGGTTCAGAGAGGGCCAGGAATCTATAAGGGATAAATCAGCAAGTTTAGAATGCAATCTTGACAGAGAACGTTGCAAGATTTTAGGGGCAGTAGAGGACAAATCTATGCAAAGGTTTAGAGTGACATTCAAGACGGATCCTATGATGATTGGCAAATAATTTCAAATCTGACAGCGTGGATAAAAGCCATGGCACCGGGGCGTGATTCGGGGAATAAATATTAGCCAATGTATACGTAGATTGATGGAGTTGAATACGTAGAAACAAGGCTCTCCCTTCGGAATCAGACTGTCGTTGGAGGATTTTAACATGTAGGGAGCAATGGATAGCTATGGATACCCCTTTCGACGCTAAGGAGCCATGACATGAGTGAAACCAATGGGTATAATATTTAGTAGGGAGCTTGGGAATCTTATCTTTTTTTAAATGGGTTTCCTGTCGCTTTTCAGGAGTATTCAGACCCCTGACATTAAAAGATACAATAGATACATATGACATCAGGGTAGGGGAGCAGGGGGAAGATCTGTGAGAAAAGGGAAGAGGAGAGAGATACAGAGAAGATGATAGGGGAAGGGTGGGAGTAATGGGTTGGAAAAGGTAAGGAAAGGTGAGAAGGAGGTACAGAAGGGCAAAATCTGAGAGAGAAAGTGTAGAACAGAACTGTAGAGGGGTATCAACCACTCTCAGAGACAAAAAGGTGAAGGTACGGGTGGTAGATTAAATCAACACTACCTATTCTGTGAGCACCCATGATCGGCATCTCTGGATTGATGATTAGAGATGGGTGAATCGAAGCTGACGAACCCGAATTTGTTACGAATTTTAGGAAATATTCGAGAATCGCTTGATTAAACTCCATTTTACAGTGTTCCAGGCTCCAGGGCATCTAAATTGGCAGATCCACATGTCAGTACATGGGGCAAGGGATGCTGGGAAGGCAGGAAGCCAAATCATCTACAGGTTATACTAGTCTGTAGATGGTATAATACCCAGCAGTCCATTCCTAATAGTCCTTAACAGAGTGCAATTTTGTGTTTAGTACAGAGTTTTTTTTTTTTTGCTGCTGCACTGTTGTACAAAAATATTTATTTTTTAAGGGTACTGTACCGCATTTTTCTGCCCTCATAAGTGCATACCGCATACGTACATCTAAGTAGTGTAATATTTTGTACCTGTTAATCTGTCAAGGGCCTACATACTTTGAAAGGACAGACAAAGGTAATCATCGGCTGGTATTTTTCATAAATACAGAGTTTTTAGGCGTAGTGTAGCGCATTTTTCTGCCCTCATCAGTGCATACCGCACACGTACATCTAAGTAGTGTACTATTTTGTACCTGTTAATCTGTCAAGGGCCTACATACTGTGAAAGTCCAGGCAAAATTACTCACCGGCTGATGTTGTACTAAGATACTTTTTTAAGTGTACTGTAGAGCATTTTCCTGCCCTCATCAGTGCATACCACATACGTACATCTAAGTAGTGTACTATTTTGTACCTGTTAATCTGTCAAGGGCCTAGATACTGTGAAAGGACAGACAAAACTAATCACCAGCTGGCCATTCAGCCAGTATATGGTTTACTGATGCTGCTGGGCCTGGGCATAAAAACTTTTTTATGGTAGCACTTGCTACCATAAATCTTCAATTTAAATTTCAAAATTCATCTTTTAATCTTAGGGATTGTGAAGCCCTAGTGTCTACTCATGCTGCTGCCAGCTCCAGCCTGTGTCATTCAGCCACTATATGGTCTCCTCATGCTGCCAAACCCTCAACACTGTGCCATTCAGCCACTATATGGTCTCCTCATGCTGCCAACACCTCCACGCTGTGTCATTCAGCCAGTATATGTCTCCTAATGCTTCAGCCTCATCCAAGCTATGTCATTCAGCCACTATATGGTGTCCCCATGCTGCCAACACCTCCACGCTGTGTCATTCAGCCACTATATGGTCTCCTCATGCTGCCAAACCCTCCACGCTGTGTCATTCAGCCACTATATGTTCTCCTCATACTGATGCCACCTCCAGGCTCTGTTATTGTGCCGCTCTGCGGCAGTGATTCTAAAAGTGATGCCTGTAATCTGCATTTCATTCTGAATAACATTAGTATTTAACTACCCCAACACACTCAATATGCATGTTAGAACACAGCAAAGTGTTCTACACCCCTCATGAGGCTCTCTGTAGGCCAGAAATAGCCGTTTTTAATATAGATTCGCCGCAAATTGTTTCAAACAATTCGGCGAATAGACCAAATAGAATTTTTCTAAAGTTCACTCATCTCTAGTGACGATGGTCAGAGGAACACTCTAATATTGTAACAAGTAGCATGGATCATATACATCTCAGCCAAGGCATCATATGGAATCAGGTATACTAAACATTACATAAGAACTCAATAATACAAAGAAAGACAAAATAGAAAAGAGAAGATGTCAGGTGAGAGGGGAGGGAGGGGGAGAGCCTGGGGGGAAGAGAAAGGGCGGGAGGGAAGAGGTAGGGGGGGGGGGCAGGAGGTAGGTTGGGAAAGAGAGAAGGGAATAATTATAGGATTGGATTATGAAGAAGGAATAGAGAAGCTGTAATCAACCAAGAAGGAAAAGAAGAGAGAAGAAAGAAGTCAGCAGGTGCATGTAAGGCAAATTAACATACAAGACAGAAAGGCATAATATTCCTAATAGGTCAGGTGCCATATAGGGAGAGCAAACACTAAAAGTTTAGCTAAATAACAGAGTCACTCCTGCTCGTCCCCGCTGCAGTTAACCAACTATGACCTGGAGCAGTCCATAGAATGAAGACAGTGGGGGGGGGGGGGGGGGAGTTTTGAGTTGGGAGGGTAGATCCCACAACGTCTGCAGCCAGAGTTCACAGTAAAATCGGGGTGACGTGAGGGATGACAGGGGTGTGGATGCCATGGTGAGATGCCCAGTGAAATGTGGAGTGGGGCCGCACAGGAACTGATGAGCAAGGCAACGAGCAAACCGGGGATAAGAAGGCAATTGGGCACTTAGGTCCTAAAATTGTCACACCTGGTGTCCCCAAGAGGGGAAAACGAACATATCATTGTAGACAATGTCGACAGGGTGCCACTCAGCTCAAAAGCGAAAACAGGAAACTCCAGGAGATGACCAGGGGCTTCAACGTGGTGGAGGACCCTCTTTAAGCGGCGTGTTCTTTCTTTTATTAGATTTGGTGCGAGACACAATTTTTCATTCGTCTGGCTTCGGCAAAGAAGGAAGCGGCTTCAGGTCTGCTACTGGCTGCCAGGAGGGTATCTCTATAGGCTTTATACCCAGTGCGGGCCAGACTAGATCCAGGTCTGATCGTGATGCGGAGGTTGTTGTGGGAGATGGACAGGCCGAATGGGAACAGCCAGGCATATTGGAGTCCCATACCTCTCAGTTGTTCCAGTAGCGGGCGTAGCATCTTTCACTTGACAAGGGTGGAGGGGCAATGTCCTGATACAGGTCTATGTCGGCGTAGGTGATAGGCATCTTTTCTCTTGCAGCTTGGAGAATAGCAGCTGTATCAACAAAAGAGAGAAGACAGCGGATAACATCCCTCGGGGGACCAGAGGGTTTCGGCTTTGGTCTCAGCGCTCGATGGATCCTCTCTATCATGATCACTTTAGCCCGCTCCAGACCCAGAAAACCCAAAAAGATGTTGCAGGGAATTTTCTGAGAGTATCTGCAGCCCACAATTCAGGTATGCCTTTATATATCTTATATTCTTTTGTCGGCTCCTGTTCTCCTGGTCTTCAATGAGGGAGTATGTGGCATTGAGGTGTGCTTCCATAAGCTCCGTGCGGTTGGATACTGCTGCGGAGTGGAAGGATAGGGCGGCGCAGGTCGCCTCCAAGGCTTCCGTTCTGGAGCAAACTGCTTGCACCTCCGCTTTTATTTTGGCTAGTTCTGCTATGACCG
The DNA here is from genome assembly GCF_029499605.1 of Hyla sarda. Taxonomy (NCBI): domain Eukaryota; kingdom Metazoa; phylum Chordata; class Amphibia; order Anura; family Hylidae; genus Hyla; species Hyla sarda. The sequence continues at coordinate 26,862,871 of NC_079195.1, forward strand.
GTTTGACCGCTTGAGCTAGAGCCTTCTTCATGAAGGATTTCAGAAAATTCAGCTTGACCCCTGCTGGGGAGCACCCCTCTGTGTCATTGTCAGGCTCACCTTCTTCTTGGGAGTCGTACTGAGAGTGAGTCTGGCGCCATCTTGAGCAGCCGAGCAGGCGAGACTCCACCTTTCTTCTTTAATTTGGACATGTCCGCTTGGTTTTTGCCCGTCCTAGGAGAGTCTATGGGTCACCGAGTGTTCCTCGGCCAAGAAAGTCGCTTGCGACTGAACGCGTGGGTTTCTTGTGGCCCTGCTCCTGCTCTACCATCTGGATCACTGGCTCCTGTTTGGTTTGCTATGCTTGCATTATGGGATGTTTTTGCTTAACCTTCATTCTTGGCTAGACTACGTTCAGATTTGTTCTGCATAATGACTTTGTACATACTATAGCCTTGAATATTATTGCATATATCTCTTTACACATCAGTATAGTATTAGGCATCAGTAATTCCCATATATTTATTGAATACTTTGTGTATTGTGTTATATTAATGCCACACAGTAATTGGGAGAATGTGCATGACTTATTATTAAATAGCAGGACGGGGTCATATCTTGGGAGTGACCATTATGCATGTTGTTTTTTGATATTTAATAAAATCATGTGATATAATTGTTCATTCAGTGGTGTGCACTTTATATTCAGTGGTTACTTTTCTTGGAGGAGGTTGTGTATGTTTTCATACCCTGTTGCACCCTGTTTCAATATTGTGGTTGAGCCCCCCTATTTCTGTGTACATAATCTATGAGTGACTACATTTGGTCCATTTTCTGAATGTATATTCTTTAGTGTGAGACAAAAGTGCAGTGTACTGTGACAAATCTGTCTAATTATATAGTATATGTTTTTCTAGCATTCAGCACATTTTTTTTTATAGTTTCACTTCCTGGTTTTGCCGCATCGATTCAGTTCGACATGAACCAGCAATAAATAAAATAAGCCGCTGAACACAAGCTGCCTAATAGATCCCTGTATAACACTACTAGTAATGTATTTAAGTAGTTTAAAAGTGTTTTTAAAGGGGTACTCCTGTAGAAAACTGGTGCCAGAAAGTTAAACAGACTTGTAAATTACTTCTCTAGAAAAATCTTAATCCTTCCAGTAGTTATCAGCTGCTGTATGCTCCACGGGAAGTTCTTTTCTTTTTGAATTTCTTTTCTGCCTGACCACAATGCTCTCTGCTGACCACCAGGCTTGATACGGGGATTTGTTTCTGCTCTGGACAGTTCCTGACATGCAAAGGGGTGTCAGCAGAGAGCAATGTGATCAGACAGAAAATAAATTAGAAAAGAACTTCCTGTGGAGCATACAGCAGCTGAGAAGTACTGAAAGGATTAAGATTTTTAAATAGAAGTAATTTTCAAATCTGTTTAACTTTCTCACACAAGTGGATTAATTTTTTTTTTATTTCTACCTGAGTAGCCCTTTAAAGCTCAGTTATGGCAACATATGTTAACCCATGGTAACTAACAGCTTCTTCTTCAGAATGTTTAGGCTTATTCACACTAAAATAAAGCGGCATCAAGTATTCCTGTTTGTTGGTAGATGCCTGCAGGTTTTAAAATGCACACGGAGGTATTGGAAGACACAGTGGCTTTCTGCAATCTCAAAATAAGTAGCAATAGGATTGGGGATGCTAGCATAAAATAGAGAAGAACCTAACAAAGGTTTGACATCTTTTAAATGAAGTTGAGTTTTTAAATTGTGGTAATAAAAATAAATTCTAAAATTCACCCTTTAGGGGAATGTTTATTGGAAAATGAAAACCCTCTTGACAGTAAAACAAAATTAAAAAATTTTTAAATAAGGTTTTTAAATTTAGAAAAAAAAATCATAAAGTTGTACCTTTTAGGGGAGTGGCTGTATGCTTGAAATTAAAGGGGTATTCTATGATTTTTTTTTATTTGACTATGCTACAGGGGCTATAAGTCAGTCAAGTTCATAATCTAGTGTCTGTACCTGTGTGTGACGGTGGTCTCACAATTTTTAACTTTTAATTTTTAACAGCATACAAAATTACTCATGTCTCGGGATTTCCCAGGTTGCAGTGCGTCGAGACCTGACATCAATAGTCAGGTGATCAGAGGGAGCCTGTCCTGCTTCAAATTTGCAACAGCTGCAGGCCCCCTGGTTAGAAAACATTGTGTTTCAATGGTTGGGGTGGCTGATGTGTGGGAGGAAGGAAAGTGGCCTTAAACTTTCAAGCATGTATCGGTGGGATGTGTAGTTTAGAGAACAAAATCCAACAGGAAACACCCAGTTCTGGCAGGTAAGTATTAAAATCCACTTATGGTGGATAAACCCTTTATTGACTTTCTACACAGTAATAAAGTGGATTTTTTATTTTTTTTATTTCAAACAATCAACAGCTTTTTAGTCTGCCGAGCCCAATTGCTTTTTTTTTTTAATGTTTATTTATTTTTTTTTATTTTTTTTACGGGTTCCAAAAATTTTCTTTTTTTATTGGAGTAACAACACCTTTTTAGTCTTCCCAGCTAAGAAGACAGCATTGATTTTTCCAAGGGTTCCAAAAATATTCCCCTTTTGGGAGTAGCTGTAATGAGCGCACCTGACCAGTCTGTGTATTTTCTCCTTGGTCAGGTAAGAGTCACAGTCTTTCACCAATGAGCAGCTGGTGGGTTATATTTCCAGGACTCCATCCAGCCTTTGTGGCTCAGCTGCTTATTTTATTGCACCTTGCACTCTTGTCTGTGTTTGTGCATGTGTACTTTGTATAGCCATGACTTATTAGTTTAGTCTTGTATGGCTTTTACCAGTGTTTTGTCTGTACAGTGGTCAGTGTTTTCATCTCTAGCTTTGTGTCTGTTTTGTGAACCTGTGTCTTTGTTAGTGTTCACACCTGTTTCTGTGAATCCTGAATCATTACCTGCGTTTAACCTCTTCCTGCAATATCAGGTACATGTATGTGGTGATTAGGGTTGAGTTCCTGCATCACCACATATATGATATTGCTGTTATCAATGCAATGCTAATGGTCGGATATACTCAGTCTGAATTGTGGCAATACCTTTCCGGGACTGTGCAACCCATACGAACAATATATACCATATAACACCAGTATTGTGATACTGGGACTGTGCAAAAACCTGCATGGAGGCGGCTTCTATTGTTATAACTTGAGGCAACCCAAAATTTCTCTGCATCTAAGTATATTAGTGGCAAATAGCAAGGATTGCAGCCGTTTAGTACAATGTATGTCATCACACTTTTTTTAATAATATGTGAACAAAAAATGAGAGACTTTCCGATGGGCGCCTTCCTTAATAACTGGAAATTGCCAAGAGTTTGGACAAGGCAATTTTATTGGAGATAATGCAACTTAAAAGTTTCGAATCCGGACTGGATTCTTCGTCAGGCAGAATGATTTACAGAGAAAATGCGCCAGTTTTTAAATGCTCAAGTAACACAACTGCCGCCCGGTCACGGGGTGAAAGGGGGAGGAGAATTGTTACATCACTTTCATACAATATATATAAAAAAGTGCATAGGCATCTAAAACATTCATGTTCATAGGTAATTAAAATCATAATTAGATTAGATACATGTCAGAGACGCTGAAATACATAATTATGCTAGCGAAGTGAAAGCAGTTTCAGCGGAAGAGTTCGCTGTTATAATGTAGCATTGCAGTAGCAATGCTGACCGCTGATTACGTGATGTGCTACAAAGTACTCATCTGCTTATCTCAAGCTCCGACTAGTTCAGAAAGCGCTCGGACTATATAACCCTCCGCTTATTGCAGCACTGGAGACATTAGAAAAGCGGCCCACTCCGGATCAGAACACAGAGGGGCAAACTTCAAGTAAGGTGCGGCTATGAGGTAACCAGCGCAATCCAGCATTTGTATGTGTAAGAGGTACAGTGACTGACATATAAATGTTCCAAAAACCAGGTCCCATTACAGACTAAATACAAGAGTATAATGAATCCGAACGGGAAGTAATAGAAAAAAAGAGGGGCATTTATATCTGCCTCTTAAAAAGTACATATCAGACCAAGGATACCATAGAATGGAGTGACATAGACAAAATGCATAACACACCCTCAATGAATGTGTAGAAAAATTGAATAAACAATTAAAAATTGTATATTAATCTAAATATATAAAACTCAACGTGTGTGTGTATGTATGTATGTATGCCCGGCAACAGTTGTGTTACTTGTGCATTTAAAAACTGGCGCATTTTCTCTGTAAATCATTCTGCCTGACGAAGAACCCGGTCCGGATTCGAAACTTTTAAGTTGCATTATCTCCAATAAAATTGCCTTGTCCAAACTCTTGGCAATTTCCAGTTATTAAGGAAGGCGCCCATCGGAAAGTCTCTCGTTTTTTTTTACATATTATTGCAACCACCGGACTGCGAAGTTGCACCGAGGCTGCCACCTGTTATCGACCCAAGCGAGTCTACATGCCATCCAAGGTGTTGTACTCTCAGTACAACACCATACGGTAAGGTGCAATTTATCCATACACCTCACTATAACATCCCACAGTATTACACCAAGAGCGCACCTCTTTTTTTCATTTATCACACTTTTTTTGATTTTTTTTTGAGTCAATAAAATTTGTGTTTTAACCTTCCTCAACGTCAGTGCAACACACAACAACACATATATGTACCTGAAGGATGTGAACTGTCACAGGGCTGTCGGGTGTTGTAACAGTTTATTGAGCTTGGCTGTGCTGCACAGCCAAGCCTCCCTGAAGCCGGCCAGGCACCAATCGCAGCGGTCCCTGGCCGATGATCGCTGCTATTGATCCGTCAGTACAGACTGACCAATAGCAGAGGTCTGACCGGGGTCTCCTCCTTCCCCCTCTCCTCTATCGCTCCAATCCTGAGTTAACCCTGTAGACACTGTGTTCACTGTAACCGCAGTGTCTATTAGGGAAACAGAAGAAGGGAGCTCCCTCTGTCACAGAGCGCTGATGGTTGTCATGGCAACAGGAGCAGATCAGTCTTTACCTAAGGCTCACTTTAATGAGCTGACCAGAGTCAAACAGTGACTCCGGTCGGCTCATTTTTGTCCCGAATCCGGTTTTGTGACCACACCTAAAACTGTAGTATTCTACGGTTTAAGGTCCGGTCACAAAACCAGATACGGGTTAGAAATGAGCCGACCGGAGTTGCTGTTTGACTCCGGTCAGTTCATTCAAATGAATGAGAAGGGGGACGGGTCTGCTGGGATACAGGAGCGCCCAGTTTTCCCGTCCCCCAGCCGAATCCGGTCCACGTATAGGTAAAATGCAGTGTGAATGCAGCCTAAAATTGACAGACAAAGGCATAATTTAATGGCGTACAGATGTATACTCCATTGAATTATGTGTATAGTAGTTTAAAAAACAAAAAGAAAAGAAAAAGGTTAGAAAATGTGAAAAAAATTGAAAAATAAAAAATTTGAAAAAAATAAAATAAAAAAATTTGAAAAAAAAGTAATTACATTAAAAATATTTATAATACACCCCAAAATACACCCAAAAATAATCCCCCCCCCAAAAACCTCAACATGTCCCTCAAAAAAAAGTTATGGCCCACAGAATACAGAATACGACAACTTACAAACATGATTTTTTTTTTTACAAAAATAGTTTTTATGCTATAAATGGACTAAAATATAAAAGCAAAGGGGGATGTTTATCAAAGGATTTAGACTGTTTTTTCCTATCTACATTTGTTGCACAGAAAGTCGCAGTCTAAATATGTGTTGCTTTTCTGCCACTTTTTCTTTAGAGGATTTTTAGAACATGATGCATTCTAGTCTATTTTAGACAGAAAAATGCATTGGTGCTGAATTTATCAAAAGTTACTTTTCAGCGACAAGTCGCATCGGCTGAAAGTATGCCAAAATGTCAGACCATGCTAGAGCAGGTTTAAATACAATCTAAAGCATAGATCCCGAAGTCAGTGTGCAGAATTCATCAAGAGCTGTGTGCCTTTTGATAAATTAGGTGCACAATAGACCAGCCTAACCCTCTGTAGTTTGGTCTATATTGATGCGGGACATAGACAACTTTGATAAATATCCCACAAAGTATATAAATTTGGTATTGCCATAATCGTATGAACCTGCAAAGTAAAGTTAACATGTCATTTACACCGCATGAAGAAGGACCTAAAAAATTTATAAAAAACAATCACAGAATAGATTTTTTTTATGTATACCACCCCATAAAAAATAAAGTAAAAAATGAGTATCACATGTACCCCAAAATGGAACCAATAAAAGCATCAACTTGTCTCCAAAAAATATTTGCACCCCAAGGCCCCGCAATTTTACTTGATGCCAAAAAACTATCCTAAACTAAAAGGAGGCCCCAAAATTCACACAGCACGCCTTCATGTCTGAGGCCTGTGTGTGAGACACGTAGCGCACAAAGTCCACATATGGGATATTTGTAAATACGTCAGAATTTTGGGAATACATCTTAAGTTGTATTTTTTTTTGTCAACTCCTACTGTGTTGCACAAAAAAAAAAAGGATTTTATCACAAGGCAAGAGACTCATATTATGCAAATCACTTTCTTCTACTACTCCAGCAGCGACCAATCATATAACAGAAAAAAGTATGAATATGCAACTGAAGGATAGACAGGCATCCAATCACTATGTAGCATAGTCCATAAAACTGTTGCTGCTAACTGCATCTTTCTCTTTCTTGCTGCAACATACAAGATATGTTTACTGCTTGCTATTGTGATTTTAATACCTCATATTTTATCATTATTCTTATTGTTATCCTTATTATTTCTCCCCTTTTAGTATATTCTTCCTATATTTTAAATATTTCCCCTTTTGTAGGCTATTTTCTGCTGTTTTACATGGGGTCTGCATTGCATCTGCCAAAAAATTTCATTTAAAAATTCGGCCTCCACTTTGCTTTAATTTCTGTGAAATGCCTAAAGCGTTAATAAACATCTTTATTTTCAGTCTGACTACTTTAAGGGCTGCAGTTTTTAAAACGGGGTGATTTATGGGGGGTATATAATGTACAGGCCCCTAAGTTCCACTTCAGAAAGGAACTGGTCCCTGAAAAATCTGATTTTGAATTTTTTTTTAATCTGGAAAATTGCTGATAAACTTATAAATCATCTAACATTCTAAAAAAAGTAGAAGATTGTTTATCAGATGATAGGAACATAAAGTAGACATATTGTAGATGTGAATTATTGATTAATTTGGTGCAGCATGACTATCGTATGAGCAGAAAATGTAAAATCTAGAAAAATGCTAATTCTGCTAAAAAATTTTTACAGAAAATGCTAAATATATAAATCAAAATTTGCCTTGGTCATTAAGGTCAAAACATTCTAAGGAGTAAAGAGGTAGTGTTAGCTGTAGCCATTGGAAGACTAGGTTTTGTGATGCCTCTTCATGTGATGCCTCTTCATGTGCTGACTTAGAGGCCTGATTCCTAAATTTGGACCCTGCCTGTGCCTTACTTTCTCTCTGCAGATAGAGCAGTGTGCCTCCTTTCTGCATCTGGTAATATAGTTGTAACGCTGCTGTTTGGCAAGAACAAGGGTCTTACCAGCGCCGTGCGACATTCTGGGTGCCATGTTCCCGTTTCATTGCCTGGTACGATCTGTGTCTTGCTGTTCTTTCCACTAGGGCCACACATGACCACTGGCTTTGTCTTATAGGGCTAGCGTACGCTCCCAAGTGGTTTCCCTTCCATTTGTTGGAAGGCAATCCCTATTTAAAGAGGCCACACCTGTTGTTGTGGACCTCAGCGAGTTTGTTTGCTCATCCTGGAGTTTACCTGAACTGCTAAGGTCTTTGTAACCTGCCTGTCCTGATACCTGTCATCTTCTGACCCCTGTCTGTTATTGGATTTGCCTTTGTATATGCACTTTGTAAACAGACATTTATTGCACTTTGTAAATGTGTTGGCCCAGTACGGGATGGTGTTTCCCCGTACTTCTCTTGCTCTGTAAGGCAAAGTCTCTTCATGTCCCCAGGGTCCCTTTATGTATTATCCCCTGTGTATATAAGTTGTGATATTAATAATGTACTGTTTCCTTAAGTGTTATACCATGTGATTGTTACCCAGGAGGCACTAGTGTCCAGGTGACCCACCAAGTGACCTATGGGCTCCTTGCACAGCCCCCCTATATAACCAGGGGAGGGGCTGCAATCTCTCTCTTTCCATGCTCTTAGTTCCTGAGGTCCAGTGCAGTCAAGTCGTCTCAGTCTGTGTGTCCAGAGCATTGGAGGCCTCAAGCCTGAAGTCTGCAGCCACCTGTCAATTGCAAGTAAGCCAAAGTCATCTAATTGTCAGTCATTAAGTCAGTCAAGTCAAGTCTAATGTTTAGTCACCGTGGCCTGCACCAAAGTCTGTCTAACTACTGCAAGTCCCAGCAAGCCTTTAAAGAGGCCACACCTGTTGTTGTGGGCCTCAGCAAGTTTGTTTGCTCATCCTGGAGTTTACCTGGACTGCTAAGGTCTTTGTAACCTGCCTGTCCTGTCATCTTCTGACCCCTGCCTGTTATTGGATTTGCCTTTTGTCTTGGACTCTGTTTGCACTTTGTAAATAAACACCATTATCAGCATTGCTGTGTCTGGAGCTATCTCTAAGTGTCAGTTTTACCCCATTCTGCCTGGCCGGCTGCCACTTGTGGGGCGTTACAATAGTAAAGAATTTCCTAAAACATTTTTTCTTAAGCCTGCAGATCCAGCACCAGCGTCGACGTCACTTGCTCCTGAGCTGCTCAAACCAACAGGTCTGCTGACATCCTCCTCTTTAAAGCTTCTACATCATCCCAACCACTCTGATGTGTGATCGTGGCCTCCTTGTTCCATCTCAGCACATCCACCATTATGCCTTAAAGTATGCCCACTATGCCTACTGCCACCAGTCCCACTAGTGCTATGCTCAGCCACTGCATCCCCCTCCACCACCTCAGCAACACGCTCCAAAGCCTGACCACAACACAACTCCTGCTCGTGGCTAGTGCTTTCCATCTGCATAGCAGTAGGGGAGAAGCAGAGACAGAGATCTGAAAACAGAGCAACATTTCCTTTACCAGACATATTTTTTTAGAATTGTAAAATATTTTGTATATTACAACCAGAAAAAAGAGCAGAAGTAGAATACGGGAGGATTGGCACTGGATAAGACACTATATGAATATAGCAGTAATCATATAGGAGTGCTAAACGGAGTGGGGGTGTACATGAATGAACAACACTCCAAGAAAAAGAAATGGGGCACTCACACGATTAGTATCCTTCGGTACAGGTTGTCAGTTGGAATCCCCCATCGGGGGTCTTCAGCAGGGAGGCGGTAGGTGGAATTGGAGGAGCTCAGACGCCGGCCACGGTCCATATCGCGCAAATGGGTGCTTTGTCAGGCCATACAATCGTCATTCTCTTTTTTCTCTATATTACTCCTGTGTGACGTGATTTCCCTCTCCTTCGTCCCATAGTTCCATAAGATTCTGTATATGTGTATAGTCTTCTAGGAGAGGGAGCTCTCGTCACACAGGAGGAAGATCTAGAAAAAAGATTCTTTTGAGGTGGTAACCAATCCACGTTTAATCCTCCAACCATTCCTGGAAGTCTTATAGACTTATTCTATCAGGCAGTGTGTCGGGACATTAAAGCGTTAATTTACCCAAAAGCTTATTTTAACATTGCCAAAAAGGAGCAGTTGCCGCTAGACTGGGTGGGAGAAAATAAGGCGGCTCTGTAGTAGTGTGGTGGAAAAGAGATAATGACAATGAATTAAATATCCAACTAAATAATACCCAAATATATGAACAACTGAATGGTGACCCCACTAGTAAAATCTTAGGAAGAGTCCGCAGTTTCTTAAGAAAATCAGTAGATTAAAAAATGATAAGTAAAAAAACAAACTGCAAATAAACTAATTCCCGAAAATACATCTAAACCACACATTTACATGTTGTCAAAAATGCATAAAAACAACTCCGTCCTCCTGGACGTCCCATAGTGGCTGCAATTGGATCCCCCACACAAGCACTTTCAGGCTATATAGAATGGCTGATTTTCCCCTTCTTAAACAGATTCCTACCTTTTTTGAAAGATTCAGGTGATCTCATCAAGGCCTTGGATGATTTTGTTTGGTCAAAAGGCTATAGTTTAGCCTCTATAGACATGGAGAGCCTGTACACCGGCATCCCTCAAGATGCGGGTGTGCAAGCTCTCAAAACGTTTCTCGCCTCTACGGAAAAATCTATAGAATTTGCTAATTTAATTGGAGAAGCAGTAACATTAATTCTAACCAATAACTACTTCCAAAATGAAGGGAAATGGTTTAGACAATTACAGGGGTCCAGGATGGGGACCACAATATCATGTTCGCTGGCCAACATTTTTTTTTAGAAATTTTTGAACAGTACTATATCTTCACACCTCTGAACCCATTCCTCAAACATATAAAATTAATGTTAAGATATGTGGACCACATCCAAGTGATATGGTCAGATACAGCAGCCCAATTTGTAGAATTTGTCACATACCTAATCAACATTAACGAAATGAACATGTTGTTCACTTCAGTCTTCGGAGGAAACCAAATAGAATTGCTATACACCATTACAAGTCAGTCAGCTAGTACGTCTAAAAAGAATAAATACAGACCCACTGTTTTTTTTAAACAAGCAGATGAATTGGAAGAATGTCTAGTTGCTAGAGGATATCCCCGCAAAGAGTTAAAGAAAAAAACAAAAAAGAAAACATACAAAGAGCTATTTTTTCTTTGAAAAATGGACCCTTGAATGAGAAAATAAGAAAATCCATCTATGCCAACTGCTTTATCTTACATAGTGACCCAGACGTTGCAGACATCACTAAAGAAAAACGTATTATAATCTACAAACGGAACAAAATTATACAACATTATTTAAAAGCAAAAGAAAAAAACAACAAGAACAATACTAGCACTAGCGTTAACATGCGCACTTGTAAAAACTTTATATCACAGGAAACTTTACATCAATGGCCGGCCGAGTTCCGCTTCCGAGTCCCAAGTCCCGCTGACGTAACTGAGCCCCAAGCCTGTGATTGACAGGTAAGTAAATATAAAGATTTCTAAACATCCATTGCTCGGTTTTTAATAAGGTACATAGCGTTTTAATCAGCATCACCCGCACTACAAGCCTTTGTAACAGGCTTAGTGCAGGTGATGCTGATGACAGATTTCCTTTAAGAGTAGAGGCCACAGGTCCTATTGAACTAAATGATTAAAATGAATTTGGAGCCTTTGTAATGCTATTTTATCTCTTTCATTGGACTCTGTTCACATGATAGTTTCTCCCTATCTCCGTTTTATAACTCACCTTATTGGTTACGTTGGGCACATTATGAGTTAATCCTCACTCGTTAGTACGTTTCCAGTCACCTGTTTTTCTTTTTTCACAGCATGAGTTAAAAACGTGGAGGAACGCAATGACAATTGTACGGCCTGACGAAGCGCCCATTGGCGCGATACGGATCGTGGCCGGCGTCTGAGCTCCCCCAATTCCACCTACTGCCTCCCTGCTGAAGACCCCCGATGGGGGATTCCAACTGACAACCTGTCCCGAAGGATACTGATCATGTGAGTGCTCCGTTTCTTTTTCTAGGAGTGTTGTTCATTTGTACAATATTTTGTTGAAACCAATAACATTAACAAACACTCTGTGTACAGAGCAATGCGTGTCACTTGCAGGCACTAATTACTTTGCTGCTATCGTATAACTAGGAATCTATAATACATGTTTGATAAATCCAATAATATTCACGAAAACTGTATTAACAGGGCAGATGCACGCTCCTTTTACTTTGTTGCTATTTAACCACAAGGAAGATATAATGTTAAAATATAATCCATATTTAATTGAACCATTAATATAAATGTTCAGTGTTATTATCACGGTGATGTGTTTCATCACGTTGGCTTTTTTTTTTTTTTTTTTATAGAGAGGTCAGGGACCATTTTTTTGGCCGACAAATAACTTTGTATGAGTAGCTTAAAGGGGTTATCCAGCCAAAGCGCAGCACCTGCATTCTATTCTAATGCGGATGCTGCTCTTTGTCCGGATAACCCCATTAAAGTGCTGTCTGACATGATTGCCTGAGGCTAATGTGTATGCTAACATGTAGTATATCTATTTCTATGTTATGGCACATTGACTTACTGTATGCACAATAGTATACAATTGTATTTTATTTTAGATTAGGCTCTTAACTGTATCTGTAGTCAACTCCTTGTCTTCATTATTGATCTGAACACTTTTATCCACAGCTCGGATCGAGCACCAAGATCCAGCTGAGGCTTTGATATTGATATATATCTGTTCCTTTGGGCTGGCTTCTGTCTTTGCAAACTTCAACAAGACCTGCCAGAGAAGAAGACAACAGGCATGAAGGGTTAAGAAGATAATGTAAAGTCTCTTTATGTGATATAGTGAAGATTTACATATTGAATAAATGGCTAGAAAACCAGTGAGGCTTTGATGGGAATGTTAAGAAGTGAAGAAAAACATAAAAAACACAATAAATTAAATAAAAATTATTTGAACAGTTTTTTTTATCAACAAATGTTGTTACATGTTTTATGCTGTTTTACAGTCATGTACTGGGGAAATGAATTCTCTACCCTGTATTCGGTGCTGGTTGGACATGGGTGCGGTGTCTGAGGGTATGTGCTTATTTCGTGTGGGAATTTGCCACAAAAAAAAGTCACAAAATTCAAAGTTCACAAATCCATGGACTTTGCTCATGGATTTGTGAACTGAGCTGCAGCCTCCTTTTCACAGCAATGTGAGGCTGCTGCATGCAGAATCCAGGCTGAATTTCCTGGTGGAAATTTCTAAGTATACATTTAGTGCACAACCTCCGCGAGGTGCACATACCCTAAAGAATCTCCTTATCTTTACACTTTACCCCTGCAAATATATATATTGGTTTATCTGCAGGAGAATTCCAAGGTCATAATTCCCAATATAGTCACAAGCTAGAGCAGTCTCATTGATACAGCAGTACTAGTAAAGTCAGAAATGGAGGGGGGGGCGTGGCCTGACCTGTGAGCAGAGCGGTTGCATGTTGGAGTAGCTCCCGCACTGAGCCCGTGATTTCAGCATCCTGACTGAGGGACCATAATATCGCCTATTCCATGGCCTATCCAGTCCGCCTGCGGGTCGTGGACTGCGACAGAACTATATTCTTTAATTCCCCTGCTGAGGCGGATGAATGGGTGTGGAGACAGAGGCGCCCTTCACCTCGCTGAAATGTGGACTTCTCTCCTTTGGCTGCCACTTGATGCTTTCTGAGTGGTCTGATGCTGTTGCCATGCTTCTCCTCTCCACTCTCTTTGGCCCTTTCTCCTCCTCTTTCATGGCCTTCTCCTCCTTCTGCCTCCCTTTTTCTCCCCCCCCCCTCTCTTTTGCCCTTTTCCCCTTTGTCTCCTCTTTCTGGCCTTTTCGTCTTCCCTCTTTTTGTACTTCTTCTTTTCCCTCTCCTATTCCCCTGATTAACCTGATTGCCTTACAGGGATTGTTTCCTGGCTGTGGACCATACATGCCGGGCACGATGAACTTGATGTTCAGGACTAATGGCTGGCCCACTTTCGTTGGTCTCTCATTCCTGTTTGAACTGACCTGGGACTGTCCATCTCCTCATTTAGTTGCACTACTGTCCAAGGGAGCTGGAGGGCGGTGGATGGTTACCTTACATTTATAACATCACAGGCTCTACCCAATACTAGAGCCACTTTTACTCTTTGTCTTAGTGCTTCATTAGGAAGCTTGTTGTTCACTATGACGTTCTACTGCTTGTTTGCACTGTTTCGGGAGTTCCCCTATGTTCTGGTAGGACGTCATGCCCTGTGAGCCATCTTTGTTGGGTTTTTAGGTCCTGTTTTCTTAGATGATGTACATATTCGTATACCACTGATCGGTATAACCGTCTTTAGATTTGGAGGTCTCCCAATTTTTTATATAAACTGATGAACAGGGAACCTTTTAAAATTGCTTTTATTGTTTAAAATTAGTTAGACACTTATCGGGTGTATATATTATTGTAGATCGCACCTTAGCTCCCTTCTTCTAGCCTTCAACATAAAATACTTGAAGAGACATGTATCTTGCTTCTGTCTTCTATAGTATTATGTCAGGCAGGGTTCAGACTGTGCATATGTCGTGCGTTATTTATGCTGTGCACTGACTTTTTGCAAAGTGGCTATGTGCAAAATGTCTCTTGTTGGCATGTTCCTCCTTTATAGCTGGGGCAATCAAATGTATCCATAAATGTAATGATGACTAGTGCATTTTGGTGAGTATATTGTATATAATGTCCACAATCACTTATTGCACTGGAATATTGCACTGTCCACAGTCTATTATTGCACTATTAATTATTGCACATGCCACTTAGCTTTTTTTCTTCTAGGAGGTAAGGTGCATCTTTTTTCGTCCTTGGAGCTTTAGGTATGCATTATGTGCCGATCCTACGTGTTTCCTCTATGCGATTCTTCAGGGACCTTGTTGCGGCTTTCCAACTCTTGGCTTGCATCCTTTTTCATCTGTGCGGCTCTGATGCCGACCATACTCCATTAGATTTTCCCGCCGTGCTTTATATCCAATAACTCCTCCTTCACTCCGCCTATTACTCTGGTCCGCCAATCTCCAGCCTGCACATAGAACCTGCACTCTCTATTGCCGTGGCTGGACTCTCACAGGTATGGCTATGAGGGGAGTGTCTTCTATGCTCAGGTGTGCTGTTCAGCCCTCGTTCTGAGCTCTGGATAGTCAGTGGACAGGTCGCTTTTCTTGGGTTCCAGCTGCATTTTAACTCTTTAACTGCTGGGTAGCGTGTTCTCTTGTTTCTATTACTTATATTTATTTGATAGTTGCATGTTTTTCATAGATCGTGATCTGTTACATTTAACTTGTTTGTAGATATTGTTATTGACAACTGTTACATTTAATAATTTATTTGATAGTTGCATATTTTTCATAGATCATGGTCTGTTTCATTTAACTTGTTTGTAGATATTGTTATTGACCTGTATCTCGGCTGGTGGGAGGACCAAGAGCTGTTCAATGACAGGATGTCGTCATGGACTAGCCACATAACATTGTGGCTTAGATTCATTGACGACATCCTGATCATTTGGTCGTCCACAAAAGAAAAATTTGAGGCCTTTGTGAGGGAGCTTAATGAAAATCAATTAGGACTTAGATTCACGAGCTCCATCAGTGCTGAAAGTATGGTGTTCCTGGATCTAAAAATTTGGGTCACAAAAGACAGAAATGTACAGACTACTGTTTTTCGAAAAGAAACAGCTACGAATTCCCTGCTTCGGTGGGACAGTTGCCACCCGCACCCACTGAAGCAGGGAATTCCAATGGGCCAGTACCTCCGTATTAGGAGAAATTGCTCCACTCTAGATGAATTCATAAGTAAAGCTAAAGAATAGGGGATACCCTAACAAAATAATAAAAAGAGCTTATCACAGAGCACTGAAAGCAAACAGGTCCTCACTTCTGACCCCAAAGAAAAAAGATAATAAAGAAGGAAAAGAAACGTCTAGAATAATAGGGGTATATGATGATAAAGCTAGAGAGATAAAAGAAATCCTCAGCAAATACTGGGGTATATTAAGGTTAGACGAGACCCTAAAAGGATTGATCCCTAGCGAACCACAGATCACATATAAAAGAGGGTGTAATTTAAGGGACAAATTGGTCCATAGCAATTTTGAAAGAACCTCTAGAGATGGATGGCTCACAACTAAACCAAATGGAACATTCCAATGTGGCAAATATACAATGTGCCCATATATTAAAAAAGGAAGCAAATTTTGTAGTGCGGCAACAAAGAAGGAATATCAGATTAAACATTTTGCTAATTGTGAAACAAAGGGGGTGATTTACCTCCTAACCTGCACATGTCCCCAAAATTATGTGGGCAAAACTTTCAGAAACTTCCGACAAAGACTACAAGAAAATGTAGGGGATATAGTGCATATGCGAGATACTCCAGTAGCGAACCATTTTGCTTCCCATCACCAAAGTGATGTGCAAGGTCCCCAGGCACAGGTCATCGAAGTTATACCCTTACCAAGTAGAGGAGGTGATTGGGATAACATTCAAAGAGAAGCCTTCTGGACCCTCACCTTGGAAGCGGTGAAACCAGAGGGCTTAAATGATTTTGTATCTTATGCGTGTTTCATAAAATAACACAATAATGAGAGAAAAAACGTATAAGTTGTCAATAACAATATCTACAAACAAGTTAAATGAAACAGACCACGATCTATGAAAAATATGCAACTATCAAATAAATTATTAAATGTAACAGTTGTCAATAACAATATCTACAAACAAGTTAAATGTAACAGATCACGATCTATGAAAAACATGCAACTATCAAATAAATATAAGTAATAGAAACAAGAGAACACGCTACCCAGCAGTTAAAGAGTTAAAATGCAGCTGGAACCCAAGAAAAGTGACCTGTTCACTGACTATCCAGAGCTCAGAACGAGGGCTGAACAGCACACCTGAGCATAGAAGACACTCCCCTCATAGCCATACCTGTGAGAGTCCAGCCAGGGCAATAGAGAGCGCAGGTTCTATGCGCAGGCTGGAGATTGGCGGACCAGAGTAATAGGCGGAGTGAAGGAGGAGTTATTGGATATAAAGCACGGCGGGAAAATCTAATGGAGTATGGCCGGCATCAGAGCCGCACAGATGAAAGGAGCTGCTTACATAAAAGGATGCAAGCCAAGAGTTGGAAAGCCGCAACAAGGTCCCTGAAGAATCGCATAGAGGAAACACGTAGGATCGGCACATAATGCATACCTAAAGCTCCAAGGACGAAAAAAGATGCACCTTACCTCCTAGAAGAAAAAAAGCTAAGTGGCATGTGCAATAATTAATAGTGCAATAATAGACTGTGGACAGTGCAATATTCCAGTGCAATAAGTGATTGTGGACATTATATACAATATACTCACCAAAATGCACTAGTCATCATTACATTTATGGATACATTTGATTGCCCCAGCTATAAAGGAAGAACATGCCAACAAGAGACATTTTGCACATAGCCACTTTGCAAAAAGTCAGTGCACAGCAAAAATAACGCACGACATATGCACAGTCTGAACCCTGCCTGACATAATACTATAGAAGACAGAAGCAAGATACATGTCTCTTCAAGTATTTTATGTTGAAGGCTAGAAGAAGGGAGCTAAGGTGCGATCTACAATAATATATACACCCGATAAGTGTCTAACTAATTTTAAACAACAAAAGCAATTTTAAAAGGTTCCCTGTTCATCAGTTTGTATATATTTGTATTACTTATGGAGATCTCAACTGGTTTACTATGACTCTCCTTGTGAGGGCCCGCTTTATGAGCCCTCTACATGAGGGTTGAATGTACCTTAACCCCTTAAGGACCAGGCGTTTTTCGTTTTTTGCACTTTCGTTTTTTCCTCCTTACCTTTAAAAATCATAACTCTTTCAATTTTGCACCTAAAAATCTGTATTATGGCGTATTTTTTGCACCACCAATTCTACTTTGTAATCACTTCAGTCATTGTACCCAAAAATCTACGGCGAAACGGGAAAAAAATCATTGTGCGACAAAATTGAAAAATAAATGCCATTTTGTAACTTTTGGGGGCTTCCGTTTCTACGTAGTACATTTTTCATTAAAAATGACACTTTTCGTTATTCTTTAGGTCCATACGGTTAAAATGATACCCTACTTGTATAGGTTTGATTTTGTATTACTACTGAAAAAAAAAATCATAAATACATGCAGGAAAATGTATACGTTAAAATTGTCCTTTTCTGAGCCCTATAACTTTTTTATTTTTCCATGTTCAGGGGGCTATGAGGCCTCATTTTTTGCGCCGTGATCTGAAGTTTTTGTCGGTATGGTTTGATCGGACTTTTTGATCTCTTTTTATTCATGTTTTCATGATATAAGAAGTGACCAAAAATACGCTATTTTGGACTTTGGAATTTGTTTGCGCGTACACCATTGAACGTGCGGTTTAAAAAGAGATATATTTTTATAATTCGGACATTTCCGCACGCGGCAATACCACATATGTTTATTTTTATTTACACTGTTTTTAATTCTTGGAAATGCCAGGTGATTCAAACTTTTATTAGGGGAAGGGATCATTGAAAGGCTTAATGATTTTTTTTTTACACTTTTCTTATGCCATATTATAGGCCCTAGGGGGGGCTATAACATTGCATGTACTGATCTTTACCACTGATTGATGCATCTCCATAGGAATGCATCAATCAGTGTTTTCGGCAATTGAATGCTCAAGCCTGGATCTCAGGCTTGAAGCATTCATTCGGCGATCGGACTGCAGGAAGAAAGGTAAGAGACCTTCCTCCTGAAGTACAGCAGTTCAGGATGCCACAATTATACCGCGGCGATCCTGAACAGCTCCCTGAGCTAACCGACACATTTTGCTTTGAGCGCGCGGCTAAAGGGCTAATAGGGCGCAGCACCGCGATCAGTGCCGCGCACTATTAGCGGCAGGTCCTGGCTTCACTATGACGCCAGGCCCGCCATGATATGATGCGGGGTTACCATGTAACCCCGCGTTACATCACTGGAGCGGGACTAGGGGCGTAAGTTTACGCCCTTGGTCCGTAACAGGTTAAAGGGGTATTCCAGGAAAAAAAAACATTTTTTTATATATCAACTGGCTCCAGAAAGTTAAACAGATTTGTAAATTACTTCTATTAAAAAACCTTAATCCTTTCAGTACTTATGAGCTTCTGAAGTTAAGGTTGTTCTTTTCTGTCTAAATCCTCTCTGATGACACCTGTCTCTGGAAATGCCCAGTTTAGAAGCAAATCCCCATAGAAAACCTCTTCTAAACTGGGCGTTTCCCGAGACAGGTGTCATCAGAGAGGATTTAGACAGAAAAGAACAACCTTAACTTCAGAAGCTTATGCAAGTGCTGAAAGGATTAATATTTTTTAATAGAAGTAATTTACAAATCTGTTTAACTTTCTGGAGCCAGTTGATATATATAAAAAAAAGTTTTTTTCCTGGAATACCCCTTTAATGTCTTGGAATGTACGGGGAATGGGTGCTCCTAAGAAACGGGTCTTGATTTTTTCAAATATACGGAAATGTATCCCCCCATTTGTGTGTTTACAGGAGACACATCTGGTGAAGGAGCGGTGTCACTTGCTTAATAAACCATGGGTGCAGTGGCAGGCCCACTCCCTCAACACATCATTCTGACGAGGTGTTTCCTTTTTTTGCACCGCTCATTGAGGTGGGAGCCAATTACTACGGTTATAGACCCTCATGGCAGATATATTTTTATCCACGCCAACATCAACAATGACCCGTTTGTTCTTATGGGCATTAATAACCCCCCCCTCCCCCCGCTTCTTTGGATGTTCTCCATCGGGCAGCAGTGTTTGCAGCTGCCTACCCGACAGCCAAATGTTTGTGTTTTGGGGATTTTAATATGGTGGCCCAGCAGGATTTAGACCGCCATGGTGCAGGGGTGGGGCATCCATCTTCTGGGGCCTCCCCACTGTCATCATTGATGTCTGAGCTGGGTTGGGTGGATGTGTATAGAGTTCACTTCCCTCGCAGCCGTACTTACTCATGTTTTACTCTGGGGCGCAATTCCCTTTCCCGCTGCTTACCAACATAATATCGGAAATAGCTTATAAACCCTGGGCGATATCGGATCACTCCCCTGTTCTTGTTAAGTTGACGATCACGTCTGTGTGTGGGCCCCGTAGATGGAATGTTCATCCCTTTTGGCTAAAATTCCTGGGCCCAGTAGATAGGATCCCGGACCAACTGCAGGCCTTTCTGGGTGCAAATGTAGATCATGGGGACCAGAGAACACTGTGGGACACCTTGAAGGCTTATTTAAGGGGCTGTCTCATGTCAAGTATATCGTATTTGAAACGAGAATCTTCTCACACAGAGGAGGACCTGGCATCTAGATGCTCAGATCTGAAGGCTAGATATGTGGCAGATTCCTCGGATGCCAATAGAGAGGCATGGTTATCTATGGGTAGGCTGTATATGCAACACTTAAATGAGAGGATGAATAGAAAACTTTTCTTTACCAAACAGTTTTATTTTGAAAATGGCAACCAGTCAGGGAAGTTATTGGCCCATATAGTTAGACAGAATGGGGCCTCTCCCCCTATTTTGAGGATCCGCTCAGGAACAGGGGGGATGTTGATTGCTACAGATGCCCTTGCCGGGCGTTTTACTCAATTTTATAGTGAACTGTATGCCTCCAGAGCCCAGTATAGTGATGAGGACCTAGAATTATATATGGATGGGATCCAGTTTCCATCTCTATCCGCTGATGAGAGGGCACTTTTAGATGGTGATATTATAGTGGAGGAGATTGAGGGCGCCCTCCGGGACATGGTGAAGGGGAAGGCTTCTGGCCCGGATGGCATCCCTCTGAAGGTGTATCTTGCTTACCTACCACATATTCTGCCCTCTTTGTAGTCCATGTTCAGTGAGTCCTTTCGTTCTGGGTCTCTGCCTAGGTCCCTCTATGAGGCCACTATTGTGGTCTTGTTGAAACCTGACAAGGACCCATTGGATTGCGGTTCCTACTGCCCGATATCACTTCTGAACATAGATTACAAAATTCTAACGAAAGTTCTAGCGAACAGACTTAACAAAGTTATTCTCTCAATCATTCGTGCCGATCAATCTGGATTTATGCCAGGCAGGTCGACCACCGATAACATTAGACGTGCCCAAACTATTGTGCAGCTGGGTGCTGTCACTGGTGTGGACTGGGCCTTGGCCTCACTAGATGCGGCCAATGCATTTGACTCTGTTGAATGGCCATATCTTATGTCCGCAATGATGCACTTTGGTTTCAGCGAGGTCTTCATGTGTTGGATCTTTATTCTATATGCTGCACCCACTGCTCAGGTATTGGTGAATGGGACCTGTTTTCCTTCCTTCTCCTTTGGGCGGGCCACTAGGCAGGGGTGTCCCCTGTTGCTGCTTTTGTTTGCGGTGTCAGTGGAGCCCATGGCTATCCAATTACGACAGGATGCTCTGATTCCGGGCATAGTAGTGGGGGATAGGGAACATAAAATTGGCCTTTATGCTGATGACCTTATTCTGTTTCTTACAGACTCCCGGGTGTTCCTGCCTCCTGCCATTTCTATGCTAGATGTGTTTGGAGACTTTTCTGGACTACGTATAAACTGGTCTAAATCTGTCTTTCTCCCGCTGTCCACCGCCCCTTGGCCTGCTACTGTTTGCGGCCTGGAGGTGGTGGAGAGCTTTAAATATCTAGGGGTGGTGATACATAGGGACCCTAGTCGGGACTTTTCCTTAAATGCTTCCCCTCCTTTAACTATGGTGAGTGACAAGTTTAGGGTTTGGAGCTCTCTTCCGCTGTCAGTCCCTGGTAGGATTAACCTCATTAAAATTATAATACTCCCCAAATGCCTGTATATTATACAACATACCTCCACTCCTATTCCTACTTAGTTTTTTAAGTCCCTGCATTCATTGTTACCTTCCTTTCTATGGGCAACTCTAGGTCCAAGCTGAAACTATCCACCCTACAGCGGTTAAAGGACATGGCAGGCTTTGCCAGACTTTCACGTGTATTACTTAGCGGGACAACTGCACCTTCTGCGGTCCTGGTTCCTGCCCTCCACCATGTCCAGCTCTGAACATCACCAGGCCCATTTCCTTAATACGCCTGATCTGCGGGTCTGGCTGGAGGCCCTGTCTGCTGTTGGACGGCGGCTCCTGCCGATCCACAGATTGTCTTTACAAGTGTGGAGAGCAGCAAAGGCGATCTTTTCATTCTCTGATGTTATGACTGATTTTCCACTATGGGATAATGTAGGTTTTCCCCACCACTCCCCAGATCTCGACCCCCAATTCTGGAAGGAGCAAAATGTTCTTCATCTGGACTCTCTCTATGATAATAATACATTTAAGTCCTTCTCCCAACTGCAGGATGAGTTTAATCTCCCTAGAACATCCTTCTTCAAATATCTACAGTTGCGGCATACGCTAAATAGTCAGTTTCCCCCACCTGGCCCCACTATTTCGGACTATCCCCTGATTGGAGTGTTAATGTCTCAAGGCCCAAGGGGGCTAATTTCTGTATTGTACACCCACTTGTTTACCACTAAACATGGCAACATGTCTCTGGCATCCGAGGAATATTGACGGACCTGCCTGCCCTCTCACTGATGAGGAGTGGCAGGGGGTGACCTCCTCTCACACACTGGTGTCACCGGCAGCTAATAACAAAATAGTTCAGCTATATATTGTTCACGCTAGTTATCTAATGCCACTTAGGTTATACTTCATGGGTAGGATACCAGATGCTAATTGCCATAGATGCCATGCCCCCCGAGCTGATTTTTGGCACTTGATGTGGGACTGCCCTTATATTGCTGCATATTGGCGGGATGTTATCTCCTTGCTGTCTACAATAATCTCTATACCTGTTCCCATGCAACCACTAGTGTGTCTGTTTGGAATTTTATCTGAGGAGGACTGGACCCATCATATCTGTATCTTCCTAAGAGAATCCCTTTTCCTTGCTAGGAAAATGATAGCGATGAGGTGGATGGATCCCAGGCCCCCCTCCCAATCTGGTTGGAAACGCATGGTGAATACAACTATTCCCTATGAGCAACTGGTCTTTAAATATATGGGGTGCCCGGGTAAGTTTGACAAGGTGTGGTGTTTGTGGTGCTCCTACTCCTTGACCCATTATACGGTCCCTGCATTTAGGAACGCTCGGGATGCCATGTTAGATCAGTTTGCCCATTAAAGTGGGATTTCTCTTGAAGTTCTCCTGTCCTTTGGTACACTTTATTGCTGCTGCTGCTCCCTTCCTCGAAGTTTGCATTCCAGTTACACATATTTGTGGTCAGGACTTTGAACTGTGCATGGGCTTACCTGTTACCTCCTGCCAAGGCCACCTGTAAGAAACTAGATTTACCAAGACCTAACACAAAACTCTACTTATAACATAGAACAGCGGTTGAGGTGTGCCTGAAAACCGCGTCGAGGGTCCGCCTATAGAGGGCAAAAATACACCACCAGTTAGGGTAATTAAGTATCATTTATTTATAATGCCAAAAATTGAAATGCCTCTGCCATTTCCCTTGAGGGATCTGGGACATAAGTGGTATATGCATCAGAACGCCACCTCCCCAACTTCTGGATGACATGTACAGGCACCTTCTGCCTGGAAGCCGCCGATGCTGCTCCTATGCGGAATGAGTGGCCTGAGAACTCTCTGGGGTTGTGTCCTAAATTGCCAAGCAGCGTGCGGACATGCGATGTGAAAAGAGAAGTGGTAAGAGCACCCCCACCAAAAGGCAACAGTGGCGACTCCGGAGGCTTATCATGGAGGAACTCAACCAGTTGTGCCAACACCGCCACCGGGCACCAGTTGTTGCCTGAAGGAAAATACTTAACCACTGCCCCCCACCTGCAAGTTTTTGTGACAGACAGTGAAACTTCGAACCAAGAACCCTGCCACCTTAAATGAGCCTTCTGTGGATGTGTCGCTCCCCGCCTGACACATGAAAATTCAACCGGCCGGAGGAAGCCATAGAAGGCTAGATAAATGGCAGATTTGATTATCAGACTGCGCTCGAAGCCAAACGGGTTATTGGCTAATGCGTCAGACATGGCTCGGAACAGCTCGCCGCTGATCGGTTTCCTGAGAGGTGGCGCTGTGGCGCTACGAGCCACCACCCCTCTGAGCGCAGCCTTGACAGCCTGAGATGATAGGATAGATAGCCTGTCTGGGTGGGATAAAGAAATGAAATGCTGGATGCCCGAAAGGTAAGATTTAATAGTGCTATGAGACAGGTGCAGAGAAGAGTGGCAGAAACCGATGAAAGATAGAATGATAGTGGTGTCGTAAGAAAAGGGGATGCTATGTTGCGACAGATATGACCTAAAGGTGTCGTGTGCTGCATGATAGGCCTTTCTGGTATTGGGGGCTAAGGCGTCCGACATTAACTCCCGGGCCACCTGTGTGTAATAATTCAGTCCAAGATTAATTGTGCCAGGCAAGGGGTTTGTGTTCCTACTGCGTCTGCTTGCGGAGCCACCTGTGAAAAGAGATGGAAATTAGCCCTGGACAGAGCATCTGCGGCCGTGTTGTCTATCCCCGGTATGTGTCTGGCTACAAAATTGAAGTTGTGTTGTAAGGACACCCAGACTAGCCTGCGCATGAATGACATTACAGTAGCATGCCTGGAACTGCCCTTGTTGACTATGGCAACTGTCGCCTGATTGTCACACTGAAACTCCACCGTCTGCCCTGACCACTTGTCGCCCCATGTCACTGCAGCTGCTATAATGGGGAAAACCTCAAAAAGTGCCGAAGTGCTGCTGAAGCCTGCCAGAGCCAATACCTGCTTAGACCATTGGCCCGCCATCCACCTGCCGCCCCACACTGCACCATAACCGGTGGAAGATGACGCATCGGTGCAGATCTTGGGGGACAACTCGGAGGCTGGCGGGACAAACATAGCCGTCCCATTCCATTGTGCCATGAACCTATCCCACATGTTCAGGTCAGCCAGGGCTTGGCAATCTAACCAAACCCTACTGTGTTGATGAGGGACACCATGAAGCAAAGACAATATTTTGGATACGAACGCTCTGCCCTGCAGAATTGCTCGCATAGCAAATGCCAGCATTCCCAGCAAGCTCTGCAACTCGCCCTTGGTCATGACCTGGGAGACCGTGTACTTGTGGATAGTGTCTCTGATACGGTTGAGTTTGTCAGTGGGCAAGCTGACTTGCATTGCGACTGAATCTAGGATTACTCCCAGAAAGGTGAGACACTTAGTTGGACCGACCGTTTTCTTGGGAGACACTGGCACCCCAATATCAGTGAACAGTTTCAGCAATCTGACCAACTGGTCCGGCTCTTCCCTCGGGCGACTGAGCAGAAGAAAGTCATCCAAATAATGGATGACCTGGCTGCATCCAGAGACATTAACCAGCAGCCAGTGCAATGCCTGGGCCAGTTGGTAAAACAGCCACGGGCTGCTCTTGCATCCGAAAGTCAACTTGGAAGCAAAATAATATGCCCCCTGCCATTTGAGCCCAAACCATTGCCACTGGTCCCTGTGCAATGGCAGCAACTTGAAGGCATCAGTAATATCCGCCTTTTCCATCCAAGTCCCTGGGCCGAGCGCCAAGATGACCTGAATAGCCTGGTCTATGGAAGAATAATGCATGCTAAACTCCTCGGATGGAATGAGAGAGTTGATACTGGGGACAAGTGACCCATGGGGAGCCGACAAGTCAAATATCAGTCTCTTTTTCCCATTGAACTTGCCTGTTACCACCCCTACCGGACTGACCCTCCAAGACCTGAATGGAGAAACTAACAAGGGGCCAATCATATAACTAGACATGTGCAGTTCGGTTCGGCACGAATGTCTAAATTAACGAATTTTACCGTTTTCGTGCATTCGGACCGAACCGAATGCACGAAAACATATTTTGAACATTCCCGAATAGCCACGATAATACGAATAGCAAAGTAACGAATACATTCGTTATTTCCCAACCATAATGCTGTAAATAACGAATGCATTCGTTATCTGTAAACGAACGTGAAGAATTCGTTCTGATAACAAATATAATAAAAAGGATATAGTTTGATTTTTCGGATACATTCGGTATTCGGGTACATTCGGTAAATTTTTTTATTCTTTTTTTGGACTTTAGCGATCCTAAAAAATTATGAACATACCTTTTTTATAAAAATTTCGTAGGGTATCATAAAAAAATCATAATAAAAAAGATACAGTGGTGATGGAAAAAATTGTATCTAATGAAATGTATGATTTTTATTATGAAATGTTTATTCATTTTTAAACAGGGATCAATTTATGTGAGCGGGGTAAAGCACTAAAAATGTAGCCGACAATAATGAAAATGTAGTGTGTGCTTGTTTTTCACTTTTTTTTAAAACATTTTTTAGGTAGTACTACTACTCCCAGCATGGAACACACTCTTCCATGATGGGAGTAGTAGTTACCTGTAGTAATTGACAGATTGCAGGGGTCCCTTGCGATCATCTTGTATAATGTATAGATGCGCCGGCAGCTCTTCTATGGTTCCCTGCACTCACGTATATATACACATATTCATATTTCCCGCAGAGCTGTGATTGGCCAGATGGTTCCAGCCAATCACAGCTCTCTGTGAGAAATAGGAATATGTGTATATATACGGCCCGTGCAGGGGACCATAGGAGAGCGGCCGCCGCATTCATACATTATACTGGAGGATCGCAGCGGCTGTCAGGAGTGATACCTGCAGTGATCTTTCCTTTACTACAAGTACTAATACTCCCAACATGGAGCACACTCTGCTCCATGCTGGGAACTGTAGTACCTGTATTAATAGACAGATCGCAGCGGTTACACTCGCTACCATATGTCTATTAATGCAGGTACTACAGCTCCCAGCATGGAGCAGAGTGTGCTCCATGTTGGGAGTATTAGTACCTGCAGTAAGGGACAGATCCCAGCGGATGTCACTCCTCCTGACACCCGCTGCGATCCTCCTGATGTCAATGTCGGATCAGCTGTTCTCAGGGCTACAGAGCCAGGAGAACAGCTGACGCTGAGCCGTAGGTATACATCGTATATCTACTGCCCAGCAAGAACTTACAGTGAGCCTGCAATGTGTATACAGTATACACATTGCTGGCTCACTTAACCCCTTGCTGAGCTGTGCGCTATGCGCAAGCCCAGCAAGGGAAGAGTTAACTTACACTGCTGGACAGTGTAGGTTAACCCTTTGGGCGGTACACACTATATACAGCTATCTATAGATAGCTGTATACAGTGTATACAGAAGGCGAAGTCCAGCTTACTTCCCTCGAGTCCCGGGCGGGGTTCCTGTAGCTCCGCCCCCTAGTGATGACGTCATTAGGGGGCGGAGCTACAGAAGGGAACAAGGCTAATTAATCTGAAGCTCTGTTCACATTGTACGTTTTGTATAATGTGAACAGACCCTTCTGGCAGTGTCTACCCAGACAGGGAGACTCCAGCTGTTGCTAAACTACAACTCCCAGCATGCCCAGACAGCCAAAGGCTGTCTGGGCATGCTGGGAGTTATAGTTTTGCACCAATTGGTGGCTCCCTGTTTGGGTAGACATTGCATCATGGGTGCTCTCCCCAGCGGACAGCGCCAAAAATGTCATAACCAATTTTTTGTGTTTTTTTCTTCTCGTTTCAGATCCGTGTATGCAGAGGATTACTGCGGATTCGATGGATTACGGCGGATTATTTATTTTTTCCTTTAATAAAATGGTTAACGAGGGCTGTGGGGGAGTGTTTTTTTAAATAAAATAATTTTTCCAATGTGTTGTGTTTTTTTTTTAATTGAATTTTCAAGGTTAGTAGTGGACGCTGTCTTATTGACGGAATCCATTACTAGGCCAGGGCTTAGTGCTAGCCCCAAAAACAGCTAGCGCTAACCCCCAATTATTACCCCGGTACCCACCGCCACAGGGGTGCCGGGAAGAGCCGGTACCAACAGGCCCGGAGCGTCAAAATGGCGCTCCTGGGCCTAGGCGGTAACAGGCTGGCGTAATTTAGGCTGGGGAGGGCCAGTAGCAATGGTCCTCGCCCACCCTGGTAACGTCAGGCTGTTGCTGTTTGGTTGGTATCTGGCTGAGAATGAAAATACGGGGAACCCTATGCGTTTTTTTTTTTAATTTTTTTATTTAAATAAAAAAAAAAACGCATAGGGTTCCCCGTATTTTCATTCTCAGCACAATACCAACCAAACAGCAACAGCCTGACGTTACCAGGGTGGGTGAGGACCATTGTTACTGGCCCTCCCCAGCCTAAATAACGCCAGCCTGTTACCGCCTAGGCCCAGGAGCGCCATTTTTGACGCTCCGGGCCTGTTGGTACCGGCTCTTCCCGGCACCCCTGTGGCGGTGGGTACCGGGGTAATAATTGGGGGTTAGCGCTAGCTGTTTTTGGGGCTAGCACTAAGCCCTGGCCTAGTAATGGATTCCGTCAATAAGACAGCTTCCGCTACTAACCCTGAAAATTCAATAAAAATAAAAAAAAAACACAACACATTGGAAAAATTATTTTATTTAAAAAAACACTCCCCCACAGCCCTCGTTAACCATTTTATTAAAGGGAAAAAAAATAATCCGCCGTAATCCATCGAATCCGCAGTAATCCTCTGCATACACGGATCTGAAACGAGAAGAAAAAAAAAGACAAAAAATTGGTTATGACATTTTTGGCGCTGTCCGCTGGGGAGAGCACCCATGATGCAATGTCTACCCAAACAGGGAGCCACCAATTGGTGCAAAACTACAACTCCCAGCATGCCCAGACAGCCTTTGGCTGTCTGGGCATGCTGGGAGTTGTAGTTTAGCAACAGCTGGAGTCTCCCTGTCTGGGTAGACACTGCCAGAAGGGTCTGTTCACATTATACAAAACGTACAATGTGAACAGAGCTTCAGATTAACTAGCCTTGTTCCCTTCTGTAGCTCCGCCCCCTAATGACGTCATCACTAGGGGGCGGAGCTACACGAACCCGGCCCGGGACTCGAGGGAAGTAAGCTGGACTTCGTCTTCTGTATACACTGTATACAGCTATCTATAGATAGCTGTATAAAGTGTATACCGCACAAAGGGTTAACCTACACTGTCCAGCAGTGTAAGTTAACTCTTCCCTTGCTGGGCTTGCGCATAGCGCACAGCTCAGCAAGGGGTTAAGTGAGCCAGCAATGTGTATACTGTATACACATTGCAGGCTCACTGTAAGTTCTTGCTGGGCAGTAGATATACGATGTATACCTACGGCTCAGCGTCAGCTGTTCTCCCGGCTCTGTAGCCCTGAGAACAGCTGATCCCGACATTCACATCAGGAGGATCGCAGCGGGTGTCAGGAGGAGTGACATCCGCTGGGATCTGTCCCTTACTGCAGGTACTAATACTCCCAACATGGAGCACACTCTGCTCCATGCTGGGAGCTGTAGTACCTGCATTAATAGACATATGGCAGCGAGTGTAACTTCTGACACCCGCTGCGATCTGTCTATTAATGCAGGTACTACAGCTCCCAGCATGGAGCAGAGTGTACTCCATGTTGGGACTGGTAGTACTTGTAGTAAAGGAAAGATCACTGCAGGTATCACTCCTGACGCCCGCTGCGATCCTCCAGTATAATGTATGAATGCGGCGGCCGCTCTCCTATGGTCCCCTGCACGGCCGTATATATACACATATTCCTATTTCTCACAGAGAGCTGTGATTGGCTGGAACCATCTGGCCAATCACAGCTCTGCGGGAAATATGAATATGTGTACATATACGTGAGTGCAGGGGACCATAGAAGAGCAGCCACCGCATCTGTACATTATACAAGAGGATCGCAAGGGACCCCTGCGATCTGTCAATTAGTACAGGTAACTACTACTCCCATCATGGAAGAGTGTGTTCCATGCTGGGAGTAGTAGTACTACCTAAAAAATGTTTTAAAAAAAAGTGAAAAACACGCACACACTACATTTTTATTATTGTCGGCTACATTTTTAGTGCTTTACCCGCTCACATAAATTGATCCCTGTTTAAAAATGAATAAACATTTCATAATAAAAAGGATACATTTGGTTAGATACAATTTTTTTCATCACCACTGTATCTTTTTTATTATGATTTTTTTATGATACCCTGCGAAATTTTAATAAAAAAGGTATCTCCATTATTTATTAGGATCGCTAAAGTCCAAAAAAAAGACTAAAGATTTACCGAATGTACCCGAATACCGAATGTATCCGAAAAAACAACACGAATACCCGAATACCGAATGTATCCGAAAAATCTAAACCGAAAATATTGCTGAACCGAAATTTTTTTCCAAAACGAAAAAACGAAACGAAATTAAACGAAAATTTTTCTAGTGCACAAGTCTACATATAACCTTTCATTAGCTCAGCATTTATTAATTCAGTGACAACAGCGGGATCGTTTACGGCAGACAGCAGATTGTCGCATTCAAATGTGGCCTGCGGCAGTGTGACCATGCCGGCGTGGAAGCCTCTATCAAAACTATTGATCAACCATTGGACCCAATCTGGGTCCGGGTGACCCGCGAGCAGAGCGGCCAGGACTGGGGTACGTACCCCGCCTAGTCATGCTGGCCCTTTCTGCCTACATGCAGAGCAAGGATGTGCCCTGAAGCAGTAGAAGCAGACGTGTAATAACCTGCAATTGCTGAAGTTGCACGAAGACATGTTATAGTTGTTACAAATTTGTGAGCCTCCGAGATAGTGTACTGGACGGCCCAACTTATCCACGGAAGGTGCGGACCTGCTGAAACTGTCCGTGGAAGTGGACGGTCTGGAGGCGCTCTGCTCGCCCTGTTGAGCCAGCCCTACACACCACGCCGTAGTATGCGTGATTGATTGACAGGCTGCACATGCGGGGAATTTGAGATTTGCGAAGTGGCTGCACAACATCTGTGAATCTTCGATGCTCCAGTCTGTGAGGTACCCATCTTGGCTGAAGGCCGCCGCTTCCATGGCTGAGAAACTTCTATGATAATCGTAGAAATGGGTACCACCGTATTTGTATGCGTATCCGTTTCAGCCTGGTGTCCTTACTCTTAAGGACAACAGATAAGTCAGCGCACGCTACCGTTCTAGTGTCCTCAACGTTGAAGGCAGATAGCAAGAGGGCCGCCAAATTGATGTCCTTCCCTTCCAGTATGTCCTTTCTCAGGGCCGCTGGGACAAAATGGACTGGTGACACCCTTGGTGGCCCAGAGCGCCTACCTGGGTTGCCTACCGGAACAGGGGCAGACATCTGTCTAGGCGTTGGCGCCTGCAATGCTGCTGGAGCTGGGGGCCCCTGAATGCCCCTTCTCTCCAGAGAATCCAGCCTGCCCAACATGGAAGTCATCATTGCATGCAGTTCAGAGAGGGTGGACTGGCCCGAGGTCCCCTCCTGACTGTCGCCAGCCCCCTGATCCGCCATGAGGAGTTTGTACAACTCTGCTTTTCGGGCGGTTGCTGGAAATGGAATTGCCCTCTTGCGCAACTTCTCCATCAACTTGGGGATCGTCCAAGCCCTGTAAGCTGCAGAGGAGGGCGTCCCTCGCACGGAGCTTCTAGCTGGTGTATCAGGAATGGACATCGGGTCCTCTATGTCTGACACGTGAGACATGACCTGTCCGGGCCGTAATGGGTGCCGGGGAAAAACGGTAATCGTGAGTCACCAGATATGAGAAACGTGTACCCCCCTCGTTGAGTACTGACTGACCTTACCACCACTGTAAAACAACAGTAAGACGCCTGAAACGAACAGCAAATCGACTGTAACCCTGCAAACAACCGAATACATACTTAATGTTAGCTTACAGCTGCAGACTGCCCGTGCAATGTGGCCGAACCCAAGAGTGCTGACCGTAGTGCCAGTGCGACCCAGAGTACCACCTGAATAGTTTGAAACGAGGCCTGACCGTGTGTCTGACCGAGAACGTGTGCATGACGCGTATAGTCATGAATAATTAAACCGTGAACACTTCCTGACTGCGAGTCAAGATTACAGTGTGCACCGTTTCTAACTAACTAGCGATGGCTCTGAAGACGTGTCAGCAACCACCGCAGGCAAGTGGTCACCCTTGAAGAAGAGTCAAGATCGCAGTGACCACTACCCGTGTAAACGAAATGCTCTGTATGCGTGACAGTAGCCATGACGCCTTGAACCCTATCTGACATGTCGAGTCAGATATACAGTGATTCAGGGCCTATGTGTAACAGTAGCAGTGCGTAACATTAACTAATGTAACAGGAGTATTAAGCATTTGACTGAAATGACGTGAACTAGCGTCTGCTAGCGAAAGTGATGACCACC
This sequence comes from Hyla sarda, assembly GCF_029499605.1. NCBI lineage: Eukaryota > Metazoa > Chordata > Amphibia > Anura > Hylidae > Hyla > Hyla sarda. Next base: position 26,894,839 of record NC_079195.1, read on the forward strand.
GTGAAACGTGAATAAATAACATGAACAACCGCCGTACGGTTGGTACTGACCGTAGCCAAGTTTGCAATGACCAGGAACGTAACGACCACCTAACTGGATACAGCCCACCTAATCTGCAAGAGAAACTAACAGTGTACTAACCATATGGTTTACGCGCCACCTACCACCTCTGACCCATACATGCTGGCACCCCCTAGCCCCCCCCCCCCCCCCTATGCCTGAAACTACCCCAACCCCACTAATTGCTTGACTACCCCAAGCCTCTGACCCGGTACCCCGATATGCATGACCACCCCCCCCCTTAAACCGAAGCCACAGTAATATGGATTATCGTGTTATTAACTTTACAAGCTGCCCCTTGTCTGCGACAGTGCATGTGTCAGGAACTGTGGCCTGACACCAGTGCACCATGAACCAGCCCCTTATTACTGCATGGTACCAATACACTCTGTAAGCCTAACACATTTCCTCACACACATTTTTTTTTTTTTTTATATATATATATTTTTTTTTTTTCTCAGCGCCACCTGCTGGCCATCCGTGGAGCTATACCGCCGGCTCACTGGCATGCTGTGACTCCGCCCGTTCAGAGCCCCGTGTTACACGTGAGACGCCGGCACAGGGAGACCCACGTGGGTCGCGTCTCCCCGCGCCTGCCATGCCACCAGCTGCCGCTGGATCCAGAGGCCGTGTTCCCTGCGGCCAGCCCGGGCACGCGCTGCACCGACGGACCGCCGCCTACATAACACGCTGGGTGCCGGAGCCTGCCCGCCAAACGAGGGGAGCAATAGCAACAGACCAGGGCCCCAGTAAAAGAAACCTGCCGGTCACCCGGCACTTACCTGCACCACCACACACCTGACCCAGCGTACGCAACGAAAGAACCCCCGCAATTTCGCCAACCCAGCATACGCCCAGAGGGAGGGGCCGATGGATGTTAAATAGCCAAAGCCCCTCCCACAAATTCAGCCTGATAGGCTTCCCACATATACACTCATGTTCACATCATGCTATGTGTTTTATGATCTCCTCGTGATGCTTTACCCTTACTGATAGTAGGAACCCGCATTGTTCTACTTTATGCCTGTTCGCATATGGTTTTCCTGTAATTTTTTTTATTACTATGTCAGAACCATTGATTGTTCATCCCTGTCTTGTATCATGTTAATTCTTTTAGCTTTTTTTATGTATTGTATTTGTAACCCTTGTTCCCAGCTTGGGATGTTGTCGCGCTATGGAAATTATTGTATGACACCTGTTTTTGTTATTGTTTTTTCACTTTTCAATAAAGCGAATAAAAAAAAAAAGTCAGAAATGGAGCCAAGGGTTATTATTAGAGATGAGCGAATTCTTGGAAAATTTGATTTGGCCGATTGCCGAATTTCCCCCCAAAATTTGGTTCGGGTTGAATTTATTTGCGGTGAATCGCTATTAAGAACGGCTATTTCTTGGCTACAGAGAGCCTCAATAGGGGTGTAGAACACTTTGTCGTAACACACATAAGGAGTGTGTTGTGTTAGTGAAATAATACTGTTATTCAGTATGACATGCAGATTACAGGCATTACTATTAGAATCACTGCCACAGAGCAACTGGATGTGGCAGCAGGGTTGTGAGACGATATGGCGATACAATTGAAGAGATTAAAGATATATATATTTTTTTAATTCTTATTTAATTAAATTTTAATTTATTTAAATATTTTTAAATCCTTTTTTGACAAAGGGGTTGGGGGGAGGGGAATGGGGTAGGAAGTCAGCCTGGCAAAAAGGTAGGAGGAAAGGGAAGGAGATAAGAAACAAGGATGGGACCCAGGATAAGCAAGGCGGTAGGATTCTGGTGTGGAATATTAGGCATATAAAAGAGAGGAGGAAAAGAGTTGTGATTATGGATAGAGTAAAGGACTACCTCCTCGCAATAGTATGTTTAATTGAAACCCATCTAACTAAGGAAACTGTTTACCTGGTGAAAAAGAACTGGGCTAGTCAGCAATTTCACTCCTTTGGGTCTAATTACTCAGCAGGAATTACTGTATTAATACATGGGAATTTAAACATTCAGGTGAAAAAGGCTCAATGTGATGAAAGGGGGAGATTTGTTTTTTTATATGTAGAGTGGAATAAGATATATGTGATCCTTGCTTTTGTATACATCCTCCCACCATAGGTATTGAAAAGATTAATTGAATTTCTGAATGGGAAGAGGGAATTGTATATTATGGGGGACTTTGGGGGACTTTAATTCCGTACTGAACAATAAAGGAGATCGTAGAGGTGGGGAAGTAGAAGAAGGGAAAACCAAATTAGCAGATTTATGTGAAGAATGAGGGTGGAGGGATGTGTGGAGAAGCTTGTACCCAAGAAAATAAGTGTTCTCGTGTTATAATTTGAGCCACAAAACCGCCTCCCGAATTGACTTGATATTGGCCAACGATAGTGGGGTTAGGGCAATTCAAAAAATGAGTTACGAGCCTAAAAGCATATCGGACCATGCCATGATGGCTTGTAGTCTAGTATATGAGAACCAAGGTCTCCCTCAAAATAGAGGTATGAATATTAACCCCTTAAGGACCAAGGTCATTTTGGCCTTAAGGACCAGAGCATTTTTTTGCACATCTGACCACTGTCTCTTTAAGCATTAATAACTCTGTGATGCTTTTACTAATGATGGTGATTCCGAGACAGTTTTTTCATTACATAGTCTACTTTATCATAGTGGTAAATTTTCGTCAATACTTTCTTGGTGAAAAATTCCAAAATTTCATGAAAAATTTGAAAATTTTGCATTTTTTAACTTTGAAGCTCTCTGCTTGTGAGGAAAATAGACATATCAAATAAATTATATATTGATTCACATATGCACTATGTCCACTTTATGTTTGCATCATAAATTTGACATGTTTTTACTTTTGGAAGACATCAGAGGGCTTCAAAGTCCAGCAGCAATTTTCCAATTTTTCACAAAATTTTCAAAATCGGAATTTTTCAGGAACCAGTTCAGTTTTGAAGTGGATTTGAGGGGTCTTCATATTAGAAATACCCCATAAATTACCCCATTATAAAAACTGCATCCATCAAAGTATACTCAAGTGAAAGTCAGCTCACCTCCCCCAGCTTTCTGCACGTATCCGCCCGGACCAGGTGCATAATGGCTCAAAGAAAAAGAAAGATGATCCAGATGAGTCTTGCGATTCCGGTTTATCAAATGTAAAATCACTACATCAAATAGGTGGTAGAAAATTACTGGACGCGTTTTGGACGGAGATCCGTCCTTTGTCACAGCTAAAACATACAATGTACAGGGTCCATATAAATAGACAATCCAAATGGCAAAAAACACTGAATGCACAGGTGAAATAAGAAAAATTGATTAAGACCATGTGAACCATGTGGGTGGTACAAATTGTCAAAAAAACCAGGACACACAGTGCAAGTGAGGAATCAAAGTATCTCGGACAAAGTCTGAAAGAATGCATATGCACTAGTTCACGCTGAGTTACTGGTTAACAAAAACGAAAAAGAATTGATCCATAGTATCAAAGAGACTCTACTATGATGACAAACTGATGGGTGTCATGATTAATATTTATAGTGTATATGACATCAATAAATATATTTATATACTGGCACTAACAAACATGCCATAAGTTGTGTAAACTCGAAAAGTTAATAATAAAGAAACTATTCTTTTCGGATGTTGAGACCAAAAGGTTCAGCTGTATTTAACGTGTATTGCCAGAAAGTCTCACGGTTGAGAAGCCGTCTGTGTAAATCGCCTCCTTGGGAATGCTAGTATACTTTTTCAATCGCATATGCATAAAACGCACGGTCTGAGCCGGCATGTATAAATTTAAAATGAGAAGATGCAGCAGACATAGTGCTTCTACAACGTTGCCTATGTCATTGAGATGCTCTAAAATTCTCGTTTTGAATTTGCGTTTTGTGCAACCAACATAATTCAATTTACGTAGAAATATATATATATTAGGGCTCAGGGTTTGAGACAACTGGACAGGTTGTGTTTCAAGTAATATTTCTATTTATTAATTATATATAGTGTGACAAAAAGATATAAGATAAAATGTAAATAGCAGCAACTGCGTCTCACAGGGCCCTTGTGTAGGCGCAGCACCAACTATTAAGAACTATAACATATGTATAGTACAGTATATAAAATATAAAAATATACTTGTAAAAAATTGTAAAAAATATAAAATATAGAGACCACCATAAACATATATAGAGAGAGGGATCCAGATCCAGAGTAAACAAAGTAAACAAAACAAAATAGTGGTAGTAGGGCTCAGTACTAAATGAATAGGACTGCTTCGAATTACTTATACTCTGCTGTGGAATGCATTGAAAATAAAAAGACTTGTATTAAATAATATAAGTGAGTGAATTAATATGTGATATCTATTTGTGTGAATGGAATGCTGAGATATTAGATGAGGTAAATTCATTGTGTGCCAATAGTAATTGACCATAAAGGTAAAATCATAGTAAATGTGTACAATTGTATAAAAGTATATAAATATTATATGAATGTATGAAAATATTGATAATATTGAATATAATTAAAATATTGGTGTGGTGTGAAATGGGTTATGTATTTTGCTGTGAGTTATAACTCGGTTATTTGTATCTCTATTGTCTATAACTTTTGTATTCAATCTTATGTATATCCCATATGTACACTATCTAGTCCCCTCTTTTATACTGCAACAGATATATTGACTGTAGGACACTAAGAGTATAGATACTTTTCTTTAGATACCTGGTCTCTGGTAATCCACAATCATCACATTTTCATATTAGGCTTCACATCACTATTATACTCACAGCAAAATACATAACCCATTTCACACCACACCAATATTTTAATTATTTTCAATATTATCAATATTTTTATACATTCATATAATATTTATATACTTTTATACAATTGTACACATTTACTATGATTTTACATTTATGGTCAGTTATTACTATTGGCACACAATGAATTTACCTCATCTAATATCTCAGCATTCCATTCACACAAATAGATATCACATATTAATTCACTCACTTATATTATTTAATACAAGTCTTTTTATTTTAAATGCATTCCACAGCAGAGTATATGTAATTCGAAGCAGTCCTATTCATTTAGTACTGAGCTCTACTACTTTCATTCATAAATCTAACACCACTATTTTGTTTTGTTTACTTTGTTTACTCTGGATCTGATGTCACTAATTGATAGAGGAGGAGTTAAATATATAAAATATGATACAGTGACCCCCCCATTACACTTATTCTTAGCTGCTGAAGAAAGGACTGAAACAGTCCTGAAACGCGTCCAGCGTCCCCTCAACACCTATTGAGACCACCAGTGTACTTGCCCTGCTTAGTCAATAGCAGTCCGATACCGGATAATAAACTGTCAATCACTCGACACCCGGTGAAGGAGACATCCGTGCCTCGCTGCCACGAGGACGCCACCGGCACATGTACGTGCGTATCCGCAGAACCGCTGCGACAACACCACTCGCAACCCACCATCCACCAACATCACCACTGTGGGAGACGGCCGAGTCTCCGGTGATGCTGTCGCATGCCAAGACAGCTACTCAGTGCTAACACACTGTGGGATTACACAGCGCAACAGGAGGAGATCGCAGCATCCCCGTGAAGTTCAGCACATCAGTGTCCGGGAGCGGTGAGATACAAAGTATCATACAAATATGCATGCATATTAACAGTGACTGCACACTAGCTGTTTGTGTTGAATATTGTCTACAAATAGCAAATATATCTTCTACTTAAATGTTGAAGTGCTAACTACCACAATAGCCGGACTCATCTGAACGGTTGCTACGGGTTACTAACCTTATGGTTGCCATTGGTTACTACAATACCGGAATCTGTCTACATTAGCAGGACTTTTTTAAGAGAGGAGATTATTGACCATTGTGGATGGACTAAGACTTTCCCACCCAGATCCCTCTCTCTATATATGTTTATGGTGGTCTCTATATTTTATATTTTTTACAATTTTTTACAAGTATATTTTTATATTTTATATACTGTACTATACATATGTTATAGTTCTTAATAGTTGGTGCTGCGCCTACACAAGGGCCCTGTGAGACGCAGTTGCTGCTATTTACATTTTATCTTATATCTTTTTGTCACACTATATATAATTAATAAATAGAAATATTACTTGAAACACAACCTGTCCAGTTGTCTCAAACCCTGAGCCCTAATATATATATTTCTACAGACAAACTACAATCTGACACCTTGGGTATAGGTGTCTAATTAGGTAGCCCGGGTTTATTTGGTGGGTAGTCAGACAAGAGCCTCTCCAACTCTTCTATATTATTACCTTGAATATACCCAGGAGGTTAGAGCTCTGTCTTCCTACTACCATGGACATCTGGACACATTTAGCTAAAAAACAATGTTGAAACTTTTCAATTCTCCGACTCTACAGATAATGTACAAAATTCTAGCGATGCTACACAACCACAAAAAATAATATCAGACACATTCAGGGAACAAGAATATTATCTAATTAAAAATTTAAGACAAAAATGGGAAATAAAAACATTAACCCATATGATTAATAAAGAAAATATTCCCAAAGGCCTAACAGTTTTTAAAACACCAGCGGGAGACCTCCATAGTGACACATTTGATGTTAAATGGAATACATTTTTCAAACAGGTCTCCATAGAGACAACTAAATTAATGGTGGAAAGACGGGAACAAATTCTCTCAGATATTGACACTAAAATTGCCACATTACGTACAACAATTGACTCATTTGAACAAACAACTGAATTCTTGAAATATCAAAAATGCTTAATTACAAAAATAGATGCAATTGAAAACGAAATTATCACCAAAAAAACAAAAAAAAGATTATGGAATGCCAATAAACAAATATCAGATCAAACTAAATTATCTAATAATCCACAAACACAAACATATAGTGTACCCACATCTAACAAATACACAGCACTAGCTACAGATAATGCTTTTTTAGGGGTAACTCCCCAACAGCCAAATGTGCCACATTCACAATATTCCCCATATGCCACGAGACACAAACCAAAATATGGACACACAGCACATCAAACATATCACCGTTCCCATTCCCAGACATATCCTCAGAGCCCTCGGTCTCCGTATTTCCCACACCCCAATTGGAGACAACCCAGACCATATGCTTCACACAAACCACGTCACCCAAAATTCAATTACACACATCACTACCCAACACCCCTACACACCCACTTACGACAATACCCAATTCCCCAACACCATTCCAACAGACAACTTCCAGAACTAATGTCAGTCCCAAACCCCACACAAGTCCCAGAACCACACAAGATTATCAAAACAGTGGAAACAGTAGCTCAAATTCACCCGACACCATCAAACAGTATGGGAGTACCAACCCCCAACAGAAAAAGAGAACACGCAGAGGACACCATAGAAGAAATCGAAATACCAAAATCCAAAATGAGCAAACCATAAGTGACACAGATAGTGCTATTTTTAATCTCAGTTCCAAATCTCTTAATCCAGATCAACTCAAATTACTCAATAAAGGTTTAAAATATGCGCCAAGCCAACCGTTAGACAAATTTGGTACATATATTGGTCTAGAAAAATACATTCGCAAGTTATGTTTAAAAAAATACTTTATAAAAAAACCCATTCCGACTCCCACAAACACATCGATTTATAGACATTCTATTTTAAAAAAGAAATCTTGTTTCTTCCCCTACCAAGAAGTTAGCACAGATATGTTATCATTCAAAAAAGCAATAGAGAAGGAATTGAGAAAAATCAATAAACCTAATAAAACATGGAACAATTTAACTCAGGGTGAAATAAAAGCCATCAAACAATTCCAAGAAGAGTTGTCCATCACTGTTAGGCCGGCTGACAAAGGAGGCGGTATAGTAGTGATGGACACTCCTATATACACGGCGGAATGTATATCACAATTGAATGACACAAACACCTATAGTAAACTCAAAGGGGACCCCACTATAGAATACTTTGAGGAATTGAACACTTTGTGCACTAAAGCCAAAGAACAGGGAATCCTCACCAAACAGGAATATGAGTTTATTACTAACACTCCAAAAAGACTTCCAGTTTTTTACACAATCCCCAAGATCCATAAGAATCCCACCAAGCCCCCGGGCCGCCCGATAGTATCGGGTATAGGATCTATCACAGCAAATTTTTCTCAGTACATAGACCAATTTTTGCAGCCCTACGTAAAAGAAACAAAATCTTATATACGGGATACCACACAGGTAGTACAAATAGTCGAGGCGATAAGGTGGGATCCATCATGGATCTTGGGGACACTAGATGTCAGTTCCCTATACACAGTCATTAATCACCAACAAGGAATTGCTGCCATTCAATCCACCCTCAAAAAGAAATCTGACTTACATCCAGACCAAATACAGTTCATTATTGATGGCATTCATTTTATAATATCACATAACTATTTCTCATTTGCATCTGATTATTATTTACAGACTAACGGTACGGCCATGGGCACCAGATTCGCCCCCAGCTACGCCAATCTGTTCATGGCAGATTGGGTAGACACCACCATCAATCCACAGCTGGGGACGGATCTGGTGTCCTGGCACCGTTATATAGACGAAATTTTTTTCATTTGGCGCGGCTCTACCACAGACTTAGACTTATTCATTAATTCACTCAACAACAATAATTTAAATCTGAAATTCACCCCCAATACCAGCTCTGTTTCAGTAGAATTCTTGGACCTATTAATCACCACTAGCCCTGACAGACTCATCTGTAGTACTTTCCACAAACCAGTAGCCAAAAACGGATTTATTCTTCACACCAGTTGCCACTTACCACAGTGGTTGACCAATGTACCAACAAGTCAGTACCATAGGCTAAAACGCAACTGCACACAGAATGAACAATTCGAACTGGAAGCCGCAACTCTCACACAACAATTCCTAGACAAATTATATCCATCAGAAAATTTGAAACAATCATTAGAAAAAGTTAGAAACCTAGATCGAACAACCTTCTTTCTCCAAAAAACCCCAGAAGCTCCAAATACCACCAATATAGACAACTCTTAACTGATCATCCCATATAATACTCAACACCGCAAAATAGCAAACATTATTAAAAAATATTGGCCATTACTCCAACAAGATAAAACAATTGGGAGCCTAATCCCTGAGAAACCTCCCATTATATACACAAAGGCCCCCAATCTCGGCATTAAGGTAGCCCCCACTATTCGTCCTAATCAAAAATGTACCAAACCAGACTCTACTCTGGTTGACTTAAAAGTTTTTTTTAGATGTGGACAATGTCCGAATTGTAAATCCACGAGATTCGACAAGAGAACCGTGACGGTAAAATCTACAGTAAATGATTACACTTTTACTATTAAAGAATTTTTAAACTGTGCCAGCAAGGGGGTTATTTATCTAATTGAATGTCCATGTCATAAACAATACATAGGACGCATGTCACGTGCACTAAAAACACGCATTCTTGAGCATCGATACAACATCAAAAAACAAAATGACAAACACCCCTTATCGGCACATTTTAAATCTGTCCACCAAGGTAACCCTAACCTTTTAAGATATACGGCACTTCAACAGATACACAAAGATTGGAGGGGAGGGAATTTTATCGGTAAAATGTCTAGGGCAGAATCCCGCAAGATATTCGAATTTGGGTCACTAGCCCCCAAGGGCCTGAATAATGACCTGGAACTGTTCGGCTTTTTGGAAATAAAGATGGGTGAGGTCCTTTGGACGGCCCGTCGGGGTCTGGCTTTGCTATCAGCACCCCGACGGACCCTTTATCGGGCCCTTGCCTTTATCCACATAACTCGGTTATTTGTATCTCTATTGTGTTTACTTTTGTATTCAATCTTATGTATATCCCATATGTACACTATCTAGTCCCCTCTTTTATACTGCAACAGATATACTGACTGTAGGACACTAAGAGTATAGATACTTTTCTTTAGATACCTGGTCTCTGGTAATCCACAATCATCACATTTTCATATTAGGCTTCACCATCACTATTAAACTCACAGCAAAATACATAACCCATTTCACACCACACCAATATTTTCATTATTTTCAATATTATCAATATTTTTATACATTCATATAATATTTATATACTTTTATACAATTGTACACATTTACTATGATTTTACATTCATGGTCAGTTATTACTATTGGCACACAATGAATTTACCTCATCTAATATCTCAGCATTCCATTCACATAAATAGATATCACATATTAATTCACTCACTTATATTATTTAATACAAGTCTTTTTATTTGCAATGCATTCCACAGCAGAGTATATGTAATTCGAAGCAGTCCTATTCATTTAGTACTGAGCTCTACTACTTTCATTCATAAATCTAACACCACTATTTTGTTTTGTTTACTTTGTTTACTCTGGATCTGATGTCACTAATTGATAGAGGAGGAGTTAAATATATAAAATACGATACAGTGACCCCCCATTACACTTATTCTTAGCTGCTGAAGAAAGGACTGAGACAGTCCTGAAACACGTCCAGCGTCCCTTCAACACCTATTGAGACCACCAGTGTACTTGCCCTGCTTAGTCAATAGCAGTCCGATACCGGATAATAAACTGTCAATCACCCGACACCCGGTGAAGGAAACATCCGCGCCTCGCTGCCACGAGGACGCCACCGGCACATGTACGTGCGTATCCGCAGAACCGCTGCGACAATACCACTCGCAACCCACCATCCACCAACATCACCACTGTGGGAGACGGCCGAGTCTCCGGTGATGCTGTCGCATGCCAAGACAGCTACTCAGTGCTAACACACTGTGGGATTACACAGCGCAACAGGAGGAGATCGCAGCATCCCCGTGAAGTTCAGCGCATCAGTGTCCGGGAGCGGTGAGATACAAAGTATCATACAAATATGCATGCATATTAACAGTGACTGCACACTAGCTGTTTATGTTGAATATTGTCTACAAATAGCAAATATATCTTCTACTTAAACGTTGAAGTGCTAACTACCACAATAGCCGGACTCATCTGAACGGTTGCTACGGGTTACTAACCTTATGGTTGCCATTGGTTACTACAATACCGGAATCTGTCTATATTAGCAGGACTTTTTTAAGAGAGGAGATTATTGACCATTGTGGATGGACTAAGACTTTCCCACCCAGATCCCTCTCTCTATATATGTTTATGGTGGTCTCTATATTTTATATTTTTTACAATTTTTTACAAGTATATTTTTATATTTTATATACTGTACTATACATATGTTATAGTTCTTAATAGTTGGTGCTGCGCCTACACAAGGGCCCTGTGAGACGCAGTTGCTGCTATTTACATTTTATCTTATATCTTTTTGTCACACTATATATAATCAATAAATAGAAATATTACTTGAAACACAACCTGTCCAGTTGTCTCAAACCCTGAGCCCTAATATATATATATTTCTACAGACAAACTACAATCTGACACCTTGGGTATAGGTGTCTAATTAGGTAGCCCGGGTTTATTTGTTGGGTAGTCAGACAAGAGCCTCTCCAACTCTTCTATATAATTCAATTTACGTTCAGTGCACTCAATGACATAGACAACGTTGGTGGAGCAACAGTTAAAAAATTGCTTGATATGAAACTCCCTATCCTGGGACGAATTAGAAAAACATTTAACATTTTTGGTGTATTTACATGTGCGGCATGGAAATTGACCCCAGCCGTAAAAGCACTTACATTTAAGCCAATTGCTTGGCTGGGATAAACTAGCCCTGATGTTATTGGGGGATATGCAGGATTTGCCTTTTTTTGAAACAATCATGCAACCATCGGAAACTGAATGGGCCAAAATCGGATCCTGTTTCAGTACATGTAAATGTTTCAAAATAATGCCACGGGCTTTGTTGAATTGAGGGGAGTAAGTTAAAGCCAAAACAGGTTTGGCAGCAGATGTAGAAGTATGTTTGGGAAACAGCAAATCGCTTCTGTTACATAGTTACATAATTTGTACTATCGAAAAAGGACATATGTCCATCAAGGTCAACCAGGGAATTGAACGGTAGGGGTGTGGCGCGATATTGGGGAAGGGATGAGATTTTATATTTCTTCATAAGCATTAATGTTATTTTGTTCCAGGAATGTATCTAATCCTGTTTTAAAGCTGTTAATTGTTCCTGCTGTGACCAGTTCCTGAGGTAGACTGTTCCATAAGTTCACAGTTATCATGGTAAAGAAGGCATGTCGCCCCTTGAGACTAAACTTTTTCTTCTCCAGACGGAGGGAGTGCCCCCTCGTCCTTTGGGGGGTTTTTACCTGGAACAGTTTTTCTCCATATTTTTTGTATGGGCCATTAATATACTTATATACGTTTATCATATCCCCCCTTAAACAATTGTAACTCCTATAATCGCTCCTCATAGCTAAGATGTTCCATGCCCCATATTAGTTTAGTCACACGTCTCTGCACCCTTTCCAGCTCCGCAGTGACCCTTTTATGGACAGGTGACCAAAAATGAACAGCATATTCCAGGTGAGGCCGTACCAATGCTTTATAAAGGGGGAGTATTATGTCCCTGTCCCTTGAGTCCATGCCTCTTTTGATACATGACAATATCCTGCTGGCTTTGGAAGCAGCAGCCTGACATTGCATGCTATTCTGTAGTCTGTGATCTACAAGTACACCCAGATCCTTCTCTACCAGTGACTCTGCCAGTTTAATCCCCCCTAAGACATACGACACATGCAGGTTATTAGTACCCAGATGCATAACTTTACATTTATCCACATTGAACCTCATTTGCCAAGTGGATGCCCAGACACTTAGTCTATCCAAGTCATCTTGTAACCTATACACCTCCTCTATAGACTGTACCGTGCTACAAAGCTTGGTGTAATCTGCAAAGATAGAAACAGAGCTGTTAATGCCATCCTCTATATCATTGATAAATAAATTAAACAACAGCGGGCCCAGTACTGAACCTTGGGGTACACCACTAATTACTGGGGACCAGTCAGAGTACGAATCATTGACCACCACTTTCTGGGTACGATCCATGAGCCAGTGTTCAATCCAGTTACAAACTAAAATTTCCAAACCCAAAGACCTTAACTTACCTGTCAGACGTCTAAAAGGGACAGTATCAAATGCTTTAGCAAAATCCAGAAACACTATATCCACAGCCATTCCTATGTCAAGACTTCTACTCACCTCTTCATAAAAGCAAATTAGATTGGTTTGACAACTTCTATACTTAGTAAACCCATGCTGGCTATCACTTATAATACAATTATCCCCTATGTATTCCTGTATGTAATCCCTTATAAGTCCTTCAAACAATTTACCCACAATGCACGTTAAACTTACCGGTCTATAGTTTCCTGGGGAAGACCTAGAGCCCTTTTTGAAGATTGGCGCCACATTCACCTTGCGCCAGTCGCTTGGTTACGTTGGTCTACCTTTTTTTCAGCAACCTCCAATTGTTTGTGGGAATAGCCACGGCTATGCAGTCTATTCATTAATTCAAATTTTTGGGTTTCATATGATTCTTCCGTGGAATTATTATGTTTCAAACGTGTCATTTCTCCAATGGGTATTGCCCTGGTGGTGTGTCTGGGATGATTGCTATCTGCTCTCAGCAAAGAGTTGCCAGAAATGGGCTTACGGTTACATATGGATTGAACTAGATTGCCAGGAATTCCCACCAGGGTTAAATCCAAGAAAGACATGGAATTTGAATATGTTTCAGAGGTAAAACTGAGATTAAATGGGTTACTGTTGATATAACCGACAAAGTCTGGCACGGAGGAAACATCGGAGCGCCAAATGATGAGCACATCATCGATGTATCTTCCGTACCAGACTAAGTCGACTGAAAAGGGATTGGAATTGGAAAAAAATATACTTGGACTCCCAATAGGACATAGTGAGGTTTGTGAGTGAGGGGGAGTGTCTGGCCCCCATCGAAACCCTACTAATTTGTAAAAAATACTCATCCTGAAATGAAAAATAGTTATGGGACATAAGAAACTGGGTGACTTGTAATATAAATTTGCATAGATCTGGAGTGTATTTGTTAAAATTAGCTAAATAAAACTCAAGAGCCACCAGAGCTACGTCCCATGGGATGCTGGTATACAGCGAGACGACATCACATGTCACCAAGCTGTATCCAGCATCCCAAGGAATGTCCTTTAACCCCTTCCCGCAGAATGTCATATATAAACGCCGGGTTGTGCAGTCCGTTCGCGCATCCCGACGTTTATAAATGACATTCAGTTAACCCGGCGATGCGCAGCATCGCACGTGTTAACTGGCAGAAGTCCCGCTGTTTCCAGCAGGGGAAAACTTCTGCTTCACCCCCCAGGACCATCCATTGATGGTCCTGGTAAGCTATCACTGTGATTAATCCCTGTGGACCAATCACAGTGATCTGGGGTGAAAGTTCAGATCCCCGCACTGCCCGCCCCTGGAAGTCGGGCAGAACGGGGGACGATGGCTGCGGGGGCTCGCGGCATAGGTGGGGGAACACGTGGGGACCGGCGGCCTTACCCGAACCAGCGGCGGGACCGAGGAGCAGCGCGGGACCGGCCACGTGGACGAGCAGCGACGGGACCGGCAGGTAAGTATATGGTCCTCAGAGGCAGCAGTGAAGATCTTCACTGCTGCTTTTAAGAGTCTGAAAACTACAACTCCCAGCATGCCTAGACAGCCTTTGGCAACATCTGGAGGGCCCCAGTTTGGAGACCATTGTATAATGGTCTCCAATCTGTGCTCTTCCAGCTGTTGCAAAACTACAACTCCCAGTATGCACTGACTGTCCAGGCATGCTGGGAGTTTTAGTTCAGCAACATCTGGCCCTTCAGATGTTGCCGAACTACAACTCCCAGCATGCCCTTCAGCTGTCTGGGCATGCTGGGAGTTGTAGTTTTGCAACAACTGGAGACACACTGGTTGGGAAACATTGTCTGTTTCTAACTCAGTGTTTCCTAACCTGTGTGCCTCCAGCTGTTGCAAAACTATAACTACCAGCATGCACTAACAGACCATGCATGCTGGGAGTTGTGGTTTTGCAACAGCTGGTGCACCCCCCCCGTAAATGTACAGGGTACATTCACATGGGCGAGGCTGTAATCCCCCGCCCATGTGACTGTACCCTAAAAACACTACACTACACCAACACAAAATAAAATAAAAAGTTAAAAACACTACATATACACATACCCCTACACAGCCCCCCTCCCCCAATAAGAACGTCCGGTACACCACTGTTTCCAAAGCAGAGCCTCCAGCTGTTGAAAAACAACAACTCCCAGTATTGCCGGACAGCCGTTGACTGTCCACGCATGCTGGGAGTTTTGCAACAGCTGGAGGCACCCTGTTTGGGAATCACTGGTGTAGAATACACCTATGTCCACCCCTATGCAAATCCCTAATTTAGGCCTCAAATGCACATGGCGCTCTCACTTTGGAGCCCTGTCGTATTTCAAGGCAACAGTTTAGGGTCACATATGGGGTATCGCCGTACTCGGGAGAAATTGCGTTACAAGGTTTGGGGGGCTTTTTCTTCTTTAACCCTTCATGAAAAGGAAATGTTGGGGTCTACACCAGAATGTTAGTGTAAAAACTTTTTTAATTTTTACACTAACATGCTGATGTTGCCCTATACTTTACATTTTCACAAGAGGTAAAAGGGGAAAAAGCCCCCCAAAATTTGTAACGCAATTTCTCCCGACTACGGAGATACTCCATATGTAGGCGCAAAGTGCTCTGGGGGCGCACAACAAGGCCCAGAAGGGAGAGCGCACCATGTACATTTGAGGTGATTTGCACAGGGGTGGCTGATTGTTACAGCGGTTTTGACAAACGCAAAAAAAACAAAATCCCACATGTGACCCCATTTTGGAAATGACACCCCTCACGGAATGTAATGAGGAGTGCAGTGAGAATTTACCCCCCACAGGTGTCTGACGGATCTTTGGAACAGTGGTACGTGAAAATGAAAACTTGTACAGCCCACTGTTCCAAAGATCTGTCAGACACCAGTGGGGGGCAAATGCTCACTGTACCCCTTGTTACGTTCCTCAAGGGGTCTAGTTTCCAAAATGGTATGCCATGTGTTTTTTTTTTTTGCTGTTCTGGCACCTTAGAGGCTTCCTAAATGCGACATGCTCCCCGAGTAAAATTTGCTCTCAAAAAGACAAATATGACTCCTTCTCTTCTGAGCACTGTAGTTCGCCCATAGTGCACTTCAGGTCAACTTATGGGGTACTTACATACTCAGAAGAGATGGGGTTACAAATTTTGGGGGGTATTTTCTGCTATTAACCCTTGCATAAATGTGAAATTTGGGGGGAAATACACATTTTTGTGGAAAAATTATTTTTTTTTTTTACATATGCAGAAGTCGTGAAACACCTGTGGGGTATTAAGGCTCACTTTATTCCTTATTACGTTCCTCAAGGGGTCTAGTTTCCAAAATGGTATGCCATGTGTTTTTTTTTTTTTGCAGTTCTGGCACCATAGGGGCTTCCTAAATGCGACATGCCCCCCAAAAACCATTGCAGAAAAACGTACTCTCCAAAATCCCCTTGTCGCTCTTTCCCTTCTGAGCCCTCTACTGCGCCCGCCGAACACTTTACATAGACATATGAGGTATGTGCTTACTCAAGAGAAATTGGGCTACAAATATAAGTATACATTTTCTCCTTTTACCCCTTGTAAAAATTCAAAAATTGGGTCTACAAGAACATGCGAGTGTAAAAAATGAAGATTGTGAATTTTCTCCTTCACTTTGCTTCTATTCCTGTGAAACACCTAAAGGGTTAAAATGATGACTGAATGTCATTTTGAATACTTTGGGGGGCGCAGTTTTTATAATGGGTCTTTTGTGGGGTATTTCTAATATGAAGACCCTTCAAATCCACTTCAAACCTGAACTGGTCCCTGAAAAATAGTGAGTTTGAAAATTTTGTGAAAAATTGGAAAATTGCTGCTGAACTTTGAAGCCCTCTGGTGTCTTCCAAAAGTAAAAACTCTAGAGAGAGGGAGGAAGGCACCTCATGTGCGGGATCAGTAGATCTTGTTGGTGGGGGTAGGGGACGGTAATTCCCAAGCCGCTTACCAAAGTTGGTTGTGCGCCCACACACAACAAGGTAAAGTGCAGAAGAAGTAAAGGAGAAGGTCCACTGCAGCCCTCCTGGGTAAGAGTAAAATCAAAACCGAAAGACCAGGGAGTCAGGAGTTTGTCTGGCGCAGAGAGGAACCATCAGGCAGCCAAGTAAAATCAATGGATTTATTAGATGCAACGCGTTTCGCTGCGCATGCACAGCTTCATCAGGCATGACAAGAGAAGGCTGGTAACAGGTATATATACCTCCAGGAATTAACCATTAGAGTACTTTTTGAAAGGGTTGTTACATAAAATTACAAATCCACATAAGAAAGTGACAATGTGTAAAAAATATATAAATAGATATAAATAAATATAAATAGACAGACAAAAATCACAACAATAATAATGAAACAATAATAGCACAATGGAATCATATAAATATATATATATATATATATATATATATATATATATATATATATATATATAATATAATTATCGCATGTGGTGTGAATATACCACCACAAGCGACTCAAGCAATCACACCGCCTAGTCTCCGGTGCGGCATTCAACAACGCAAGTTGGATATTATTTTAATATATACAGTATAAAGACCTATAAGATGCTATGTATGTTGGTTCAAAAGAGTAAAAAATAGATTTGTATATCAATGCATTATTAAATGAAAAATAAACGGTGCGGTAAAACAAATCGCAACTGACCAGAAGGTGAAGTATGGACACTATTGAGAGAAAAAAATGAACTAGGATAACTAGTGCGGTATTGAATACAGCACCCGGCGAAAACGCAGGGTGTGAATATTCGTAAAGATCCAAATATACAAACATTATATAAATAAAAGATGCTAAATTTTCTGTATGCAGAAAGCAAGGAAAAACAAAAAGCGGAACATGAATAATAAAACATAAAAAATGGATACACAGTGGGGCGCTCCAGGGTGAACAGCACAGAAGGAACAACAAAAAAAATATCAAGATATAATATTTTGGTAATTAGTCCATTGAAAGAAATGGAAAGTTTTTTTAAAACCTAATTTATCAGATTATTTAACTGTATCGATACATTCATTAAAACCTTGAGGGTGCAAAGTATGTAGTTTGTGGATCCAGAAGGATTCACGATTATTTAATCTTTGTATTCTGTTAGGTAAATGAATGGGAATAGTTTCTAGAATAATTAATTTCAAAGTTTCAGTATTTTTTTGATGGTGAAGAGTGAAATGTCGGGACAAACTATGCAACAAAAAACCATGTTTTATGTTCCATCTGTGCTTGTTCATCCTGGAGCGCACCGTTTGTGTGGTGCGGCCAACGTATTGGCGGTCGCAATCACAGGTTAATAGATAGATAGCAAAAGTGGTGTCGCAATTTAGTGAATCTTTTATTTTAAATGTTTGTTGTGTGGAAAAAGAAGAGAAAGTATCAGTTTGAATGATCCATTCGCAACATTGTTTCCCTTGTAAAAAAAAGTCGCTGCCTTTGTTGCGAATGGATCATTCAAACTGATACTTTCTCTTCTTTTGTTGTGATTTTTGTCTGTCTATTTATATTTATTTATATCTATTTATATATTTTTTACACATTGTCACTTTCTTATGTGGATTTGTAATTTTATGTAACAACCCTTTCAAAAAGTACTCTAATGGTTAATTCCTGGAGGTATATATACCTGTTACCAGCCTTCTCTTGGCATGCCTGATGAAGCTGCGCATGCGCAGCGAAATGCGTTGCATCTAATAAATCCATTGATTTTACTTGGCTGCCTGATGGTTCCTCTCTGCGCCAGACAAACTCCTGACTCCCTGGTCTTTCGGTTTTGAAAAGTAAAAACTCGTCACTTTTATGAAGCAAACATAAAGTAGACATATTGTATATGTGAATAAATTTTTTTTTTATTTGTAATATACATTTTCCTTACAAGTAGAGAGCTTCAAAGTTAGAAAAATGCAAAATTTTCAAATTTTTCATAAAATTTTAGGATTTTTCACAAGGAAAGGATGCAAGTTACCACAAAAATTTACCACCATGTTAAAGTAGAATATGTCACGAAAAAACTATCTCGGAATCAGAATGATAACTAAAAGCATTCCAGAGTTATTAATGTTTAAAGTGACAGTGGTCAGATGTGCAAAAAACGCTCTGGTCCTTAAGGCCAAAATGGGCTTGGTCCTGAAGGGGTTAATTGGAATAACACATCCTTGGTGTCTCTAAGAAAACCGGGAACACGTTGGACCAGGGGTCACAAGACACTGCTGGATTATCTTTCTTTTTCTTTGACCCATTAAAGTATACAAAATGATATTCAGGGGTCACAAGACTCTGCTGGATTATCTTTCTTTTTCTTTGACCCATTAAAATATACAAAATGATATTCAGAATATAACACCTTTAGGTGTTTCGCAGGAATAGCACAGCAAATTGAAGGATAAAATTCAAAATCTCCATTTTTTACACTAACATGTTCTTGTCGACCCAGTTTTTGAATTTTTACAAGGGGTAAAAGGAGAAAATGCCCCCCAAAATGTGTGACCCAATTTCTCTTGAGTAAGGAAATACCTCATATGTGAACATAAAATGCTCTGTGGGTGCACTAGAGGGCTCAGAAGCAAAGGAGCGACATTGGGATTTTGGAGAGTGAATTTTGCTGAAATGGTTTTAGGCGGGCATGTCACATTTAGGAAGTCCCTATGGTTCCATAACAGAAAAAAAATAAAACACATTCCAAACTATTTTGGAATCTACACCCCTCAAGGCACGTAAGAAGGAATACAGTTAGCCTTAACACTCCAAAGGTCTTTGACAACTTTTCGTTAAATTCGGATGTGTAAATGAAAAAAAAAAAGGAGAAGGAGCCACATTGGGCATTTTGAAAGCAAATTTTGGTGAAATGGTTTTTGGGGGGCATTTCACATTTAGGAAGCCCCTGTGGTGCCATAACAGCAAAAAAAAAACAAGAAAAAAACCCCACATGTTTTACTATTTTAGAAACTACACCCCTCAAGGCACATAACAAGGCGTACAGTGAGCCTTTACACCCGACAGGTGTTTGACGACTTTTCATTAAAGTCGGATGTGTAAATTAAAAAATAAATTTTCACTAAAATGCTGTTTTTTCCCCCCCAAAAAATACTATTTTTACAAGAGTTTATATGAGAAAATACCCCCCAAAATTTGTAACTCCATTTATTCTGAGTATGGAAATACCCCATGTGTGGACATCAAGTGCTCTGCAGGCGCACTACAATGCTTAGAAGAGAAGGAGTGCCATTGGGCTTTTGGAGAGAGAACTTGTTTGGAATGGTGCCAGAACAGTGGACGCCCCCCACATATGACCCCATTTTGGAAACTACACCCCTAACAGAATTTAATAAGGGGTGCAGTGAGCATTTGCACCCCACTGGTGTTTGACAGACTTTTAGAACAATGGGCTGTGCAAATGAAAAATTACATTTTCATGGACTACTGCCCTGTGGGGCGTAAATGCTCACTGCACCCCTTATTACATTACGTGAGGGGTGTAGTTCCAAAATGGGGTCACATATGGGGGGGGGGGTTCCACCGTTCTGGCACCATGGGGGCTTTGTAAACACACATGGGCCCTCATTAATTAATAATGGAGTGTAGGTTTCTTTGTGGGTTTTAATTCCCTACAATTTATTTTCCACCGTATTTACTAAGGTTTCCCTACATTTTCCACTTTTCCTACACTTTCCTTTTTTTACACATGCTCTGATGTATCTGGTTTTCCTCAGCTCAAATCCACCACATTTTATACGGAAACCTTAGTAAATATGTTGGGTTTTTGTGAAAATGTTAGGAACACGCCCCTTTTTCTGGTTTTCTTAGCAAAAGAGAGTTTATGGTGCAATGCGACAGAATCTGGCACACAACCCGATAAACCATGTCGGGTTTGCAATAGTAAATAAGGGCCATGGCCTACAATTCCAGCCAAAATCTTTTCCCTAAAGTCAATGGCACTCCTGCTCAATGGAGCCCTGTAGTTCGCCCGCAGAGCACTTTACATCCACATGTGGGGTATTTATATACTCAGAAGAAATAGTGTTACAAATTTTGGGGGGCTTTTTTCCTATTACCCCTTGTGAAAATGGATAAATTGGGATAACACCAGCATTTTATTGAAAAAATAAAAAAATTTAATTTTCAAACACCTGTGGGTAGTTAAGGCTCACTATACCCCTTGTATAGGGGGTGTAGTTTCCAAGATGGGGGTCACATGTGGGTGTTTTTTTTGCGTTATGTCAGAACCGCTGTAACGATCAGCCACCCCTGTGCAAATCACCTCAAATGTACGTGTCGCTCTCACTCTTGAGCTTTGTTGTGTGCCCGCAGAGCATTTTACGTCCCCATATGGGGTATTTCCGTACTCAGGAGAAATTGCGTTACAAATTTTGTGGGTCTTCTTTACCTTTTGTGAAAATAAAAAGTATGGGGCAACACCAGCAAGTTACTGTAAAAAATTTCATTTTTTTTACAATAATATGCTGAAGCAGACCCCAACTTTACCTTTTCATAAGGGGTAAAAGGAGGAAAAGCCCCCCAAAATTTGTTAGGCAATTTCTCCCGAGTACGTAAATACCCCATACGTGGTCCGAAACTGTTGCCTTGAAATACGACAGGGCTCCGAAGTGAGAGAGCTCCATGCGTATTTGAGGCCAAATTTAGGGATTTGCATATAGATGGACATAGGGGTATTCTACACCAGTGATTCTCAAACAGGGTACCTCTAGCTGTTGCAAAACTCCCAGCATGCCTGGACAGTTAATGGCTGTCCGGCAATACTGGGAGTTGTTGTTTTGCAACAGATGGAGGCTCCTTTTTGGAAACAGTGTAGTACCTGATGTTTTTCATTTTTATTAGGGAGGGGGGGGGGGCTGTGTATGGGTATGTGTATATGTAGTGTTTTACTTTTTATTTTTTGTAGGTGTAGTGTTATGTAGTGTTTTTAGGGTACATTCACACAGGAGGGGGTTCACAGTGAGTTTCCCGCTGGGAATTTGAGCTGCAGCGGAAAATTTGCTGCATCTCAAACTTGCAGCATGAAACTCGCTGTAAACCCCTAGCTGTTGCAAAACTACAACTCCCAGCATGCCCTTTGGCTGTCTGTGCATGCTGGGAGTTGTAGTTTTGCAACATCTGGAGGGCCACAGTTTGGGGACCACTGTACAGTGGTCTTCAATCTGTGCTCTTCCAGATGTAGCAAAACTACAACTCTCAGCATGTCCAGACAGTCCAGGCATGCTGGGAGTTGTATTTCTGTAACATCTGGCCCTTCATATGTTGCCGAACTACAACTCCCATCATGCCGTGGCAGTCTGAGCATGCTGGGAGTTGAAGTTTTGAAACATCTGGAGGGCTAAAGTTTGGACACCACTACTTAGCGGTCTACAAACTGTTCTCCTCCAGTTCTTGCAAAACTACCACTCCCTGCATGCCCTTTGGGTGTCTGGGAATGCTGGAAGTTGTAGTTTTGCAACAACTGGAGGCACACTGGTTGGGAAACATTGTTTGCTAACTCAGTATTTCCCAACAAGTGTGCCTCCAGTTGTTGCAAAACCACAACTCCCAGCATGCCTAGACAGCCGAAGGGCATGCTGGGAGTTGAAGTTTTGCAACAACTGGAGGAGAACAGTTTGGAGACCGCTAAGTAGTGGTAGTCAACAACCTTTAGGGGTCACCCCCAAAGGGGTAAGCCCTAAACTAGAACCCCCCCCTAAAAATTATAACTTTATTGATATTCCAAGTTAAAATTGTAGAACTTATTGAACAATTGTGTTTTAAAATTCCAGACTGTCTGTCTAGTAAGATTAGCACATGCCAGGTAATGCTGCAGTGCTTTGTTTTGCAATCGTACGATTGTTCAGGATGTGTTTTGTGTTAGAGTACGTTAGGACATAAGTCTGATGTTAAAATAGAAACTCAATTATCCCCCCGACGTTTCGTCAGCTACGCTGACTTTCTCAAGGGAAATGGCTAATGGCTGCTTGAGACCGGACCGTCAGGCTTCTATGGGCTATGTTTGTGACGTTTCCCTGTACCACATCAACGTGCATATGAACTCATACTACATCACAGTTTCCTGTGTATCCACCAATGAATGAGGAGTCACGTGATGGTGTATGTTTATGGGCGTGCTGTAGTCCAATCATCATGCAAGTCACGTGATGTGCGCGTAATCCCGCACATCACGTTAATCTCCTGCGCCGCGCATGGCAGCGGACTTTGTAAACAAGCTGTTCAAAGTAGTGTCTGCGGCTGCGTGTATATCCTACGCTACGCATGACAGTGGACTTAGTGGAAAACACATTAGGAGCGGTGTCTATGGCTGCGAACATCTCGTGATGTATGCCGCTGTGGTATTCCGCGCATGACAGTGGACTTAGTTTACATCCCATTCAGGTAAGTATCTTTATATGTTCCACGTTCCCATTTATGAATAGTTTATCCTTTGCTGAGGGAGAACCTTTAACTTTTTTTTTTATTTTATTTTATTTTTTTCTTCAGTCTACCTCAAGGGGGAGGGGTAGTCCACACAGGTGTATAAATCTTAGCTTGGGACTCTGTGTGAGCAAGCTCTGTCTGTGAGTGGGCTTTGCAAAGAGTGGTATTGCTAAGAGAGTTATAATTCTGAGAGTTTGAAATCGGGAGTTTGAGATCGCTGTCACTGTTACTTTACTTACATTGTAGAGGCTTTAACTCACAAGAACTACAGAGAATTAATGTGTAATATTTATTGTCTGTTGTTGGCGATAAATCTGTGAAATCCCCATAATTACATGGCCTCCATGTTGGAACATGCATTCAGGTGTACATCCTCTTCAATGTATGCAATCCTTGAACAGCAGTTTGAGGGTGCATATTGTTGTCCAAGATGTGTGCGAGTTGTTCATTTGGAAGCCCAGATCCTGGATCTAGAGGAGCAACTGGCAACACTGAGATGCAGTAAAAACATGGAGAGCAAGTACTCTCTGGGGTAGAGGTGGGGGAGGATAGTGGGACGGAGGTGCAGGACAGTCAGGCAGTTAGCTGGGTTACAGTTAGAAAACGGGGTAGAGGGAAGAGTGTCAGGGAGGCTAGTCCTGAACTGGCACACCCCAACAAATTTGCCCGGTTTGCAGATGAGGGGGATGCCATTCCAGAGCTAGCAGTACTGCAGCAGGACTCTGCCTCTGACCACCAGGGGGGTGGGGGGGTGGGTCTGCTCCAGTAAGAAGGGAGGGAGGAGTACAGGGCAGGCTAGACAGGTACTGGTAGTGGGGGATTCAATTATTAGGGGGACAGAAAGGGCGATCTGTCACAAAGACCGGGATCGCCGAACAGTGTGTTGTCTGCCTGGTGCTCGAGTTCGGCACATCGCGGATCGGGTTGACAGGTTGCTGGGTGGGGCTGGAGAGGACCCAGCAGTCACGGTACATATTGGCACCAATGACAAAGTAAGAGGTAGATGGAGTGTCCTTAAAAATGATTTCAGGGACTTAGGCCACAAGCTTAAGGCAAGGACCTCCAAGGTAA
Organism: Hyla sarda; assembly: GCF_029499605.1. NCBI lineage: Eukaryota > Metazoa > Chordata > Amphibia > Anura > Hylidae > Hyla > Hyla sarda. The sequence continues at coordinate 26,919,593 of NC_079195.1, forward strand.
TATTTTCGGAAATATTACCTGTACCGCGAGCCACACCAGAGAGGAGATTAGGGAGGTAGACAAGTGGCTCAGAAGCTGGTGTAGGAAGGAGGGGTTTGGGTTCATGGAGAACTGGGCTGACTTCGCTGTCGGTTACCGACTCTACCGTAGGGGAGGGTGCAGCTGTGCAGCTGTGCTTGGGGAGAAGATGGCTAGAAGGGTGGAGGAATGTTTAAACTAGGGACAGGGGGGGAGGGAACTTACAACATAGAGGGGGAAGATAGTGTAGATAGAGAGGTGGAAATTATAAATGTACCTGGGGGTGGAGCGGAGGGAGGAGTTAGAATAGTTAATAGGAATAGGCTTCATAGGAAAATAAAACTTACACCCTTGAATCCCATTAGCCCCAATAACATAAAGGATGGAAATGTAAAGTGCATGTTCACAAATGCCAGAAGCCTAGCAAATAAAATGGGGGAGCTTGAGGCCTTGATACTGGAGGAACATATTGATATAGTTGGGGTCACTGAGACATGGCTGGACTCCTCGCATGACTGGGCTGTTAATCTGCAGGGGTTTACATTGTTTCGCAAAGATAGAATGAACAGAAAAGGTGGTGGAGTCTGTCTGTATGTAAGAAGTGGTATGAAAGTCAGTGTGAACGATGCCATAGTGTGTGATGATTCTGAGGATGTGGAATCACTGTGGATAGAATTACAAAAGGAGGGAAATACTGAAAAAATAATATTTGGTGTAATCTACAGACCCCCTAATATCACTGAAGAGATAGAAGGTCGGCTGCATAAACAAATAGAGAGGGCCGCCCGGGCAGGTACAGTGGTAATAATGGGAGATTTTAACTATCCAGATATAGATTGGGGTCCAGGGTTGGCTAAAACTACAAAGGGGCGACAATTCCTAAATTTATTGCAGGATAATTTTATGGGCCAGTTTGTGGAGGACCCAACAAGAAGTGATGCCTTGTTGGATATGATCATTTTCAACAACGCAGAGCTGGTTGGTAATGTAACTGTGCGGGAAAACCTTGGTAATAGCGACCACAATATAGTTACTTTTGACTTAAAATGTAGAAAACAAAGACAGACGGGGAAGGCAAAAACATATAACTTTAAAAAGGCAAATTTCCCTGGGCTGAGATCTGCACTACAGGACATAGAGTGGGGGGAGGTGTTGTCAAATACTGATACAGAAGGTAAATGGGACATCTTTAACCCCTTAAGGACTCTTTTTCCTCCTTACCTTTTAAAAATCATAACCCTTTCAATTATCCACCTAAAAATCCATATTATGGCTTATTTTTTGCATCACCAATTCTACTTTGCAGTGACATTAGTCATTTCACCCAAAAATTCACGGCAAAACGGAAAAAAAATCATTGTGCGACAAAATCGAAGAAAAAACGCCATTTTGTAACTTTTGGGGGCTTCCGTTTCTACACAGTGCATATTTCGGTAAAATGACACCTTATCATTATTCTGTAGGTCCATACGGTTAAAATGATACCCTAAATAAATAGATTTGATTTTGTCGTACTTCTGGAAAAAATCATAACTACATGCAGGAATATTTATACGTTTAAAAATGTCATATTCTGACCCCTATAACTTTTTTACTTTTCCACGTACAGGGCGATATGAGGACTCATGTTTTGCGCCGTGATCTTAAGTTTTTATTGGTATGATTTTTTTTTTGATCAGACTTTTTGATCACTTTTTATTAATTTTTTAATGGTATAAAAAGTGATCAAAAATGCACTTTTTTGGACTTTGGAATTTTTTTGCGCGTACGCGATTGACCGTGCGGTTTAATTAATGATATATTTTTATAGTTCGGACATTTACGCACGCGGTGATATGACATATGTTTATTATTTTTTTTTATTTATACTGTTTTATTTTTTTTATGGGAAAAGGGGGGTGATTCAAACTTTTATTAGGGAAGGGGTTGTGCTGCCTTCGCAATGTATTTTACATGCTTGGCACTCAGCAGGGTCTGTTCCTTTAAGACCCTCCATTTTCTTGAAGCCTAGAGGCGGGCCTTCTCTCTAAAGCATAGGGCTAGCTCCGGCATGTCTCATTCATTCCAGCTCCAGCCACCACAGTGACCAGATCCACAGGACTTCTTAAAGCTAATACAGCCTGCAAATCTGATAAATACCAAAGCCTGTGAGTAAGGAATTGTTAGTTCGCCTGTGCAGAGAGATGCTAGGCATTTGTAGATAGATAATGTGTTTTCAGTGTGTAGTAAGTGAGCACATGTTAGACCCTATCTATGTATTAGCTATGCATAATGTAAGGCACTTGAATAGCCATGATTATATTTGTCTTTCATATGTTTGTTTTACAGTTTTACCGCACTTTCATTATATCTCAGTAAAGATTACATCAGTTAAGCAAACAGCGTGTCTTTCCTTGAGATTCGGTATAAACTTGATGTGAAGCTGTGTCCACGAGACAGCGGAGACATTATAGTAAAAAGGCTTTTAAAACGTTATCAGAAGCAGTTAATCAGCTTTGAATCGTCCGCAGCAGTAAAAAAGACTCATAAATCCTGTGCCCTGCAGTCTGTGTCGGAGTAAGGGCGCGAAGCACTAGAAAGTGAAACTAATTCTCTCACGTGCTATAACACCGCTGTGCTGTGTCCAGTCATCATCATTATCTACGCTGCCAGCTAAATCAAGATGCAGAACCCAGAGAACAGCACTCTGACAGTTAACCCTCAATGCTCCTATAAAGAGGAAGACACCTTGCCAAGAAGTAGATCTAGGTGCACAACATTGTCTAGAGGGTCCAGTCAAACAAATCTAACTTCGGTTAGCGCCGATGCATCAAGATTTAAACGCCATAGTTCTAGACACTCAAGCACCACCAGCCTGTCATCCGCTAGCGCCATAGCAACTAAGGCAAGAGCGAAAGCAGAGGCAGCTTGTGCAATGGCATACTATGCAAAGCAGGAAGCTGAATTGATGAAAGAACAAGCAAAAAGTGAATCTGAAGCACTTAGAAGAGAAGCTGAATTGATGAAAGAACAAGCAAAAAGTGAATCTGAAGCACTTAGAAGAAAAGCTGAAGCACTTAGAAGAAAAGCTGAAGTGCAAGCATCTTTACACTTACTGCAACAGCAGAAAAACGCTGCAGCAGCCTTAGCCGAGGCAGAAGTTCTCACAAGGGCTGCTGAAGCTCAGTTCGCTGACATAGAAACCCAGATGTCACCCCTCAGCGCAAGCCAACGTACCCGTGAGTACATACAGTCACAAGCAACCATGTACACTGACCAGCAGTTCAATGACACACCAAGGCCATCATTGACTCCACCAGCAATAAGCAACTTTGATACTATGCAACACTGCAAGACTGAATCAGAACCTCAGGGTAGGAAGTCAAGTGGTCGCATGCTCAGAGACCAATCTGCCAACCTGATAAGAGTGCAAACTGATGCTGATGTACTCCCTCCTCAAGCAAATACAAGTCTGGATTATAGCAGAAAGACTTACAATAGAGGAGAACAAAGCAGACTTAGTCAAGTACCTCATCAGCCTTACCAGCCGCAGCCATACCCTGAGTTTACACCCAGGAAGTATTCACCAGATGCAGCAAGAGCTACAGAGGTAGCAAGATTCCTGATGCGCCGTGAGATAGTGAGTGCTGGTCTCATGAAATTCGACGACCGTCCAGAAAACTACTGGGCCTGCAAGTCATCTTTCCTAAGCGGTATCCAAGACTTAGATCTGACAGACAGAGAAAAGCTTGATCTGCTCGTCAAATGGCTAGGACCAGAGTCCACTGAGCAAGCCCAAAGAATCAGATCAGTACATGTTCATGACGCAGCAGCAGGACTTGCAATGGTTTGGAGGAGACTAGAACACTGCTATGGGTCACCTGAAGTGATTGAAGATGCTCTTCTGAAGAGGATAGAAAACTATCCAAGAATGACAAACAAAGACAATCAAAAGCTGAAAGGGTTTGGGGACCTACTCTTAGAAATAGAAGCCGCTAAGTCTAGTGGATATCTGCCAGGTCTCTCATACTTAGATACAGCACGTGGAGTTGATCCCATAATCGAGAAACTTCCTTTCAACTTGCAGGAAAGGTGGGTCACTCAAGCATCAAGATACAAGAAAGAACATCGAGTCGCATTTCCATCATTTGCCTTCCTTGCTGAATTCATCGTAGACCAAGCTGAAACACGCAATGATCCAAGCTTTGCTTTCCTGAACAAGAGAACTGCAAGCTCCCCAAAGGTAGAGCAAAAACATCCAACGTCTAACAAAGAACGCAGAGCAACAGTTTCTGTACGGAAGACAGAAGTCTCGCCTGAGTCTGCAGTCAATCAGGAAGACAACACAAGTAAGAAAGTTGAGGAGCCAGACAAAATATGTCTAATCCACAACAAGCCACATCCACTAAGAAAATGTCGCAGTTTCAGAAGTAAGACGTTAGAAGAGCGCAAAGCTTACCTTAAAGACAATCACATTTGTTTCAGATGTTGCGCTTCAATTCAGCATCTTGCAAAAGACTGTACAAAAACAATAAAATGCACAGAGTGCAACAGTGACAAACACCTGTCAGCACTGCACCCAGGACCACCACCATGTAAACAAGAAGTTCCAGCAACTCAAGAAGATCATGGTGGGGAGCAAGGCGAGAGTACAACGCCAGCAGTAACCTCAAAGTGTACTGAGATCTGTACAGAGCAGGGCCGCCCCAGATCATGTTCCAAGATATGCTTAGTCAAGGTGTATCCTGCAGGCTTCAGAGAAAAAGCAATCAAGATGTACACAGTCTTGGATGAACAGAGTAACAGATCTCTGGCAAAAACAGAGTTCTTTGACCTCTTCGGTGACAAAGGAAGTCCAACTCCATACACCCTGAAGACTTGTTCTGGAGTTGTAGAGACAACAGGGAGAAGAGCAAACAACTACATCATTGAGTCATTAGATGGAAAGACAAAGGTGACTCTTCCTACCCTCATAGAATGTGATGAGATACCAGACGACAGGTCAGAGATCCCCACACCTGAAGTTGCTCGTCATCACCCCCATCTGGTGCGAATAGCAGACCAGATACCAGCACTAGATCCAGATGCTGCAATCATCCTTCTACTTGGGAGAGATATCCTCAGAGTGCACAAAGTCAGAGAACAGTACAATGGGCCACACAATGCACCATTTGCACAACGCCTTGATCTCGGATGGGTCATCGTTGGAGAAGTATGTCTAGACGGACTCCACAAACCAGAAAAGGTAAATGTCTACAGAACACATCTGTTACAGAATGGTCGTACATCTTGTCTTTGCCCATGTACCAACAGTCTACACATTAAAGAGAGACTTGTTAACCCAACACATCATCCGAGTATCCAGAGGTGCATGGAAGACTTAGCCTCAACTGGAGATACAGATGAACTGGGCTGTAAGGTGTTTGAAAGAACACGAAATGACGACAAGCTAGCACCCTCGGTGGAATATACTCTCTTCCTTGAGATTATGGACAGGGAAGTCTTCAGAGACAAATCAGGCAGCTGGGTAGCCCCTCTACCCTTCCGGTCACCACGCCATCGCCTTCCTGACAACAAGGTACAAGCAGAGAAACGCTTCACCTCGTTGCAGCACATGCTACAAAGAAAGCCAAATATGAAGAAACACTTCCAAGCCTTCATGCAGAAGATCTTTGATAACGATCAAGCTGAAAGGGCACCACCACTACAAGAGAACCAAGAACACTGGTACTTACCAATATTTGGGGTGTACCATCCTCAGAAACCGGGCCAGATACGCGTAGTATTTGACTCTAGTGCGAAGCACAAAGGCATCTCACTAAATGATGTCCTTCTCAGCGGACCTGACCTGAACAATACACTCCTTGGAGTACTCATCAGGTTCAGAAAAGAACTCATAGCAGTGACAGCAGACGTACAACAGATGTTCTACTGTTTCCTTGTTCGTGAAGATCACAGAGACTACTTAAGGTTCCTGTGGTATACAGACAACGACTTTAACAAAGAAATCACAGAGTACAGGATGAAGGTACATGTGTTTGGAAACAGCCCTTCTCCAGCTGTAGCTATCTACAACCTGAGACGAGCAGCACAGCAAGGTGAAAGACATGGTCAAGAAGCCACACAGTTCGTCATGAAGAACTTCTACGTAGATGATGGACTTGCTTCTTTCTCCAGCAACGAAGAAGCTATCAACGTCCTGAAAAGTACAAGAGAAATGTTGGCAGAATCCAACATAAGACTGAACAAGGTAGCTTCCAACAGCAACAGAGTCATGGAAGCATTTCCAATGGAAGACCGTGCTAAAGACCTCAAAGACTTGGATCTAGGAACAGAATCACTACCCTTGCAAAGAAGTCTTGGGATTAGTTGGGACCTGAAGACTGACAGTTTCACCTTCAGGGTCTCCAGAGAAGAGAAGCCATTCACAAAAAGAGGTGTCCTATCTACAGTCAACAGTCTTTACGACCCCCTGGGGTTCGTAGCACCCATCATCATGCAAGGTAAAGCTCTTTTGAGACAGATCACTACTGAGCAAGAACAAAGTGACTGGGACGTACCTCTACCTGAAGAGAAGGAAATGCAGTGGAAGTTGTGGAAAGACTCATTGTTAGAGCTTGAACAACTCAACATCCCTAGACCATACGTATCTGTTTCCTTGTCTGCTACAAAGAGAAGAGAAATATGCATATTCTCTGACGCCTCCACTATGGCTATCGCATCTGTCGCCTACCTTAGGGTAATAGACACTGAGGGACAAAGCCATGTCGGGTTCCTCATGGGAAAATCTAAGCTGGCTCCCAGACCGGCTCACACTGTCCCACGGCTAGAACTTTGTGCTGCTGTCTTAGCTGTAGAGATGGCAGACATGATTACAACAGAACTGGACATCGAGATCCATGCAATTAACTTTTATACAGACAGCAAGATTGTGTTAGGATATATTCACAATGCTTCAAGAAGATTTTATACATACGTGGCCAACAGAGTGACACGTATCAGAAAGTCTACAAGTCCAGAACAGTGGCATCACATCAGCACAGACAAGAACCCAGCTGATCATGGGACAAGATTGGTGCCAGCCACTGCACTCAAGCAAACTAACTGGTTTGTAGGTCCATCCTTTCTTCGTAAACCAGAAACCAAAGAAACTACTCAGGTAGAGACCTTTCAGCTCATAGAACCAGATCAAGACAAAGAGGTAAGACCTCAAGTGACAGTTTGTAGGACTATAGTTACAAGAGACAATCTGGGCGCTCATAGATTTGAAAGGTTTTCCAGCTGGAAGTTACTGACCCGTGCAATCGGAAAACTTATCTGTCTAGCCAGATCCTCCTGCAGAACTACCAATACTGATCAGCGTAGCAACGACCACTGTGAACAAGCCAAGGTCACGATCATCAGATGCATCCAACAGGAAGTCTTTAAAGAAGAAATCCAAGGCCTTCTGAAAAAGGAAGAGATTTCTCAACACAATTTGCTCAAGGACTTGTACACCAAGCAATGGAAACAAGTTCAAAGTCTTGCAGACATTTTCTGGAAGAGGTGGAGACAGGAATACCTGGTGACACTCCAGCAACGCAAGAAATGGCAAGATGACAAGCCCAATTTACAAGTTGGAGACGTTGTTTTACTGAAAGACTCTCAGGCCCACAGGAACGAGTGGCCTATTGGACTCATTGTGGGGACTGATCCTAGTAGTGATGCTAGAGTTAGAAAGGTTGAAGTTAGGATTGTTAGACAAGGCATTCCCAAAGTGTATGCAAGGCCAATTTCTGAAGTAGTTTTACTCCTGTCCAAGGGTTAGTGGCATAACAAAAAGTATGCCAGGTGGGGAGTGTGCTGCCTTCGCAATGTATTTTACATGCTTGGCACTCAGCAGGGTCTGTTCCTTTAAGACCCTCCATTTTCTTGAAGCCTAGAGGCGGGCCTTCTCTCTAAAGCATAGGGCTAGCTCCGGCATGTCTCATTCATTCCAGCTCCAGCCACCACAGTGACCAGATCCACAGGACTTCTTAAAGCTAATACAGCCTGCAAATCTGATAAATACCAAAGCCTGTGAGTAAGGAATTGTTAGTTAGCCTGTGCAGAGAGATGCTAGGCATTTGTAGATAGATAATGTGTTTTCAGTGTGTAGTAAGTGAGCACATGTTAGACCCTATCTATGTATTAGCTATGCATAATGTAAGGCACTTGAATAGCCATGCTTATATTTGTCTTTCATATGTTTGTTTTACAGTTTTACCGCACTTTCATTATATCTCAGTAAAGATTACATCAGTTAAGCAAACCAGCGTGTCTTTCCTTGAGATTCGGTATAAACTTGATGTGAAGCTGTGTCCACGAGACAGTGGAGACATTATAGGGGTTAAATGACCTTTATTAACACTTTTAAAAAATTTTTTTTTCAGTGTTATAGGTCCCATAGGGACCTATAACACTGCACACACTGATCTCTCATGCTGATCACTGGCGTGTATTAACACGCCTGTGATCAGTGTTATCGGCGCTTGACTGCTCCTGCCTGGATCTCAGGCACGGAGCAGTCATTCGTCGATCGGACACCGAGGAGGCAGGTAAGGGCCCTCCCGGTGTCCTGTAAGCTTTTCAGGACGCCGCAATTTCACCGTGGCAGTCCTGAACAGCCAGACTGACTAGCCGGGATAGTTTCACTTTCACTTTAGAAGTGGCGGTCAGCTTTAACCGCCGCTTCTAAAGGGTTAATACCGCACATTGTCACGATCGACGATGTGTGGTATTAGCCTCAGGTCCCGGCCGTTGATGAGCGCAGGGACCAACGCGATGCGGGGTCGCAGCGCAACCCTGCTTCATATCGCGGGAGCCGGCGAAGGACGTAAACATACGTCCTGCATCATTAAGGGGTTAAATCAACTCTAAATAACTATACGGCTAAATATATACCAAAGGGGAACAAATATAAACGATTAAAGCTAAATCCTACATGGCTGACAAATGATGTTAAAAGAGCAATAAACAACAAAAAAATAGCTTTCAAAAAATACAAATCTGATGGGTCAGCTATAAGATTTAAACAGTACAAAGAGCTTAATAAAATCTGTAAAAATGTAATAAAAACAGCAAAAATTCAAAATGAGAGACAGGTGGCCAAAGAAAGCAAAACTAATCCTAAATATTTTTTTAGATATATAAATGCAAAAAAAACAAGGACAGAGCATGTAGGACCCCTTAATAATGATAAGTGATAGCCAGCATTGGTTTACTAAGGATAGAAGTTGTCAAACCAATCTAATTTGCTTTTATGAAGAGGTGAGTAGAAGCCTTGACAGAGGAATGGCTGTGGATATAGAGGGGGGGCTGTGTATATAGAGGAATGGCTGTGGATATAGTGTTTCTGGATTTTGCTAAAGCGTTTGATACTGTCCCTCATAGATGTCTGACAGGTAAGTTAAGGTCTTTGGGTTTGGAAACTTTAGTTTGTAACTGGATTGAACACTGGCTCATGGATCGTACCCAGAGAGTGGTGGTCAATGATTCATACTCTGATTGGTCCCCGGTAATTAGTGGTGTACCCCAGGGTTCAGTACTGGGCCCGCTGTTGTTTAACCCCTTAAGGACCCAGCCAATTTTCACTGTAGGACCCGGCCATTTTTTGAACATCTGACCACTTTCACTTTAAGCATTAATAACTCTGGGATGCTTTTACCTTTCATTCTGATTCCAAGATCGTTTTTTCATGACATATTCTACTCTATATTAGTGGTAAAATTTTGTTGATACTTGCATCGTTTCTTGGTGAAAAATTCAAAAATTTGATGAAAAAATTGAAAATTTTGCATTTTTTTAACTTTGAAGCTCTCTGCTTATAAGAAAAATGAATATTCCAAATAAATTATATATTGATTCACATATACAACATGTCTACTTTATGATTGCATCATAAAGTTGACATGTTTTTACTTTTGGAAGACACCAGAGGGCTTCAAAGTATAGCAGCAATTTTCCAATTTTTCACAAAATTTTCAAAATCGAAATTTTTCAGGGACCAGATTTGTTTTGAAGTGGATTTGAAGGGCTTTTATATTCGAAATGCCCCACAAATGACCCCATTATAAAAACTGCACCCCTCAAAGTATTCAAAATGACATTCAAAAGGTTTGTTAACTCTTTAGGTGTTTCACAGGAATAGCAGCAAATTGAAGGAGAAAATTCAAAATCTTCATTTCTTACACTCGCATGTTCTTGTAGACCCATTTTTTGAATTTTTACAAGGGGTAAAAGGAGAGAAATCTTCCTAAAATGTGTAACCCAATTTCTCTCGAGTAAGGAAATACCTCATATGTGTATGTCAAGTGTTCGGCGGGTGCACTAGAGGGCTCAGAAGGGAAGGAGCGACAGAGGGATTTTGGAGAGTGAGTTTTTCTGAAATGGTTTTTGGGGGCATGTTGCATTTAGGAAGCGCCTATGGTGTCAGGACAGCAAAAAAGAAAACACATGGCATACTATTTTGGAAACTACACCCCTAAAGGAACGTAACAAGGGGTCCAGTGAGCCTTAACACCCCACAGGGGTTTCACGACTTTTCGTTAAAGTTGGATGTGTAAATGATTTTCTTTTTTTTTTCCACTAAAATTCTAGTTTTCCCCCAAATTTTAAATTTTTAAAAGGGTTAATAGGAGAAAATGCCCCCCAAAATGTGTAACCCCATCTCTTCTGAGTATGGAAACACCACATATGTGGAGGTCAAGTGCACTGCGGGCGCACTACAATGCTCAGAAGAGAAGGAGTCCTATTTGGCTTTTGCAAATCTAATTTTGCTGAAATGGTTTTGGGGGGGCATGTCCCATTTAGGAAGCCTCTATGGTGCCAGGACAGCAAAAAAAAAAAAACCAACATGGCATACTATTTTGAAAACTACACCCCTAAAGGAACGTAACAAGGGGTACAGTGAGCCTTAACACCCCACAGGTGTTTCACGACTTTTCGTTAAAGTTGGATGTGTAAATGATTTTCTTTTTTTTTTCCACTAAAATGCTAGTTTCCCCCCAAATTTTACATTTTTACAAGTGGTAATAGGAGAAAATGCCCACCAAAATTTGCAACCCCATCTCTTCTGAGTATGGAAACCACAAATGTGGATGTCAAGCACTCTGTTGGCGCACTACAATGCTCAGAAGAGAAGGAGTCCTATTTGGCTTTTGCAAATCTAATTTTGCTGAAATGGTTTTGGGTGGGGCATGTCCCATTTAGGAAGCCCCTATGGTGCCAGGACAGCAAAAAAAAAAAAACAACATGGCATACTATTTTGAAAACTACACCCCTCAAGGAACGTAACAAGGGGTACAGTGAGGTGTTTCACGACTTTTCGTTAAAGTTGGATGTGTAAATTATTTTACTTTTTTTTTTTCACTAAAATGCTAGTTTCCCCCAAATTTTACATTTTTACAAGTGGTAATAGGAGAAAATGCCCACCAAAATTTGTAACCCCATCTCTTCTGAGTATGGAAACACCACAAATGTGGATGTCAAGCACTCTGTTGGTGCACTACAATGCTCAGAAGAAAAGGAGTCCTATTTGGCTTTTGCAAATCTAATTTTGCTGAAATGGTTTTGGGGGGGCATGTCCGATTTAGGAAGCCCCTATGGTGCCAGGACAGCAAAAAAAAAAAAAACACATTGCATACTATTTTGGAAACTACACTCCTCAAGGAACGTAACAAGGGGTACCGTGAGCCTTAACACCCCACAGGTGTTTGACGACTTTGGATGTGTATATTAAGAATTTTTTTTTTTTTTACTAAAATGCTGTTTTTCTCAAAACTTTACATTCTTACAAGGTGTAATAGAAGAAAATGTCCCCCAAAATGTGTAACCCCATCTCTTCTGAGTATGGAAGTACCCCATGTAAGGATGTCAAGGGCTCTGCTGGCGCACTACAATGCTCAGAAGAGAAGGAGTCACATTTTGCTGAAATGGGGGGGGGCATGTCACATTTAGTGCCAGAACAGCAAAAAAAAAAAAATTGTAAATACATTTCTTTGGAGTAAGGACATACCTCATATCTGGGCGTAGATCGGTTCTGCTCACTGGTCACGGAGGAACAGGAGGGCAGTCAGGGGCCTGGAGCTTCTAGACAGCTGCCTATGGAGCCAGAACAGTGGGACCCCCCTCAAGGGGCATTATATATGGGGTACACTAATAACTAACAAGGGGTACAGTGGGACATAAAATTATAAAACAGGATATGTTCCCAGAATGATGACCCAGAGCATAGCCAAAACTAAAAAAAATATGCCCACCCCAAACCCTATGCTCTGAATCATCATTCTGGGAATGTGACGTGTGTGGCCGTCCCTAACCTGTTGCCTCAAATGCGCACCCCGCTCAGGTGGAGAGAGAGAGAGCGCTGCGCATTTGAGGCAACATAAAAAGTCCCCGATGATAGTGACTCAGTGACCCATGACCCATTTTTGGAAAAAATACCCCCTGAGGTCTTATCAGTTTTTTTTTTTGTTTTTTTATTAAATAGTTTTTTTGGGCAATTTAGTGGTTTTATGGGGTTAAAATTTGGAATGTACTCTGGACTTGGTACATTGGGGTCAAATTATGGAAAATTTAAATGAAGAGGGAAAATTTAGTACTCCATGGAAGTGTGATACTCCCTGAAGCAGTCCTTAATGCAGAGGCCCGGATGATCGGGGCAAGTGTCACACTGAGTGGTGGTGTCCTTCCGTATCCCCCTCCTGTTACACACTGTGCATTTTTTCTGGGATCGTCCCTTCTTTCCAGTGTTGGGGACCTCACCTGGAAAGTGTTGGCCTGGGACGATCCTGGTACCTATTACTCCAGTTCCTTGGGAAGTCCGGCCTGCTCTTTCCCGGTCAGCAAAGATCAGGACCTTTAGGACTTCTTCTTGGAACTGGAGGTATGTCCCTGTGTTGCCAGCGTTCCGGTACAGTACAAAAGAGTTGTACATGGCAACCTGCACCAAGTAGACCGCAACTTTTTTGTACCATACACGTGTTTTCCGCATGGCCATGTATGGCTTGAGTACTTGATCTGAGAGATCAATTCCCCCCATATACTGATTGTAGTTCAGAATACAATCAGGCTTGAGGACCGTTGTTGTGGTACCTCGCACAGGGACAGGTGAGCTGCCGTTACCATGAATAGTGGTCAGCATAAGGACATCCCTCTTATCCTTATACTTGACCAGCAACAGGTTTTCATAGGTAAGGGCACGGGACTCACCCTTGGGAATAGGTGTCTGGATCAAATTTAGAGGGAGGCCTCTCTGGTTTCTCCGCACGGTCCCACAAGCGGACGTCGATCTGGCGGCAAGGGATGTGAAGAGAGGGATGCTGGTATAAAAGTTGTCCACGTACACGTGGAAACCCTTATCCAGCAATGGGTACATAAGGTCCCAAACGATTTTCCCGCTAACACCCAGAGTGGGGGAACAATCTGGGGGTTCAATACGGGAATCTCGTCCCTCATACACCCTAAACTTGAGAGTGTACCCGGAGGTACTCTCACAAAGTTTATATAGCTTCACGCCATACCGCGCCCGCTTCGAGGGAATATACTGGCGGAAGATGAGTCTCCCCTTAAAACTGATAAGAGACTCATCAACCGAAAGCTCCCTAAGTGGTACGTAGGCCTCCAAAAATTTGGCCCCAAAGTGATCGATGACCGGCCTCACTTTGTAAAGCCGGTCATGGGCGGGATCACCTCGGGGTGGACATGCCTCATTATCTGCATAATGAAGGCATTTCCAAATAGCCTTGAACCGCTTACGTGTCATGGCCATACTGTACAGCGGGGTCTGGTATAGGATGTCCCCGCTCCAGTACTGTCTGACACTGGGCTTTTTGACCAGGCCCATATGCAGCAAGAGGCCCCAAAATGTCCTCATTTCTGCTGCACTGACGGCGTACCATTCATTGGACCTGGCCAAAAAAGAATCTGGGTGGTGGGCGATGAACTGCCTGGCGTACAGATTCGTCTGCTCCACCATTAGATTGACCAGGCTGTCACTGAAAAAATAACTGAAATAGTCAAATTCAGTGAACCCAGCCGTGTCAATCCGGATTCCGGAGTCGCCAACAAACTTCGGAACCCGTGGCTGATAACCCTCTGGGGGTCTCCAGACAGGTTCACCGGAAGGGAGCTCCGGTAAATTCGCCTGGGGGGTCGGACTCCTAGTACGAGCGGCATCACCACTCGCACTAGTGCCAGCCACTGGAGCACTTTCATGGGGGGTACGTGGCCTCGCCTGGCGGCGTCTCTGCCGCCGTGCAGGGGGCTCATCATCACTACTAGATGATGAGGAGGACAAGGAAGAACACAGGAATGTTGGATCTTCCTCGTCCTCACTGGCAGATTCGGAGGCAAGAAAAGCGTATGCCTCCGCTACCGAAAATGCCCGGCGAGCCATCGCCTTTTATCTACAGTGGAGGGGGGGGTGGTGGTGGTGGTGTTTGGGGTGTGGGGGTGTGGGGGGGGAGTGTGTAGTGAGTGCTTGGTGTAACTATGTATAACGGTGTGTGATTAGTAATCACACACCATTATGTGAGCAAAAAACAAACAAACGCTGCGGCCCAAAATAAAGGGGGGGCAAATCGCAGCGCCCTGAGCCCCTAATAGGGCCGGGTCACGCTAAAAAAAGATGAGGCGTACTCTTGAGCCCTATTAGGGGGTCAGGCGGGGGGGTTTATTTTTTTAGCTTTTTTTTAAACTTTTTTTTTTAACTTTATTTCCATGTATTTCCCTACCTTTCCCTCTGTTGATTCTGTCCCTGATCTAGGGAATCTTCGGGTCTCCTGAGGCGATCCGATGGGGCAGAGGGGGGGTCCCTGGCTCCTCTTGCAGCTCTGACCGCTGACTGAACCCAGCTAACGGTCAGCGCGGCAGAGGATGCCGTTTAACCCCTCCCCTGCCGGCTGCTATTGGCTGGACGATCGTCCAGCCAATAGCAGCTCTCTTGAGGGGGTGGCGAAATCGCCACCTCCCCATAGATACAGTAGGTGATAGGGGGTGTATTCTACACCCCCGATCACCTTGTATCTCCCGGTCATCGGGTCACACGTGACCTGTAAGACCCGGAATTGCGCAAATCACAAGTGCGATTTCGGCATTTGCGCGGGGTGCCTGCTGATTGATATCAGCAGTCACCCCAGTCCGATCCCTGCCCTGTACGCCCTTGGTCCTTAAGACCCAGGTACAGAAGGCGTATGCATACGCCCTAGGTCCTGTACGGGTTAATTTATTTATCAATGATATAGAGGATGGCATTAACAGCTCTGTTTCTATCTTTGCAGATGACACCAAGCTTTGTAGCACGGTACAGTCTATAGAGGATGTGTATAAGTTACAAGATGACTTGGATAGACTAAGTGTCTGGGCATCCACTTGGCAAATGAGGTTCAATGTGGATAAATGTAAAGTTATGCATCTGGGTAATAGTAACCTGCATGCGTCGTATGTCTTAGGGGGGATTAAACTGGCAGAGTCACTGGTAGAGAAGGATCTGGGTGCACTTGTAGATCACAGACTACAGAATAGCATGCAATGTCAGGCTGCTGCTTCCAAGGCCGGCAGTATATTGTCATGTTTAAAGAGAGGTATGGACTCGAGGGACAGGGACATAATACTCCCCCTTTATAAAGCATTGGTACGGCCTCACCTGGAATATGCTGTTCAGTTTTGGGCACCAGTCCATAAAAGGGACACTGCGGAGTTGGAAAGGGTGCAGAGACGTGCGACTAAACTTCTTAGTTATGAAGAGCGATGAAAGGAGTTACAGTTGCTTAGTCTTGAGAAGAGACGTTTAAGGGGGGGGGGATATGATAAATGTATATAAGTATATTAATGGCCCATACAAAAAATATGGAGGAAAACAGTTCCAGGTCAAACCCCCCCCAAAGGACGAGGGGGCACTCCCTCCGTCTGGAGAAGAAAAGGTTTAGTCTCAAGGGGCGACACGCCTTCTTTACCATAAGAACTGTGAACTTATGGAACAGTCTACCTCAGGAACTGGTCACAGCAGGAAAAATTAACAGCTTTAAAACAGGGTTAGATACATTCCTTGAACAAAATAACATTAATGCTTATGAAGAAATATAAAATCCCATTCCTTCCCCAATATCGCGCCACACCCCTACCCTTCAATTCCCTGGTTGACCTTGATGGACGTATGTCTTTTTTCAACCATACCAACTATGTAACTATGTAACCAGAGCCACATTAGGACATTTTGGGGTGTCAAAATATTGATAATCATATTATTAGTGTAGTTGAAGTCGCTGGGCTTTAGAATATCACCCTTTATTATTTATGATCTAAACTGTCACATATATGACAGTTGTCAAAATTGATGTTGTTCTATGCAAAGTGGGTGATTTAGACCCAACATAAGGAATAATGGCAAATAATATGCATATTGTACTATAGACAAATCATACTGGTATATCTATTGTCAGGATCCGGATAGCTATGCAGCGAGGACACTGGTGGTGGATCCTCTGTGTCAGTGGGGTGATGACGTGGGCCGTACCAGGGGAACGAAGTCTAAGGGGTTACTGGTTTTCACCAGACCCCGCCGCAAAGCGGGATGGACTTGCAGCGGCAGGTAACCCCCAGGTCGTTCCACCCGATAGCGACTCAACCCCAGCTGACAGCTGAGACAGGCGCGGTACAAAGGGACAAGGCAAGAGCAAGGTCGGACGTAGCAGAAGGTCAGGGCAGACAGCAAGGGTCGTAGTGAGGGGCAACAGCATAGGGTCTGGAAACACTGGCTTGGGAACACACTAAACGCTTTCACAAGGCAACAAGACAGGAAGGGGAAGTGGGTTTATATAAGGAAGGCACATGTGCAGGTACTGATTGGGCCAGACGCCAATCAATGGCGCACTGGCCCTTTAAATCTCAGAGAGCCGGCGCGCGCGCCCTAGGGAGCGGGGCCGCGCGCGCCAGGACTGAGCAGACGGAGGACGGGGCAGGTGAAGAGATTGGGATGCGAGCCGCGGGCGGGCGCGTCCTGCTACGCGGATCGCATCCCCGCCGGTGACACAAGTGTAGCGCTCCCGGTCAGCGGGTCCGACCGGGACGCTGCACGGTGACGAACGCCGCGAGCGCTCCGGGGAGGAGCAGGGACCCGGAGCGATCGGCGTAACATCTATATAATATATATGATAATTATATGGTATATATGACATGATCCCAAATTGGATCTAGTCATCATAACCATAATTCTTTTTATGAAAGAATAAACCTGTTGGTTATTAGAAGAATAGTCTGCATATTAGTATTATTGTAGTATATTGAAATGTTATATAATTAATTTTTCTGTATTTTAGATGTGCACCATGTCAAGGGGTCTTCCACGCACACCCCACAGACACCGGCCACCTGCGCCCAGGAACCAACCACCATTCTAAGGGTAAGTATATTACTGTCTTTCATTTTAATGTGATACATTTGATATAGCGCACATATCCTGGCTGTGAGTATTTCCTTCTTGTTGAACTAGCGATCCCTCGTTCATTGGTCCGGATCCGAGTCCCAACTCCCCATCACATACTCATTCATGGTAAGATCTTACTATCTTATACACAGGACTGTGATCTGGTAAATTATAATGTTCTGTTATGGATTCGTATATAGATGTTTGATGTACCAACATGTACCTTATGCAGGTACCTTATGCTAAGAAGTGCTGTCCAAACTGTAGCCCCAGACATGCTGTGAGTTGTAGTTCTGCAACATCTGAAGGGCCAGATATTACAGAACTACAACTCACAGCATGCCTGGACTGTCTGGACATGCTGAGAGTTGTAGTTTTGCTACATCTGGAAGAGCACAGATTGGAGACCACTGCACAGTGGTCTCCAAACTGCAGCCCTCCAGAAGTTGCAAAACTAAAACTCCCAGCATGCCAGGACAGTCAAAGGCTGTCTGGGCATGCTGGGAGTTGAAGTTATGAAACTCCTAGAAGCAGCAGTGAAGATCACTTTACGGTGATACACCAACACAGAAAAAGCGTAACACTAGAAAACATCAGCACACCAAACATGTAATGCAAAATATGAACAATCTTTATTAACCCCTTAATGACAATGGACGTAAATGCACATCATGATGATGTGGTACCTAACTCACCATGACGCACATTTACGCGCCGACATGACCGCGATCAATACAGATCATGGCATCTGCGGCAATGCGGTACTTTGAATGGATGATCGGCTCGCCCGCAGCGCTGCCGCGGCGATCCCGTCATCCAGCATGGCGGCCAGAGGTCCCCTCACCTGGCTCCGGCCACCTCCCGGGCAGTGGCGCTGCTAGGGTTGGTGTCACCCGGTGCGGTAGAAAATGGTGTCACCCCAACATGCTGGTAGTTGTAGTTTTGCAACAGCTGGAGGCACCCTGGTTGGGAAACACTGACATAGATAGATAGGAAATATATATAGACCAGGGGTATTCACCTATTTTTAGTGAGGGTCCGCTTATCCAGGTCTGCCATTCGGTAAAGGTCCAAGCTGTATGCTAAGGCTTGGTGCACACCTAGTGGCCTAAGTGCCATGAAGGCTATAGCAAACTAACAACTGAAGTGTGGAGGATGTATGACCTGAATACTGCTGCACACTGTAACCTCTGACTATAATACTGCCACACACTGTACCCATTGAATATAATACTGCCACACACTGTACCCACTGAATATGATACTGCCACCTACTGTACCCCTGAATATAATACTGCCACACACTGTATCCACTGAATATAATACTGCCACCTACTGTACCCCTGAATATAACACTGCCGCACACTGTACCCACTGAATATAATACTGCCACACACTGTATCCCTGAATATAATATTTCCACACACTGTACCCACTGAATATAATACTTACACACTGTACCCTCTGAATATAATATTACCACACACTGTACCCCCTGAATATATTACTGCCACACACTGTACCCCTGAATATAATACTGCCACACACTGTGCCTCTGGTATATTACTGCCACACACTGTACCCTTGAATATAATACTGCCACACACTGTACCCCTGAATATAATACTGCCACACACTGTACCCCTAAATATAATACTGCCACACACTGGCCCCTGAATATAATACTGCCACACACTGTGCCTCTGGTATATTACTGCCACACACTGTACCCCTCAATATAATACTGCCACACACTGTGCCTCTGGTATATTACTGCCACACACTGAACCCTTGAATATAATACTGCCACACACTGTACCCCTGAATATAATACTGCCACACACTGTACCCCTAAATATAATACTGCCACACACTGGCCCCTGAATATAATACTGCCACACACTGTGCCTCTGGTATATTACTGCCACACACTGTACCCCTCAATATAATACTGCCACACACTGTGCCTCTGGTATATTACTGCCACACACTGTACCCCTGAATATAATACTGCCACAAACTGTATCCCTGAATATAATACTGTCACACACTGTATCCCCTGAATATAATACTGCCACACACTGTATCCCTGAATAAAATACTGCCGCATACTGTGCCCTGAATATAAAACTGCCACCCACTATGCCCCTGGTATATTACTGCTACCCACTGTGCCCCTGAAAATAATTCTGCCACACACTGGGCCCCTGTTATATTACTGCCACACACTATTCCCCTGCAACATAACTTGCAGATGCTATGCTCTAACGCTGACTAATGTACCTCTGTGTCTCTTAAAACAATAAAATGAAGCCAATGGGCCTATAGAATGAATGACACCACTGTGACCCCAGAATTAATGATGCCAGTGACCACAGAATTAATGATGCCACTGTGACCACAGAATTAATGATGCCACTGTGACCACAGAATTAATGATGCCACTGTGTCAACAGAATTAATGATGCCACTGTGACCACAGAATTAATGACGCCACTGTGTCCCACAGAAATAATGACACAACTGTATCCCCAGAATTAATGATGCCACTGTGTCTACAGAATTTATGATGCAATTGGGCCCACATATTTAATGATGCCACTGTGCCTCCAGAAGTAATGATGCCACTGTGACCACAGAATTAATAATCCCACAGTACCCAAAGAAATGATGATGCCACTGTGCCCCACAAAATTAATGATGCCACTGTGCCTACAGAATTAAGGATGCCACTGTGTCCCACAAAATTAATGATGCCACTGTGCCTACAGAATTAAGGATGCCACTGTGTCCCACAAAATTAAGGATGCCACTTTGCCCACAGAATTTATGATGCCACTGTGACCACAGAATTTATGATGCCACTGTGACCACAGAATTAATGACACAACTGTATCCCCAGAATTAATGATGCCACTGTGCCTCCAGAATTTATGATGCCATTGTGCCTACAGAAGTATTGATGCCACTGTGCCTCCAGAATTAATGATGCCTCTGTGACCGCAGAATTAATGATGCCACTGTACCCACAGAATAAGTGATGCCATTGTACCCATATAATTAATGATGCTACTGTACCAACAGAATTAATGATGCCAATTTGACCACAGAATTAATGATGCCACTTTACCAACAGAATTAATTATGCCACTTTGACCACAGAATTAATCATGCCACTGTGCCTACAGAATTTATGATGCCATTGTGCCCACAGAAGTATTGATGCCACTGTGCCTCCAGAAGTAATGATGCCACTGTGACCACAGAATTAATTATGCCACAGTACCCACAGAAATGATGATGCCACTGTGCCTCCAGAAGTAATGATGCCACTGTGTCCCACAAAATTAAGGATGCCACTGTGACCACAGAATTTATGATGCCACTGTGCCCACATAATTAAGGATGCCACTGTGTCCCACAAAATTAAGGATGCCACTGTGACCACAGAATTTATGATGCCACTGTGCCCACATAATTAAGGATGCAACTGTGCCCACATAATTAAGGATGCCACTGTGCCTACAGAATTAAGGATGCCACTGTGCCCACATAATTAAAGGGGTAGTCCAGTGGTGAAAAACGTATCCCCTATCCTAAGGATAGGGGATAAGTTTGAGATCGCGGGGGGTCCGACCGCTGGGGCCCCCTGCGGTCTCTCTGTACGAGGGCCAGGCTCTCCGGCCAGATAGCGGGTGTCGACACTCGCAGAAAGCGGCGGCCAACACGCCCCCTCAATACATCTCAATGGCAGAGCCGGAGATTGCCGAAGGCAGCGCTTCGGCTCTGCCATAGAGTTGTATTGAGGGGGTGTGTCGGCCGCCGTTTCGTGAGGAGGTCGACACGCCCCCTTCCCGCGGGCTGTCGGGGCTCCGTACAGCAGATCGCAGGCGGCCCCAGCGGTCGGACCCCCCGCGATCTCAAACTTATCCCCTATCCTTAGGATAGGGGATAAGTTGTTCACCACTGAGTCACCACTGGACTACTCCTTTAAGGATGCCACTGTGCCCACATAATTAAGAATGCCACTGTGCCCACAGAATTTATGATGCCACTGTGCCCACAGAATTTATGATGCCACTGTGCCCACAGAATTAAGGATGGCACTGTGCCCACAGAATTAAGGATGCCACTGTGTTCCACAAAATTAATGATGCCACTGTACCCACAGAATTAATGATGCCACTGTACCCACAGAATTAATGATGCCACTGTGCCCACATATGAACTTTGCCACTGTAACTCTCCATCTGTTGTAAACTACAACTCCCATCATGCGCAGACAAAAGGTCATGATGGTAGCTGTAGTTCTACAATAACTGGAGAGTCACAGATGGGGGAACACACATTTTTACCTGAGAGCTTAGGCTCGCCCTCCCAGGTCCCGCACTGCTCCGCTGCTCTGGCCTCTTCTAGTCAGGCCTGGCCAGAGCAGATGATGCAGGCGGCTAATGGTGCTACCTGCATCATAGGAGAAGCGCCGGGCAGGGACACATCGCTCCCTTGCTCCAATCCGCGGCTATTCATTTGTATTGGCATCTTAAAGACACCACTACAAATGAATAAGCGGAGATCCAGTGAATGGTCCGAATGACTGGCGGACGCAGTCCGGATCTGGACCGTGGTCTGCCAGTTGAGTACCCCTGATAAAGGACATAGATCAATGTTTCCTAACCAGGGTGACTCCAGCTGTTGCAAAACTACAAAACTCAGCATGCTGGGAGTTGTAGTTTTGAACAGCTGGAGGCACCCTGTTAAGGAAACACTGATCTATGTCCTATCTCAGTGTTTCCCAACCAGAGGGCCTCCAACTCCCAGCATGCATGGACAGCATTGTAGCTTTGCTTTGGAGACACCATGGTTGGGAAACACTTATTTATGTCAGTGTTTTCCAACCCTCCAGCTGTTGCAAAACTACAACTCCCAGCATGCTAGGAGTTGTAGTATTGCAACAGCTGGGGGCACCCCGGGTGAGAAAGGGGGGGGGGGGGTGAGCAGGGATCATGCTGGGAAGGGGGGAGGGATGATGCTGGAAAAGGGTGGGCATGTATGGTGGGGGGTAGTTTACCTTACCTGCCTTGGAACACTGCTTGGCTCCTGTATCCTCCAGGCACTTCCTGCTTGCTGGGGTCATGTGATGTTTTGGTGTCACATGACCCAAGCAGAGCAGTAGAAAGCTGCCAATCAGGGGGAAGAGAAGCCGAGTAAGTGCCCGATAACTCCACAGACTCGCTGTGTGCACGCATGCTCTGCACTGCAGACTGAGTACAGTATACAAAAATAGCTTGTGACAGGGATGAACGCTGGGACAGGGTGTCACCCCACCAGAGGGTGTCACCCGGTGTGGCCCGCACCCCACGCACCCCCCTAACAACGCCACTGCTCCCGGGGTCTTCTGCTCTGGTCTGAGATCGAGCAGACCAGAGCAGAAGATCACCAATAATACTGATCAGTGCTGTGTCCTATACATAGCACTGAACAGTATTAGCAATCAAACGATTGCTATAGATAGTCCCCTATGGGGACTATAAAAGTGTAAAAGTGAAAGTAAAAAAAAGTTTAAAAAAAAGTAAAAAAAATAGAAAAAGCCCCTCCCCCAATAAAAATGTAAAATGTCCCTTTTTCCCATTTTACCCCCATAAAGTGTAAAAAAATAAATAAAATATAAATATATATATATATATATATATATATATATATATATATACACATATTTGGTATCGACGCGTGAATAAATGTCCAAACTATTAAAATATAATGTTATTGATTCTGTACGGTGAACGGCGTGAACGTAAAAATAAAAAAAAGCACAAACACAAACGATCACTCTCGCAACCCATCTTGCAGGATCTACAGCTGGCCCGCCTGGAGGTGAAGCGCCTCCTAGAGGCCTCCTGGGGCCGTTGGCTTCAAATGGGTAGAAGTAAGTTTTATGAATATGGGAACAAGTGTGGTCGGATGCTTGCCAGGGCCTTGAGGACCCGTTTATCCCAAACTCATATCCCATCCATTAAATCCCCCGCTGGACCGATGGTACACACCACAGAGGAAATTAAATCCGTATTTCACTCTTTCTTTTCTGATTTATACCATCTGCCACCTGCCACGTCTTCGACCCCATTGGCCCCTCCCTCTCCTTCCCCCCCCCCTTTCTCGGGATGAGCGGGAGGCGCTGGACGCCCCCTTCTCCTCTGAGGAAATTGCTTCTGTGATTCGCGGTCTCCCAGGTGGTAAAAGTCCTGGCCCGGACAGATTTACCGCCAAGTTTTATAAGTGTCTGCTAGAGCCCATCCTGCCCTTCTTGTTGAGGGCCTTCAATTAAGTCTCCCCTGAGCACCCGTTGCCTCCTGCCTCCACCCTAGCCCATGTCATTGTTTTGCCTAAGCCGGCCAAGGACCCTCACACCTGCAGTAGCTATAGACCAATCTCCCTACTGAACGTTGACCTGAAAATCTATTCTAAATTGTTAGCCAACAGGCTCAATTTAATCCTCCCCTCCATTGTCCATCTTGACCAGGTTGGTTTTGTGCCCGGGAGGGAAGCCAGGGATAATACGATCAAAATGGTTGACACTATACACCATGCTCAATCTCGTAAACTACCTCTCATGATCCTCTCCCTAGATGCCGAAAAGGCTTTTGATCGGGTTTCCTGGTCCTCCCTAGCACAAACCCTACGGAATGTTGGCCTTGGCCCCTCTTTTATAGGGAAAGTTATGGCACTGTACCACGCCCCCTCCGCACGTCATAAAATTAATGGTTCGTTGTCTGATCCCTTCTCGATACACAATGGTACTCGTCAGGGCTGCCCCCTCTCCCCCCTCCTGTACGTTCTGGTGATGGAGCATTTGATGGCTAGAATTAGGGCGGACCCTGACATTCATGGTGTTACGATTGGACCCCATACCTACAAATGTTCAGCTTTTGCCGATGACCTCCTGGTCTATATTTCCGATCCGTTAATGTCCTTCCCGAGCCTCATGGCCCGCTTATCTGAGTTTGGCCACTGGTCGAACTTTAAAATCAACTATTCTAAATCGGAAGCTCTGAATGTTTCGCTGCCAGAACGTACAGTATCCCGGCTCCAGTCTCTATTCCCCTTCCGATGGACCCTGGTGGCATTTCTTTCCTAGGAACTGTAATCCCTTTGGACCTCTCGCGCCTTTTTTCCCTCAATTTTCCCCCGTTGCTGGCCCGTTTCCGTACGGACCTGGCGGCGTGGAACAACAAAGAATTCTCGTGGTTTGGCCGCATAAACATCCTCAAAATGACCCTGCTGCCACGCTTATTGTACCTACTTCAGACACTCCCTTTATATATCCCCTCTTCCTACTGGAAGCAGATGCAGGCATGCTTTGGCTCCTTTGCGTGGGCCGGTGCTTGCCCCAGGTTAAATAGACTCACCCTGATGCGCCCCAAGTCGCAAAGGGGGGGTGGGACTCCCAGACTGTCGCTCATACTATCTAGCCTGTGTCCATGCCCGGGTCTTGGATTATTTTCATAATATTTCCTCCAAATTGTGGGTTCGCCTAGCGCAAGACATATGCCCTCTTGCTCTTTCTACACTACCATGGACTATGACCATGCCTGCTCAATTCCCTTCCCGCTTTTCGTTCTCCACCCACCACATCCTAGCTAGCCTGGCCAACTCAGGGCTTTCGGATGCCCTGGTAGATTGTACTGGCCCCCTGCTCCCTATCATGGATAACCCTGGGTTTCCTCCGGGTTCCTACTCCAGTAGCTTCTTTGGTGCGTCCCTGCTAGAGCCTCTCCTTTTTCACCACGTGCTGACCAGTGCATGAGTTAAACCCTTACATGCTCTTCTGCATGATCGCCCTTCCACCAGACGGGCCCCCTTTGCATATTTACAGCTGCGCCACTTTTACATACACCACCCGCACCGTCCATCGCTACATCACTCATTGACTCCCTTTGAACAGTTATGCTTGGCCTCATCGGCCCCCCACCACACCATCTCCTCCATTTATGGCCTGTTGCTGTCTGTTAGAACAGACTCCCTACCGAGCTAGGTAAATCCTTCCCCGCCTGAACAGTGGGTCTATTGCTTCTTCTTGACTCACAAGGCAGTCATAGCCACGAAATTTCAGGAAACCAGTTTTAAAATTCTGGCCCGCTGGTACAGAGTTCTGGCGGTTCTCCATCGCTGGTACCGTAGCGTGCATTGAGCCCCTTCTGGAGGTGTGGTGCTGGCGAGGGGACGATGGTCCATATATGGTGGGGTTGCCCTAAACTACAGCCTTCTGGACTGTGATTTTCCATGTTGTTTGGGAGACCACTGGGGTTCAGATTCCCTGGTGCCCGGAGGTGGCTCTCCTGTTCATGTTCCCAATGGCGCAGGCGAAATACAAAAAATCCCTGGCCCCTCACCTACTTCAGGCAGCCAAAACAATCATTCCCAGGAAATGGAAGTCCCCGGAGCCCCCCTCCCTGTCTGACTGGATTGGGGAAATAGCCCAGGCCCACCGCATGGAAGAACTCCTTGCCATCCAGCCCGATGATGTCGCTAGGTTTGGAGCTACCTGGCTCCCATGGTCTGAAATTTGCTCCTCACTGTTACGCCGAGCACTCCGGGTCCCTGCTCCTCCCCGGAGCGCTCACGGCGTCTCTCTCCCTGCAGCGCCCGTGCGGATTTCTCCTTCACCCAACTCCTCCCTCTCAGCCGTGGCCTGCTTGGACTCTGGTACCTCTGGAAATTTTATTTTGGATTCTTTGGTGAATAAATTCTGCATCCCGGTGACCCGTCTCGTCAAGCCGCTCTACATTTCCGCGGTCAACGGAGTTAGATTGGATTGCACCGTGCGTTACCGCACAAAACCCCTCTTAATGTGCATTGGACCCCATCACGAAATGATTGAATTTTTCATCCTTCCCAACTGCACCTCTGAGGTCCTCCTCGGTCTGCCATGGCTCCAGCTTCATTCTCCCACCCTTGACTGGACCACCGGGGAGATCAAGAACTGGGACTCTGCTTGCCACAAGAAATGCCTCTCCCCCCCTCCCAGTCCCGTCAGGCAAGCCTCAGTGCCTCCTCCTACACCTGGTTCCCCCAAGGCTTATTTGGACTGTGCCTTGCCTCCTCATGGCCCCCGTCCTGGTGACACCCTGCCCCGTGCCAAGCTTCACCCTCTGCCCTCCCTCCCCATTCCCACTCCTGCTGTACGGCCTGCCTTTGAGGAAACCCTTCAATCACTCCCAGTGTCCTCATCCCATGGGAAGCAGTTGCCGGACAAAGAAAGGGGGAGACCTAAGGGGGGGGTACTGTTACGCCGAGCACTCCGGGTCCCTGCTCCTCCCCGGAGCGCTCACGGCGTCTCTCTCACTGCAGCGCCCCGGTCAGACCCGCTGACCGGGAGCACTGCACTGACATTGCCGGCGGGGATGCGATTCGCACAGCGGGACGCGCCCGCTCGCGAATCGCATCCCAGGTCACTTACCCGTCCCGGTCCCCGGCTGTCATGTGCTGGCGCGCGCGGCTCCGCTCTCTAGGGTGCGCGCGCGCCAGCTCTCTGAGATTAAAGGGCCAGTGCACCAATGATTGGTGCCTGGCCCAATTAGCTTAATTAGCTTCCACCTGCTCCCTGGCTATATCTACTCACTTCCCCTGCACTCCCTGGCCGGATCTTGTTGCCTTGTGCCAGTGAAAGCGTTTAGTGTTGTCCAAGCCTGTGTTACCTGATCTCCTGCTATCCATATTGACTACGAACCTCGCCGCCTGCCCCGACCTTCTGCTACGTCTGACCTTGCCTCTGCCTAGTCCTTCTGTCCCACGCCTTCTCAGCAGTCAGCGAGGTTGAGCCGTTGCTAGTGGATACGACCTGGTTGCTACTGCTACAGCAAGACCATCCCACTTTGCGGCGGGCTCTGGTGAACACCAGTAGCCTCTTAGAACCGGTCCACCAGCACGGTCCACGCCAATCCCTCGCTGACACAGTGGATCCACAACCTGTAAGCCGAATCGTGACACTCACCTGCATTCCATTCCTTGTGTTAGCATACTGGGATCAATATCTGTGTCCGTGGGGTTGTGCTTTGCTTCGCTGGAGATGTTCGCCTGCCTAAGGTTTCCCGCTGTTCCGCCTCGGCTGCGTCTTTCAAGGTTTGACTATGTGTGATCTGTCTCTTTGCCTGTACTCTATCCCCTGTGTCCCCCTTCTTCAGTCCTACCCTATGTTTTCTTTTGTCTTCATCTGGGGTATTCCCCCCTGCCTTGTTCCCAGGCCTACCTTGTTTATCTCACTGCATACCATATCTGTTGTCTGTATTGTGTTGTGCATCACCCATTCTTGTGTCCCTGCAGATGTGGTAGGACTGTGCATTGATAGTCTGCACCTGTGCCTTAGACTTAACGCAATTTGTTTTCTTTTTCTGTGTATGTACTTGCTGTTCATGCTATCTGATGATCCATTTGGTTCGTTGTATCGGCTCACAAGGCCGTAATTTTTTCTGTTTTCCCTATACTTTACTCTATTTTACATATGATGTTTCAATAAACTTCTCGTTGAATTGGAAAAAAAAAAAAAAGAAGCATCTCCTAAATAACTATACCATATAAACTGTACAGCACAGACTGCATGGCATAGTTATTGAGACGCTTCTCAAGACATAAGACATTTGAAAAAAAGCACAAAATTGCTGCTTTTTTGTCACATTTCATAAAAAAAAATAATAAAAAAACCAATAAAAGTTTTATAAACACAAATGTGGTATCAATAAAAAGTACAGAACATGGTACACAAAATGAGCCCTAATACCGCCGCTTATATGGAAAAATGAAAAAGTTATAGGTCGTCAAAATAGAAGGATTTTAAACATACTAATTTGGTTAAAAAGTTAGCGATTTTGTTTAAGCGCAACAATAATAGAAAAGTATATAATCATGGGTAACATTTTAATTGTATTGACCCACAGAATAAATAATACATGTCATTTTTACCGTAAATTGTACGGCGTGAAAACAAAACATTCCCAAATTAGCAAAATTGCTGTTTTCTTTTTAATTTCGCTACACAAATAGTATTTTTTTTTTTGGTTGCGCCATACATTTTATGGTAAAATAATTGATGTTTTTACGCAGAAAAACTGGTCTCGCAAAAAACAAGCCCTCATACTAGTCTGTGGATGAAAATATAAAAGAGTTACGATTTTTAGAAGACGAGGAGGAAAAAACGAAAATGCAAAAATAAAATTGGCCTGGTCCTTAAGATCAAAATGGGCTTGGTCCTTAAGGGGTTAATGACATACACAACCCTGTAAACAACCACACTAAGATGGAAATAAGGGAAAGAATAAAATCATTTAAAAGATTTGGGCTACAAAATGCAGCCCAGGCACAGCTCTAGGGAAGGGCCATGAACCCCCTCACCTAGATATTGGCACCCGTCCCACACAATAAAAGGTTAACAAAATTCACCCAGATGATATATATAGGATCTTAAAGTTTACACACAAGATAAAGGTATAGCAATATATCACAATAGTTAGTAATATCTAATTGTATTAAAATACTGCAATCCCTATATACTTGCGAACTGCAGATAATAGAGGCAAGCGTCCCAGACTGGGTGGAGTGACCAAAATATAATGGCATAAGAGGGAGAATGGGGCCACTAGAGACCCCACACGTTCCATCGCTCCCAAGGCGACTTCCTCAGGGGTAATGTGCCTCTCAGAATCCCTTCACATGATATACATATATATCTAATTAGTATATTGTCTACTACCTTGCAGGTGGGAGTCGCCATCACGTACTAGGCTATTATGCGCACTGTATTTATCCACCACTATGCGCATGGTACATTACTGGCTTGCGCAATTAGTCGAATACTTTCATGCGCACTGTCTCCGATTCTGTCGGTAATGTGACCAAGCGCGTCATGTGATCTTGCCGGTCATGTGACTCGGCGTGCCACGTACTATACTGTTCATGCGCACTGGACTCGGCTACATTACTCTGGCGCCGGAAATGACGTATGTGAGTGCCCGCTACCGGAAGTCGGCAGAACGCCGCACACACATAAGGACACCGAATATGGCAACTCTCACCTGCAAGGTATTAGACAATATACTAATTAGATATGTATATATATAATGTGAAGGGATTCTGAGAGGCACAGTACCCCTGAGGAAGTCGCCTTGGAAGTGACGGAACATTTGGGGTCTCTAGTGGCCCCGCCCCCGCTCTTACGCCATTATATTTTGGTCACTACACCCAGTCTGGGACACTTGCCTCTATTATCTGCAGTTCGCAAGTATATAGGGATTGCATTATTTTTATACAATTAGATATTAGTAACTATTGTGATATATTGCTATACCTTTATCTTGTGTGTATACTTTAAGATCCTATATACATCATCTAGGTGGATTTTGTCAACCTTTTATTGTGTGGGACGGGTGCCAATCTCTAGGTGAGGGGGTTTATGGCCCTTTCCTGGAGCTGTGCCTGGGTTGCATTTTGTAGACCATATCTTTTAAATGATTTTATTCTTTCCCTTATTTCCATCTTAGTGTGGATGTTTTCAGGGTTGTGTATGTCATTAATAAAGATTGTTCATATTTTGCAGCACACTTTTGGTGTGCTGATGTTTTTCAGTGTTACACTTTTTATGAGTTGGTGGTTCATGTGTACTGTACACTGATCAACACCCATTTTATTAATATTGATTGAGCCCCCTCTGTTCTTGGTTTCCACTTTACGGCAATATTCACTGCTGCTTCCACTTGCCTGCCGCTGCCTTTTAGACTTGCCTGCCGCCGCTGCCTTCTCCACTTGCCTGCCACCACTGCCTTCTCCACTTGCCTGCCACCGCTTCCGCCTCCACGTGTTACTGCCACTGGTCCCCAATCCCCACTGCCGCGCCGTCCCCCCGCAGGTATGTTACGGGTGTGATCCAATAGATGAAACATTTTTGGGCATTTTCTGGAAGGAAAATAAACTGGCAGAAGTCTGTATTACTCCAAGTGGATGAAGAGATTGAGTGCCCCATCGGGTCCATTAACCCCTTAAGGACGGAGCCCATTTTCACCTCTAGGACGAAGCCCTTTTTTGCAAATCTGACCACTGTCACTTTAAACATTAATAACTCTGGAATGCTTTTAGTTATCATTCTGATTCTGAGTTTGTTTTTTCTTGACATATTCTACTTTAACATAGTGGTAAATTTTTGTGGTAACTTGCATCCTTTCTTGGTGAAAAATCCCCAAATTTGATGAAAAAATTTAACATTTTGCATTTTTCTATCTTTGAAGTTCTCTGCTTGTAAGGAAAATGGATATTCCAAATAATTTTTTTTTTGGATTCACATATACAATATGTCTACTTTATGATTACATCATAAAATTTACGAGTTTTTACTTTTGGAAGACACCAGAGGGCTTCAAAGTTCAGCAGCAATTTTCCAATTTTTCACAAAATTTTCAAACTCGCAATTTTTCAGGGACCAGTTCAGGTTTGAAGTGGATTTGAAGGGTCTTCATATTAGAAATATCCCATAAATGACCCCATTATAAAAACTGCACCCCCAAAGTATTCAAAATGTCATTCAGTAAATGTTTTAACCCTTTAGGTGTTTCACAGGAAATGCAGCAAAGTGAAGGAGAAAATTCAAAATCTTAATTTTTTACACTAGCATGTTCTTGTAGACCCAATTTTTGAATTTTTACAAGGGGTAAAAGGAGAAAATGTATACTTATATTTGTAGCCCAATTTCTCTCGAGTAAGCACATACCTCATATGTCTATGTAAAGTGTTCAGCGGGCGCAGTAGAGGGCTCAGAAGCGAAGGAGCGACAAGGGGATTTTAGAGAGTACGTTTTTCTGAAATGGTTTTTGGGGGCATGTCGCATTTAGGAAGCCCCTATGGTGCCAGAACAGCAAAAAAAAAAAAAAAAAAACACATGGCATACCATTTTGGAAACTAGACCCCTTGAGGAACATAACAAGGAATAAAGTGAGCCTTAATACCCCACAGGTGTTTCACGACTTTTGCATATGTAAAAAAAAATATAATAATTTTCACTAAAATGTTGGTTTTCCCCCAAATTTCACATTTTTTAAATGGTTAATAGCAGAAAAGACCCCCCAAAATGTGTAACCCCATCTCTTCTGAGTATGGAGGTACCCCATAAGTGGACCTGAAGTTCACTGCGGACGAACTACAATGCTCAGAAGAGAAGGAGTCATATTTGGCTTTTTGAGAGCAAATTTTGCTCGGGGGGCATGTTGCATTTAGGAAGCCCCTATGGTGCCAGAACAGCAAAAAAAAAACACATGGCATACCATTTTGGAAACTAGACCCCTTGAGGAACGTAACAAGGGATAAAGTGAGCCTTAATACCCCACAGGTGTTTCACAACTTTTGCATATGTAAAAAAAAAAAAAAAAAAAAGTCACTAAAATGTGGCCTTCCCCCCAAATTTCACATTTTTGCAAGGGTTAATAGCAGAAAAGACCCCCCAAAAATTGTAACCTCATCTCTTCTGAGTATGGAGGTACCCCATAAGTGGACCTGAAGTGCACTGCGGGCGAACTACAATGCTCAGAAGGGAAGGTGTCATATTTGGCTTTTGGAGAGCAAATTTTGCTCGGGGGGCATGTCGCATTTAGGAAGCCCCTATGGTGCCAGAACATCAAAATAACCCCCACATGGCATACCATTTTGGAAACTAGACCCCTCACAGAATGTAATGAGGGGTACAGTGAGCATTTACCCCCCACTGGTGTCTGACAGATCTTTGGAACAGTGGGCTGTGCAAAATTTTTCATTTTCACGGACCACTGTTCCAAAGATCCGTCAGACACCTGTGGGGTGTAAATTCTCACTGCACCCCTTATTACATTCCGTGAGGGGTGCAGTTTTCAAAATGGGGTCACATGTGGTGTTTTGTTGTTTTTGCGTTTGTCAAAACCGCTGTAATAATCAGCCACCCCTGTGCAAATCACCTCAAATGTTCATGGCGCACTCTCCCTTCTGGGCCTTGTTGTGCGCCCCCAGAGCACTTTGTGCCCACATATGGGGTATCTCCGTACTCGGGAGAAATTGCGTTACAAATTTTGGGGGGCGTTTTTTCCTTTTACCTCCTGTGAAAATGAAAAGTATAGGGCAACACCAGCATGTTAGTGTAAAATTTTTTATTTTTTTACACTAACATGCTGGTGTAGACCCCAACTGTTCCTTTTCATAAGGGGTAAAAGGAGAAAAAGCCCCCCAAAATTTGTTAGGCAATTTCTCCCGAGTACGGCGATACCCCATATGTGGCTCTAAACTGTTGCCTTGAAATACGACAGGGCTCCAAAGTGAGAGCGCCATGCGCATTTGAGGCCTGAATTAGGGACTTGCATAGGGGTGGACATAGGGGTATTCTATGCCAGTGATTCCCAAACAGGGTGCCTCCAGCTGTTGCTAAACTCCCAGCATGCTTGGACAGTCAATTGCTGTCCAGAAATGCTGGGAGTTTTTGTTTTGCAACAGCTGGAGGCTCCATCTTAGAAACACTGCCATACAATACGTTTTTCATTTTTATTGGGGAGGGGGGGGTGGGGGGGCGGGGCAGTGTACGTGTGTATATGTAGTGTTTTACTCTTTATTTTATGTTAGTGTAGTGTAGTGTTTTTAGGTTACATTCACACTGGCGGCAGATTACACTGAGTCTCCCGCTAGGAGTTTGAGCTGCAGCAGAAAATTTGCCACAGCTCAAATTTGTAGCGGGGAACTCACTGTAATCTGCCGCCAGTGTGAATGTAGCCTGTACATTCACACGGGAGGGGGGGGGGGTCAAAACTACAACTCCCAGCATGCACTGACAGACCATGCATGCTGGGAGTTGTAGTTTTGCAACAGCTGGAGGCACACTGGCTGGAAAACCTTGAGTTAGGTTCTATGAAAGCTGTTGCAAAACTGCAACTCCCAGCATGCACTGATTGCGGAAGGGCATGCTGGGAGATGTAGTTATGCAATGGCTGGAGGCACGCAAGTACAACTCCCAGCATGCCAAGACAGCCTTATGCTGTTCCTGAATGCTGAGAGTTGTAGTTTTGCAAGATTTAGAGGGGTTCAAGTTGTAAATCACTGTCCAGTGGTCTCAAAACTGTGGCCCTCCAGATGTTGCAAAACTACAACTCGCAGCATGCCCAGACAGCAAACTGCTGTCTGGGCATGCTGAGAGTTGTAGTTTTGCAACATCTGGAGGGCTACAGTTTGAGACCACTTAGTGATCTACAACCTGAACCCCTCTAAATATTGCAAAACTACAAGTCCCAGCATGCCCACACAGCAAACAGCTGTCTGGGCATGCTGGGAGTTGTAGTTTTGCAACATCTGGAGGGCCACGGTTTAGAGACCACTGTAAACTGTTGCCCTCCGGATGTTGCTAGGCAACAACTCACCTAGCAGGACCCGGAAGCCGCCGCACGTGGGGGATCCCCGCATGGAGGATCGCGCTCCGGGATCCGGGATCCAGGTAGGGACCTTCGGCGCCGACCTTCCCTGGACGGTTCCCCCGTTTTGCCCGGACACCGATAGGTGGGCAAAGTGGGGGAACCGAACTTTAACCCCCCCCTCCCCCGGTCTGCTATCGGTTGGTCGCTCGGCCGACCAATAGCAGGGATAGGAGGGGTGGCACCTTTAGGGGGATCGAGGGTGTCTCGGACACCTACGATCCCTCTTATTTTCCGGGTCACCGGGTCACCAGTGACCCGTATGACCCGGAATCGCGCAGATGGCAGGTCTGAATTGACCTGCGATTTGCGCGCATCTCGGCGATGTGCCGGGATGCCTGCTGTTAGATAACAGCAGTCATCCCGGCCCTATCACCGCTACCGGTGACGCGGCGCTCCCGGAACCCCGCGACGTACATGTACGTCGCTGCGCGCCAAGTGACACTTCACGGCGCCGTACATGTACGTCGCTCGTCGTGAAGGGGTTAAAGTATTATAAACCACCGACTATCTAGAATATATTGGTATTAGGATTTCGAAGGAGACAGTGGAATATGAGAATTTAACTTTGGACCCTTTGGTCAGAAGAGTAGGGGACAAAATAAATGTCTGGATTAATTTGGGATTGAGTATGGCGGATAGGACAGGTTTGTTGAAGATGGTGAATCTTCCAATGAGCATACATTATTTAAGAGCTGCACCCATGTGGATAAAAAATATGTTCTTTAAAAGTATAGAGGGAAAATTTTA
Source organism: Hyla sarda (assembly GCF_029499605.1). Classification (NCBI taxonomy): domain Eukaryota; kingdom Metazoa; phylum Chordata; class Amphibia; order Anura; family Hylidae; genus Hyla; species Hyla sarda. The sequence continues at coordinate 26,954,237 of NC_079195.1, forward strand.
TGATCTAATTTGGGGGTGGAAAAAGCTAGGGTTAAGATGCAAAACTTGACTCAACCGATGGAAAAAGGTGGCTTAAGTATTCCAAATTTTTTTTTAATTATTTTATTGCAGCCCAGTTAATACTTATTATACAAGAACAGAAAGCCCTGATGACCTTTTTTGGTAAGGAAGGGAGGAGATGTAGATCAATTTGGGAACTGTTAGGAAGTGGGAGATTAAAGAGAGGTTTACAAGGGGAGACCACAGTAGCGGCTCTAATAACCCAGGTATGGGAGAAGATGAAGAAAATAATGGGAATTATGGGTAGCATTTGGTGTACCCCAATATGGCACAATGAGAGTCTTCCAGAATTAATAAAAAATATCAAAATATATGAATTGGGAAGGAAAAGGAATGTTTGCGGTGGAACATTTATGTTTTGATGGGGAATTAAGAGAATGGAAGTGGTTGTGTGACAAATTTAACTTAAACAGTATAAACTACTTTGGGTTCTCACAAGTAAAAGATGCACTAAGAAGGGAACAAAGTAAAGAAAAATTGAGAGTAGACACATATCATATCACAGAGTTTATTAGAAAGGCACGTGGAGAGAGAAAAGACTAATGAGTGTGTTATATAAAATATTAGGGGAAAAGGGGTGGTGAAAAGATGTAGGTGGGATCACGGAGGAGGAATGGAAAATGGCACTAAGGAATATTGGCAGAGCCACAATTAATGCTAATCACATGGTTTCCTTTCTGATGTTATTTTATAGTACACAGTATTCACAACATTTTTTGTTTAAAGTAAGAGCTAGGGAAGATTTGCATAGTCCAAAATGTAAAATGATAGATGCCAATTGGCTACATATGAGACATATGAGACAATTGAGGAAAAATGTAAAATGTTGTTGAATTGTGAACCTAAGGTGGCTATATTTGGATTAAAAGTAGAAAGAAATAAAGATAAAGAAGTGATTCTGGTGGTACTGGGATTAGCAAGGATGATGATCATAAAAAATATGGATGTCCCAAAGATCACCCAAAAAAGAAGAATGGTTGTACTTAGTAGGGAGGGTTATGTATTATGAGAAGCTATACTACAAAAATAGCACAAAAAGGAGCAAAATATAAAGTAAGTGGGTGAATTTGTATAAAGGAGTGGAGAAAAGAGGGCCAGGCTGATGAGGGTGGTGGGGGGTGGTGGGGGGAGGGATTTGAGGGGGAGGGGAGGGAAAGGAAGGGTAGTTAGTCCTTTTTATGTATGTGATAAGTAATGTTTGTATGTATATTTGTAAAATTGAATAGAAATAAAGAATAAAAAAATAATAGTGAAATAATAACTGAAAGTAAATGGAGCTGATATTATTACATTCAAGTCACTACCTAGGACTATTCATTCTATATAAACATGGACTATTTCACATTGAGTGGACTATTAAAACCACAATATGGACAGAACAAAGTTTCTTTTCATTTTTCATGTTTATACCTTTTCATGACAAAAGTTGATCTTCTATATGTTGTAATAGTGTTCATTGTAAACTTGAAAATTTTCAATAAAAACTATTGTTGAACAGAATTTAAAAAATCCCTTTTTGAGGACCCATTCTGGTGAGCATCGAGCTGGCGGACCGCCGCGAGGCGAGCTACCACTTGTTCCATCTCCCCCCTCCCCCTGTCTTGCTCTGTGTGGAACTGCGAATGTTTCATTTAATCAGTTATGGTTCATTGCTCCAACCTGCTTCATTGGATTCTTGTGGAAATTCCACAGGTAATATATGACAACGACCATGGGGCCTCAGTCTTAAAAAGATTACATAGAATTTTTTACATTTAAATTGAAGACTTTGAATAGATTCACAAGTTTAATGTGCCATGAGGATATCACATGGCGGCACAATGACAGAGCCTGGTAATTGGAATGAGCAAACTTTAAATCCTTTTTTGAGGACCCATGGGAAGGCAACTCTGGTGCCAGCAGCCGTGGTCATTCCAGCTCCAATAGTGTATAATTACTGCAGTGTTATCTATGGTAAAGCTCCTAGTTGTATCTTAACCGCCTGTCCCAGACCCTGTCTATCAGCGCACCCCCATGCTCTGGGTGTCCACTTGAAAAGGACTGCAGTACCAGCAACTAGGACAGAAGCATATTCAGCTTCTGTGACGTTGGATAAGTGGGTGCATACTGCTAGCAGTTGCTGCAGTGAAAAAGCTTGTACTTGTATCTTAAAATAGAGCTGGCAGTTCTCTGCGAGGCGAGCTACCACCTGTTCCAGCCCCTGCCTCTCAGCGCCCCACCCCACCCCCCGACTGTGAAACTGCAAATGTTTAATTTAATAAGTTATGGTTCATTGTTATCGCTCCAACCTGTTTCATTGGATTCTTGTGGTAATTCCACAGGTAATATATGACAACGACCATAGGGCCTCACAATATGACAAGATTTAAGAGATTTTTAAAAACTTTAAATTGAAGCTTTTAATTAGATTCCCAAGTTTAATGTCTTAGGTGCACGAAGTGTTTAATTTAAAACTAATACTGTATGACCACAAAACCCAATATAACAAGGAGCCACATGGGGGCAAAATGACAGAGCCTAGTGGTGGCAGGAGCCCGACAAGACGATAGATTAACATGTTTAAAGTTTAATTTAATGTGCCAACAGCATGAGGAGACCATATGGTGGCAGAATGACACAGCCTTCGTCACAAACTTCTCGGCTCGGCAGTAGATGACTTATCCTGCATAAATTAGTTCAGCTTTCAGGTGCTCCGGTGGGCTGGAAAAGGTGGATACAGTCCTAGGAAAGAGTCTCCTAGGACTGCATCCACCTTTTCCAGCCCACGGGAGCACCTGAAAGCTGAACTAATTTATGCAGGAAAAGTCAGCAACTGCCGAGCCGAGAAGTTTGTGACGAATCGAATTTACTGTAAGTTCGCTCATCTCTAGATGGGAGCCCCGGGTGGTGTTTGGAGTCCCGGGGTGGGACGGAATGTTGTGGTTAAACTTTACTTTCCTGGAAAAGCTGCCGAGTTGCCCATAACAACCAATCAGATTGCTTCTTTCATTTTTCACAAGGCCTCTGAAAAAGGAAGGAAGCAATCTGATTGGTTGCTATGGGCAACTGCACCACTCTTCCTCTACACTGGTTCTGATGAATCTCCCCCTATGTTCCTTAACCTCCCATTCATTCATTCATACCCAGCCTTACACATTACATCCAGTTTCAATGAACCTCAGTACCCATATTTGGTACCCCATTAACCTCATTCCCACGGTTCAAACACTCAGTTAATTGCCAATTGACCTAGTTTCCACAGTTCAAAGGCTTTCTTAACCTGTTAAGGACCAGGGGTGTACAGGTACGCCTTTGCTCCCTGGTACTTAAGGACCAAGGGCATACCTGTACGCCTGTGGGAATTTCAGTCCGCGCGCCGGGCGGGGACCGGACCGGGGTGACTGCTGATATCTATCAGCAGGCACCCCGCGCAAATGCCCAGGGGGGTCATCAGACCCCCCCATGTTGGCGATTGCCGCAACTCGCAAGCGAATTCACATTTGCGATTTGCAGCTATTCCGGGTCATACGGTTCTATGGTGACCCGGAAAGTGAGGGGGATCGTGGTTGTCCAAGACAGCCACGATCCCCCTGAAGGGATAGGAGTTAGGTGGCAGGGTTGCTACCCCTCCTATCCCTGCTAATGGTGGTCTAGACGCAACCACCAATAGCAGATCTGGGGTTTTCCCCGTTCTGCCCACCCACAGTAGGCGGGGAAGAACGGGGAAACGACAGAGGACCTACGCCGACGTCCACTTACTCTGTGGGTGAGGCTGCGGGCGACGATGACATGCGGCTGGCTCCCTGGATCCTACGGAAGCCGGTGAGTTGCCTAGCAACATCTGGAGGGCTACAGTTTGAGACCACAATACAGACTTGAGCCGTGCCAGGGAGCGGGGTCTACGTGCCACCGGACTCGCCGCAAAGCGGTATGGTCTTGCTGCGGCAGGTGGCACCCAGGTTGCTACCCCTGGCACGACTCGTCCACACGGGTAGCTGGGGGGGTAACGTGGCACAGACAGAGACTGGCAAGACGTGGCAGACAGGACGTGGCGAGCAGGACGTAGCTGGCCAGGCAGAAGGACAAGGCCGGAACACAGGTACAGGACAGGCCGAAACACAAGTACACAGACTCGGGTACAGGACTTGACTCAGGAACAGGACGACTCAGGAACAGGACTTGACTCTGGTATAGGACTAAACTCAGGCATAGAACAATCGCAGACAAAGACAGACAACCAAGATCTGTCACAGGGAGCATGGAGGAGCAGATACTTAAAGACCAGGGGACAGGTGAAAATTGCTAAATCTGAAGGGACAGATGTTACAGAACTGCAACTCGCACAAAGGGGCCAGAGGCATACACGCCGGAGCTGCGGGACATCAGGGACAAAGGACACAGGAAGGTAAGCGACGGGCTGAGACTCGCATGCGGGCGCGTCCCGCACTGCGAATCTCAGCCCCGCCTACAGCGGGGACAGAAAGCGCTCACAGCCAGCAAGTTTGACCGGAGAGCAACTGTAACACTCTCTGCAATAAAATGCTCTCTCTGACATAGAACACTGGAATGGCTGGCCACAAGATGGCTGCCGATTATATAGGGCTGTGACATCTCAGGGCTGGCTTGCTGCTGATAGGTTGCATGCTGCATGTGATTCAGGGTCATCCCTCCTACCCGCCTTCCCAGAGTTCCTTGCCCCAAGTCCTCACAAGTGGATCCACCATTTTAGATGCCCTGGACTGCAATAAATGGAGTTTAATGAAGCGATTTGTTTAATCAAATAGTGGCAATACGTAACAAATTTGGATTAGTCAGATTCCATTCGCTCATCCCTAGTTATTATCAGGAGGGCAGTAATGATGTAAGAAGCCAAAGTAAATGGGGACACAGGAACCGAGTCAAGAGCAGAACAACAAGAACCAGAATAATACTTCAAGGAGCAGAAGCAATATCCAGAAACAGAGTCAAGGTCAGAGTCAATAAGAAGTCAAACCATGAACAAGAAGCCACAATCAACAGGCAATGCTTGGCAGTATGAGTCCCCTTTAAATAAGCTGACAGGTCAGATGTAAGTCTGCCTCTAGTGAAAGCAGAAGCAGCATGTCTCCGGCACCAGGGGAAGAAAGAAGAGGAGTACGGGCACTGTATATCATATAACATAAAGGTGCACATTACATGTATAGGCTCAGTGGAGTCACGCCGGACTGCACATCATGGAAATCGGGGGTGGGGACCTGTGTGTCAATCACACAGTGGTTCAGGGCTCACTTACAGGAGATAGGCGTGGCAGAGGTGGGGCATTACGATCCCCAGCCACGCCTATCCGTCTGTTGTTGACGGCACTATAAAACTATTTTCCTGCTGATAAAGAGTGATAAAGAGCAGCCAAAGGTATAGCTGCATTACAAGTGTCATCATCTATACTATCATGGTATTAGTCTGGGGGGTATAATTTCCATGACAGTTGCGCTTTAACAGCTATGCAGATAAAGCGAGAGAACCACAGCCCAAAACAGCAGGGTCATGGCAGAGGACAGAGCCGGTGCAGAAGTGGATAAAGCATCTGGTTGGATAGATACTGAAGCCAATCACTGCAACATTGCAGGAACCAGGCAAAATTAGTAACTTTTTATCTTTATGTGACTTTCCACTATAAAATCTGATATTAATGTTTTCTATAGCTCACTTGCTAGCAGTGCTATACTGCATATGAGATTTATGAGACTCCTATTCATTTCAGCTGCTATAAAGCTCCCTTATATTGCCATACCAACTTTATGTGTTTCCAATATAGCTGCCCCTCCTTCAGAAAAGATTTTATAAAAAAAAAATTATCAATAAATAAACAGCTACAACAATAGTATTTATTTTCTGTGTACTTAAATGGAAATGGAAGAGATGCAGACATTGTTGGGTGGCTTATGAAATATAGATACTGATTCGTGTTGTTTTTCTAATCTGTTTCTATTTTCTGATTGTAAGTTTTTTTTGTTTGTTTTTTAATATATTATTATGGGGTCAGCCATCTTTCCTTAGTTTCTGCTCTGTTATCTAATAACTGCTTTTAGAGGTATGTCCTACAGCAGCAACATAAACATAGGAAACAAAAGTCTGGAGCTGGTATATTGACTGCTATGGGAGAGTATTGTGGGCATTCTCTATGACCTGTGCTGAGGTCCTTGTACAGGTGGGTGATGAAAATGTGACCATCTCTTATCGTGTATGGTTTGATCCCATCTTATCTAGCTACTGCTGTCACTTTTCATTGTAATCCTGCCTGTGATGATATGAAGGAGACTGCTAGAAAGTTTTCACCACAGAGCAGGAAGTGTCTGCTTATTATCAGGCTAAGTAAACAGAGTGAAAACTGCAATACTTAAGGATTGTTTTAAAATATAAGTAGTAAAATGAAAAATTACCAAAATTTGTAAAAGTATATACGTGGAGTTAAAAAAAAAACTTGATTTAAATAATAGGCCACTTTCTGATGATACATTCCCTTTTAAAGCTCTTGATTCAACCAGAGTCTCGAATGGTCTCAAAAGCAGAGGTCATACCTATGCTTTGGGGAAATTAGCATCCACCAGGGGCCAAAGAGTAGGTACGACAAAGGGGCCCGTCCGGCATAGATGCACACTCACCCCGTTAATGGGGATCCAGGACATTTGTCCCAGATCCCCAGGAGAGGGAGAGCTGCCTTCAACAGTATGTGCTCACATGCATACAGTTTAAAGCTTCTTCCCTGTGTAAACCGCAGAACCTGTGGCATAAACTCAGAGGAGACCATGACCTAACACAGTGCAGGCGTCGATGAGGTCATAGGCACCTGCACTGTGAAGGAAGATGCAGCCAGCCTGTGCTGTGGGAGAGATTTTTGCGTGGAATGAGGTAAGTACAATTATTATTATTTTTTTAAATCCTGAAATCTCGGGGAGGGGGGCTGAAGGAAGTTTTAGGGACTGGCTACCTACATGGCGATCTACCCGGCTGCCTACCTACATAGCAACCTATCAGGCTACCTACATAGCTACCTGGCTACCTTGCACATTTTCACCTTCTCTGAAGGGCTGCATTGAATTATGATTTTTTTAACCTACATAGCTATCTGCCTGGCTACCTACCTACATAATTAGCTAGCTACCAGGCTACCTACTTTCATAGCTAGCTACCAGGCTACCTACCTTTATAGCTAGCTACCTAGCTACCTACCTACATAACTACCTACCAGGCTACCAATCTACTTACAAAGTTACTTGGCTACCTACCTGCATATCTACATACCTAGCTACCTGACTGCCTACCTTAATAGCTACTTATGTACTTAGCTACCTACCTACCTACCTACTTGGTAGTACCTGGCTACCTACATAATTATCTACCTAGCTACTTGGCTACCAACCTAGTTAGCTACATATCTACCTACCTACAAAGCTATCTATCTACCTGGCTACCTACCTTTCTAGCTACCTAGCTAGCTGGCTACCTACCTACCAAAATATTTAACAACTTGGGGGGATCTATCTACCTACCAAAATAGTTACCAACTTGGGGGATCGATCTACCTACCTAAGGATGTATTTACCTACCTGCTTATATACCAGCCTATGAGGGAGACGACCTAATAAGTGAACAAACTGCTGTGGTATTATGGGCCCTGATATAGCACCTCACTACGGGTGCCAGGGTCACTAGGTATACAAAAATGTCAGCAGACACTAATATAAAATAAAAATCTAAGGCTTCCTTGAACCTTGAGATCTAAACTGGCCTTAGTAGCCTGGCCAAATTGCTTCCACCCTGCAGAGTCTCATCCCTCAATTTTCAATTTCTCAATCCCCCTCTCATATTGTTTTGTACATTATAGCCACAGTTATAAGCAAAATATGAATGTCCCAAAATAGTTAATTAAATGCAGTAATGACCGAGGTCTCACCTGGTTTGGAAAACACCTCTCCACATTAAAGAGCAGTCTGTCAGCAGCCACAGATCCATCTTTTAGCAACATAAATCCCAACATTTTTGGACCTGGTCCAAACATTGACGTGAAAGTGATTGGGATGTTTAAAAATCCATGAAGTGCTAGGAAAAGATGAATGGGTAAAGTTAGATATGTCATTGGATAGAGTAGACTGAGATTAAAATGAAGAGAAGAAGGTGGGGGGGGGGTGAAACTGATAATTTATGGAAGAATATTTCTTGCCTCTTGGGTTGGGTTTTGAATCAGAATACGGTAAAGGATATTTCTGTTAGTGCAGCTACTTTTTTTTCCCTTTAAATATCAAATTTCTAGGAATACTGAGAAATTGTTAAAAGTGTCTCAGCACCTAATCCAAGGGCAACTCATTCAGAGGCTACTTTTGGAGTATCATTCCAGCTACACAAAAACATTATATCTGAGTTGCATATATCTTAAAGTGCCTCAACATCCCTCTCTAGTTTCTACCACAGTGACCGCATGTGACCCCTTACACACGGCCATCCACCCACCAAGGAACCACTCACTATATGGCATCCCAGATGGACAGGGTCCACAAATTCAAAGGCATTCAGGTGAACCCCATCGGACTCTGAGGAAGCCACCTCCAGTTCTCTATGCCACCACACCACCCTTGCGGACGACAAAACAACCCACCCCTGGCCCAGTTTAAACTACCGACTGGCCGCGCCTGATGCCACACAAGGTACACCACAATGTCAAATGATATAACCAAGATACCTGGAAAGGAAGAAAAGAGGTTCAGCTTAATGTCCCTCATGAGTGACCAGGAATTGCGTACCTCAATATTGTTTCCCCCAGCATGCACAACCAAAACATCCATGCCCTATCCATTTCCACATAATACTGCACAGAAGGGAGCAAACCCGACCGAAGCAGGCCCCCTTTACCCAGCCTCCGCACCTGCGCCTCTGCCCCGGAAAACCTCAACTGTTGTCTGTCTGCCGAACGTCCCCATGCAAGACACCCCGCGCATATAAGAGTAGCCTACAATTTACACTAAACAGGGCGCTCTACCTGTAAGACACAACTGGCAATGGCAAACATAAAAATGTCCATGTAAGAAAACAGCAGGTCACCACATTTTGTGGAAATGTCCTTCCATCTACTCCTTTTGGGACAAGGTGATAGATATTACATTAAAGGTCACCGGATATAAATTAGACCACAACCCCCTATAACATGTTTTTATTTTATTAATGGTAAAAATCATATAGAAAGCATATATATATATATATATATATATATATATATATAAAGCTGGAATCCGAGCAGGGCCCTTGCTACAGATTCATATATATATATATATATATATATATATATATATATATATATATTATCATTATTATTATTAATTAGCGATAAAACAATAAAATTGGTCACAACATATAAGATAATAGTAATTATTGAACAGTGTGAAATAACACCTTGCTGGGCTAAGAGTCAATTAATCTAAATTACAATTGCGTAAGAATTAATGCAGGCAGTGTGGCTAATAAGGTTACATAGTTGTTACGCCGAGCGCTCCGGGTCCCCGCTCCTCCCCGGAGCACTCGCAGCCAGTGGCGTTGCTAGGGTTGGTGTCACCCGGTGCGGTAGAAAATGGTGTCACCCCCATACCTACCCCCTCCCCCCAGTAAGTTTTTAGCCTGTTGTGACAGAAACCACTGTTGTAGCGCATTGTGAGAAATTCCAGTATAATAATCAGATATACCAGTTGCCACAGAATAGGAAAGTGTTAAGGAAGTTTTCACCATTTAAATATACAGCTCCCAGAATTACTTAAAGGGGTACTCCACTGGAAAACATTTACTTTTATATCAACTGGTGCCAGAAAGTTAAACAGATTTTTAAATTACTTCTATTTAAAATATTAATCCTTACAGTACTTATCAGCTGCTGTATGCTCCACAGAAAGTTGTGTAGTTCTTTCCAGTCTGACCACAGTGCTATTTGCTGACACCTCTGTCCATGTCAGGAACTGTCCAGAGCAGGATAGGTTTGCTATGGGGATTTGCTCCTACTATGGACAGTTCTTGACATGGACAAAGGTGTCAGCACAGAGCACTGTGGTCAGACAGAAAATAAATTAAAAAAGAAAAGAACTTCCTGTGAATCACTTATACAGCAGCTAATAAGTACTGGAAGGATTAAGCACCAATTGATAAAAAAAAAAATGTTTTCCAATAGAGTACCCCTTTGAGCAGTGGTGAGGTTATGCTGGGAGTTGTAGTTTCACTCACCATAACTGTAGAACTTACAAGTGACTACAGCTCTGATAGGACATAGAGAGGAGAATGTACAATAATATTAGTGACTACAGGTGACGTCTTCTCTATAGTGAGGAGAATACTCAATGATATCAGTGATTACAGGTGACGTCTTCTCTATAGTGAGGAGAATGTACAATGATATCAGTGACTACAGGTGATGTCTTCTCTATAGTGAGAAGAATACACAATGATATCAGTGACTACAGGCGACGTCTTCTCTATAGTCTTCCCTTATCTAATTCAGATGGTACATACCGCCAGGACTTGTTCCAGCTAAAACTTCTGTCTGCAGAATGTGACGCCCAGACGTCTCCTCTCTATGTCAGCGCATTCTCATCCTCTATATGAAAACAGTTATTATTATAAACCTGCCAGACACTGTATCCTCTAAATATAATACTACTATACACTATACTCTTTGATTATAAATCTTCCATACACCATACCCACTGAATATAATACTACCACACACTGTACATTCTGAATATAATACCAACATATACTGTACACTCTGAATATAAATCTGCCACATACTTTAACCCTGAATATAATACCGCCACACACTGTACCCTCTGAATATAATACTACCACCCACTGCGCCCTCTGAATATAATACTACCACCCACTGCGCCCTCTGAATATAATACTACCACCCACTGCGCCCTCTGAATATAATACTACCACACACTGTGCCCTCTGAATATAAATCTGCCACATACTGCACCCCTGAATATAAATCTGCCACATACTGTACCCCTGAATATAATACCGCCACACGCTGTACCCACTGAATATAATACTACCACATATTGTACCCTCTGAATATAATACTACCACCCACTGCGCCCTCTGAATATAATACTACCACAAACTGCGCCCCCTGAATTTAAATCTGCCACATAGTGTACCCTCTGAATATGAATCTGCCACATACTGTACCCCTGAATATAATACTACCACCCACTGCACCCTCTGAATATAATACTTAGAGATGAGCGAACTACAGTAAATTTGATTCGTCACGAACTTCTCGGCAGTTGATGAATTTTCCTGCATAAATTAGTTCAGCTTTCAGGTGCTCCCGTGGGCTGGAAAAGGTGGATACAGTCCTAGGAGAACTAATTTACGCAGGATAAGTCATCAACTGCTGAGCCGAGAAGTTCGAGACAAATCGAATTTACTGTAAGTTCGCTCATCTCTAATAATACTACCACAAACTGCGCCCTCTGAATATAATACTACCACAAACTGCGCCCTCTGAATATAATACTACCACAAACTGCGCCCTCTGAATATAATACTACCACAAACTGCGCCCTCTGAATATAATACTACCATAAACTGCGCCCTCTGAATATAATACTACCACAAACTACGCCCTATGAATAACATTGCCATACAGTGCACCCTCTGAATATAATACCACAACCGCAGTAACACCCCTCAACATCCGTTAGCTGATGCTATTACCACGGGAGGGGGGGTATTGGTGGTGTTGCTAGTGGATGATGGGGGTGCTACTACTGGGGGGTGTTGCTGGAGGATGATGAGGGTGCTACTGGCCATCCCCCCTGGCAGTACAACCCCCATCATCCATCGGCAGGATCATCCTCCTGGCAGGAGCACCGCCATCATCCACCACCAGGATCTGCTGATGGAGGTGCTGCTGCTGGGGGGTGGGTGTTGCTGGTGGATGATGAGGGTGCTACTGCCAGGGGGGAGCATTAGGTAGGCAGCAGTTCCCCCACATTAGGTAGGTAGCAGTTTCCCCACATTAGGTAGCATCTTTTCCCCACATTAGGCAGCATAGATTCCCCACATGTGGTACCAGTTCCCCCACATTAGGTAGGTACCAGTTACCCCACATTAGGTAGCAATTTCCCCACATTAGGTAGCACAGATTCCCCACATTATGTAGCAGTTTCCCCACATTAGGTAGCATAGATTCCCCACATTTGGTAGCACAGATTACCCACATAAGGTAGCACAGATTACCCACATAAGGTAGCATAGACTCCGCACACTTGGTAGTAGTTTCCCCACATTAGGCCGCAGGTTCCCCACAATGGGTCAAAGTCTCCCCACATTAGATCGCTGGTTCAACCCCCCCACCCCCACACACACAAAAAAAACACATACAACACAGAGAGACACACACACAAACACACACACAGTCAGATAGACACACACTCACAGACAGACACACAGAGTCACACACACACAGTCACATACACACACAGTCACATACACACAGTCACACACACACAGAGTCACACACACACAGAGTCACACACACAGTCACACACACACAGTCACATACACACAGTCACACACACACAGAGTCACACACACACAGACACACACACACAGTCACATACACACAGTCACACACACATACAGTCACATACACACACAGAGTCACATACACACACAGTCACATACACACACAGTCACATACACACACAGTCACATACACACACACACACACACACACAGAGTCACACACACAGTCACACACACACAGTCACACACACACAGTCACATACACACACAGAGTCACACACACACACAGAGTCACATACACACACAGTCACATACACACACACACACACACAGAGTCACATACACACACAGACAGAGAGACAGACACACTCACCCATCCAGCAGCGCTCCTTCTCACCTGGCGCCCTGCGAGTGACGTCACTGACGTCCTCCTGCGCGGCCATGCAGTGTGACGTCAGGCCGGCGCAGACGTGGGAGCGGAGGCCGGGCACAGTGCTTGGAACGGCGAGGGGATGTGATGACGGACGGGCGCACAGTGCAGGTGAAAGAGGGGGGGTTGCTGACGGACGGAAGGGCGCACCGCACACACTGCGCGGGGGGGTGGGGGGGTCAGGCACAGATGGGTCCACTGACGGATGGGTGGCCGGTCAGGCACAGATGGGGGGTGTCTGTGTAGCGCGCGGGGGGGGGGGGGTGCTGCGGAGCATCTTGGTGTCACCCCATTAGGTTGGTGTCACCCGGTGCGGGCCGCACCCCCCGCACCCGGGTCGCAACGCCACTGCTCGCAGCGTTTACCTGCTCGCAGCGCCCGGGTCAGAACCGCCGACCGGGAGCGCTGCGATAGTGTCCCTAGCATCCCGGCCCGCTTACCAGACTCGTCCCCCTTCTGTACAGTCCCTGCGCACGCGGCCCTGCTCCCTAGGGCGCGCACGCGCCGGCTCTCTGCGATTTAAAGGGACAGTGCTCCGCTGATTGGCGCTTGGCCCAAATTAGTGAAATCACCTGTGCACTACTCTATATAACCTCACTTCCCCTTCCCTTCCTTGCCGGATCTTGTTGCCCTTGTGCCAGTGAAAGCGTTCCTTGTATGTCCCAAGCCATTGTTCCAGACCTCCTGCCGTTGCCCCTGACTACGATCCTTGCTGCCTGCCCTGACCTTCTGCTACGTCCAATCTTGCTCTTGCCTAATCCCTTGTACCGTGCCTATATTGGGGTTGAGTTGTTATCGGGTGGAACGACCTGGGGGTTACCTGCCGCAGCAAGTCCATCCCGCTTTGCGGCGGGCTCTGGTGAATACCAGTAACCCCTTAGACTCCGTTCCCCCTGATACGGCCCACGTCATCACCCCACTGACACAGAGGATCCACCACCAGTATCCTCACAGTACCTGGATCCTGATATGATGTCTCAATAGTAAGAATCTTGGATTGTATAAATGTCATCCATAGAATAAGTCTTAGTAACAGAAATACCGCTGAAATATGTAAGTGGTGTCCGTGTTTTGGGTTCCGACAGGTTGGCATGGGTAGCTCCCGGCCAACGTGATACCTGTGATTCCAGTAGGTCAGCGGGGATGGGGAGAATCAGCGACCCTGGGGGTCGTTGCTAGCAATGGATATCGCTAGGTTGCGCTGACTGTATGTGCAGCATGAAAGTGCCAGCTCTCTCTGCTGCTCAATGGCATGGATTGGCGTCCGGCTCGAGGTGACAGAAGTGGGGTAGCTGTGGTAGTGGTGGCACTAATGATTCAAGGCGTCCTCGTGTGGCAGTTAGAACTTGAAGCGCTCAAACACACACAGCGGTGGTCCTAGTTAGGAGAGACTGCAGCGATTGTGAGGGATGGACCCAAAGGTAGATGAATGCAGAATGGTGGCAATACTGATCAATGTAATAGGGTGGATAATTCCAGATGCGTTTTGGGGAGGCCCCCCTGTATCAATGGTTTAAGCCATTGATAAAGGGGGATTTCACACTGTTCAATAATTACTATTATCTTATATGTTGTGACCAATTTTATCGATTTATTGCATATATATATATATATATATATATATATATATATATATATATATAAATATTAATGAATCTGTAGCAAGGACTCTGCTCGGATTCCAGCTATTTATATATATATATATATATATATATATATATACACACATGTGTGTATATATATATATATATATATATATATATATATATATATATATATATAGAAAAGGGTAGAGCAGCACCATAATAAAATTGGAAAAATATTAGGGGTGCGCGGCGGTCACTGGGACCCTGGTCCTGGGTCCAAATTCACAGCATAGAACAAAAGGGATGACCGCAGCACTCCATAAGGTGAAAAATAAAAGTGTCTTTATTCCATGAACAAAACTTGGTGCAACGTTTCGGTGTCCTCACAACACCATTCTCAAGCAAACAATAGTGATCATTACAAAGTATATATAGGGTGGAGCATGTCAAAATTAATTACAAACAATTAAAAGTGCATACAAAATCTTATACATAAAACTGTGTTAAAGTGCACATAGTGCATATATTATACATAATAGGGGATGTAATACATATCATCCGAGTGTTGGTGCATAATTAAAATCAAATCCACATATGGATCACATAGAGAATGGTGATATTACATACATACAGTCAATACCTCAGTATAATTAAGTAACAAGGGGGTGGGTCTGTGGTATAACTCACCGGGGGGGGGGGACGATCTCCATGTATGTAGTACAATGGTGCCGAACGCCAAAAGCATTTTGTGCATCACAGTGTTGTTGGACCAATCATATGTGTCAAAACCACATCATGTGATTTCTGACATCATCCCTTATGACGTCGGCTGGCTCCGTCACTTGGCGCATGCGCACAAGCAAACAGGGCCGTTCCGGCAGCCATCTTACTTATGGGCAATGGTAATCTTCTGTATTGTGTTCCCGGTTGTCGTGGTGACGGATGCCACTCCTCCCAGCTAAGCCTGTGCAACTCAGCTCAGCCTACATCAGCGGCAAATCCACACCACTGCCTCCGGTTTCCATTAAATAAGTCTACAAAATAAATAAAAAATTAGAAATAAAAAAATGAAAAAATAAAAAAAGATAAAATGAAAGTGAAATTTTGAAATAAAATAAATGGATAAGTGCTCTTATCGGAGTGTTGTATGTGTGCATGTTATTGGTGTTTCGGCTTAGGGATCAACCCCTGTTGGCGTCTGCCTTAGTACATGTGATCTATTTACCCCACCCACTGGGGTATCCCTTGCCACTCTCTTAAACCCATTTATGGGTCGAGGTTGGGCTACTCGCCTATGTGCCCTGAGGTCAATGAAGGTCCCCGACACCATCGTCGAGGGGAATCCCCAGGCTTTTGGGTTTCAGGGGTTGCCTTACGCATGTCAGCTGTACATCTGCATCGGGGGCCCCATGCCATTGACACCACATGCCAACCAACTACACAGCTTCTACCAAGTGAAAAAAATATATATAATAAATAAAATTAAAAGATAAAAAATAATATTAAAAGATAAAAAATAAATAAAGAATAAAAATTTAAAAAATAATAAAAAAGAACAACACTGTAGTGCACAAAATGCTTTTGGCGTTCGGCGCCATTGTACTACATACATGGAGATCGTTCCCCCCCCCCCCCCGGTGAGTTATACCACAGACCCACCCCCTTGTTACTTAATTATACTGAGGTATTGACTGTATGTATGTAATATCACCATTCTCTATGTGATCCATATCTGGATTTGATTTTAATTATGCACCAACACTCGGATGATATGTATTACATCCCCTATTATGTATAATATATGCACTAAGTGCACTTTAACACAGTTTTATGTATAAGATTTTGTATGCACTTTTAATTGTTTGTAATTGATTTTGACATGCTCCATCCTATATACTTTGTAATGATCACTATTGTTTGCTTGAGAATAGTGTTGTGAGGACACCGAAACGTTGCACCAAGTTTTGTTCATGGAATAAAGACACTTTTCTTTTTCACCTTATGGAGTACTGCGGTTATCCCTTTTGTTCTATGCTATATATATATATATATATATATATATATATATATATATATATATGCTTTTTATATGATGTTTTTCATTAAGAAAAACGTGATTATAGAGAAACCAGCTACATCCTATACTTTTATAAGATATAGTTCACAGAGGCTAAATAATTTATTATTTCTGTCTGCACCTTGAGATCTGATTTTCAGCTATTTTCAGATTTTCTAAGTGTAACTCAATATCTCGGTTCAGACACTAATTTTATCCATTTTAGTGTGTAGCCACTCAATTTATATTATTTTCAGATGTGTCTGCACTTTTCAGTTGACCAATGTCATTACTCTTTCTTTTTATTGTACGTACTGTATATGTCATTCTATGTATGCATTTTATTTTCCCCTCCCCTTATTTTTTTTCCCTTTCCTGTGCTTCATTTTCTTGTTTCATATAATAAAGGTGGTCCGGAGCCACCTAAGCTTTGGAAGCCCCAGGCAGCTGCTTCTCCAGTCATCCAGGCCTCCGCATCCAACACAGGGGATCATCTTTCCGCCACGACTAAGGAAAGCAATAACACAAGATCACAACAGGAAACCCAAAACCAAAAAAGCAAGCAACTCACTCCCTGCACTTTCCTACTGACCTCCGCCCGGCCCACAACCCCTAAACACCTTCCATACCGGCCACCACCACTCCCCCCAGCCCCCCCACCCCTTACTCTAACTTAGCTTAATCCAGCTGCTTTACCCCTTACTCCACTACCTGCCTACACTCATATACTGCCTCCTGTCATGAGGCCCCTCCGCTCCACAATATTGGGTTTTCTTTTCTCTTGAACCTTTTTTTCTCTACAATAGTATAGGCCCAACACCCTTTATATGATAGTTTACTGTCTGCACTTACAGGCCTCTGTGCCTAAAACAATTGTTTGTTGTCCATTTAGAATGATCCCATCTTTACCTATAACCTGTAAGACAAAAACATTACATTAGATGTATATAGAACAATGTTTACCTGCTGTAGCATTTTTTTGGGGGGGGGGGGGGATTTTATAATTTCCCTGGGGCAGTCTTATTAGAGTCACACATACATGGTATTATTTTGGGCAAGCTGATGACATCACATGCTAGGATACCTGTGGTTTAGCACCATCACTGGTGCCTTAGTGCACCCCAGACTTTCACATCTCTAGGCCACAGGCAGAAAACTATGGGCAGGGGAATCTATCGACATGGGAGAAAACTATCTTCAAGGGGAAAACTACCTACAGGGAGTACTACCTACAAGTGTTAAACTACCTTCAGGTGGGTCCTACCCACATGGGGCCAACTATCGTCACGGGAGTCCTACTACAGGGGGAAAACTTCCTACAGGTGGGTTTTACCTATAGTGGACAAACTACCTAAACAGGGTCCGATCTAGTATGGATAAACTACATACAGGGGAAAAACTACTAACAAGGTATGTTTCTGTAGCATGGCAAAAGTTTTCAAAATAACAACAATACTTAAAAAAACAAAACTGAAAAACCATGGATACATAGCTGTAACCTTTAAGGTATGGAACTTTGCAGTAGATTTTTATTGTCTCAAAACAAGATGTTTCGAGGAGAAATCTCTCCATCCTCAGGTAAAAGACAAGACTAACAGCTCAATATGTGCTTGGTCCTTAAATACATACAGAAAATTATCAAAGAAAGGGCGCCAACTTTACCTATTAGTCCACCCCTTAAAGGGGTACTCCGGTGAAAACTGGTGGCAGAAATCTAAACATATTTGTAAATTACTTCTATTAAAAATTTTTTATCCTTCCAGTACTTATTAGCTGCTGAATGCTACAGAGGAAATTCCTTTCTTTTTGAAACACTGATGAAATCACGAGCACAGTGCTCTCTGCTGACATCTCTGTCCATTTTAGCAACCATGCATAGCAGATGGCTGCATGGTGGCTCAGTGGTTAGCACTGCTGCCTTGCAGTGCTGGAGACTTCGGTTCAAATCCCACTAAGGACAACAATAAATAAAGTGTTATTATTATTATTATAATAACGTCAGCAGAGAGAACTGTGCTTGTGATGTTCCAAAAAGAAAAGAATTTCCTCTGTAGTATTCAGCAGCTAATAAGTACAGGAAGGATTAAGATTTTTTAATAGAAGTAATTTACAAATATGTTTAACTTTCTGCCACTAGTTGATTAAAAATAAAAAAGGTTTTCAACAGAGTGCCCCTTTAACATAGGCAATATATCATGTAAACCATGTGATCTTACAAAAAACAACCATATGACAAAATAATATCTAGTGAAGTGTAATTAACCAATCTTTTTTGTTTGCCATGTTGCATGGGAATAAAACAGTTTTTGTTGAAGACAGTATTATGTTCTTTTCACGTTGCAGTTGGGTTCACGTTTTGCACGTTTTATCTACGACAACTTGCGACTGGGGTCTGGCAGGTGTTATAAGTTTTGGGTCTTCTCACAACCCAATGAGGTGAGAACCTTCCTATTGTGCACGGACAAACTTATATTATACATTGTCATCCTATGCTCTGACTTTATTTTTTTTTCTTCTTGAGTTTTTTTTTTTTTTTTAAAGGACACTTTAACCCCTTCAGGACGGAGCCCATTTTGGCCTTAAGGACCGGAGCGTTTTTTGCACATCTGACCACTGTCACTTTAAACATTAATAACTCTGGAATGCTTTTAGTTATCATTCTGATTCCGAGATTGTTTTTTCGTGACATATTCTACTTTAACATAGTGGTAAATTTTTGTCGATACTTGCATCCTTTCTTGGTGAAAAATCCGTAAATTTGATGAAAAATTTGAAAATTTAGCATTTTTCTAACTTTGAAGCTCTCTGCTTGTAAGGAAAATGGATATAACGAATACATTTTTTTTTTGTTCACATATACAATATGTCTACTTTATGTTTGCATCATAAAATTGACGTGTTTTTACTTTTGGAAGACACCAGAGGGCTTCAACGGTCAGCAGCAATTATCCGATTTTTCACAAAATTTTCAAACTCAGTATTTTTCAGGGACCAGTTCAGGTTTGAAGTGGATTTGAAGGGTCTTCATATTAGAAATACCCCATAAATGACCCCATTATAAAAACTAAACCCCCCAAAGTATTCAAAATGACATTCAGTCAGTGTTTTAACCCTTTAGGTGTTTCACACGAATAGCAGCAAAGTGAAGGAGAAAATTCACAATCTTCATTTTTTACACTTACATGTTCTTGTAGACCCAACTTTTTTATTTTTACAAGGGGTAAAAGGACAAAATTTTTACTTGTATTTGTAGCCCAATTTCTCTCGAGTAAGCACATACCTCATATGTCTATGTAAAGTGTTCGGCGGGCGCAGTAGAGGGCTCAGAAGGGAAGGAGCGACAAGGGGATTTTGGAGAGTACGTTTTTCTGAAATGGTTTTTGGGGGCCATGTTACCTTTAGGAAGCCCTTATGGTGCCAGAACAGCAAAAAAAAAACACATGGCATACCATTTTGGAAACTAGACCCCTCGGGGAACGTAACAAGGGGTTAAGTGAACCTTTATACCCCACAGGTGTTTCACGACTTTTGCATATGTAAAAAAAAAATTATTTTTTTACCTAAAATGCTTGTTTTCCCAAAAATTTTACATTTTTAAAAAGGGTAAAAGCAGAAAATACCCCCCAAAATTTGTAACACAATTTCTCCCGAGTACGGCGATACCCCATATGTGGCCCTAAACTGTTGCCTTGAAATACGACAGGGCTCCAAAGTGAGAGCGCCATGCACATTTGAGGCCTAAATTAGGGACTTGCATAGGGGTGGACATAGGGGTATTCTACGCCAGTGATTCCCAAACAGGGTGCCTCCAGCTGTTGCAAAACTCCCAGCATGCCTGGACAGTCAACGGCTGTCCGACAATACTGGGAGTTGTTTTGCAACAGCTGGAGGCTCCGTTTTGGAAACAGTGGCGTACCAGACGTTTTTCATTTTTATTGGGGAGGGGAGGGGGGTTGTATAGGGGTATGTGTATACGTCGTGTTTTTTTACTTTTTATTTTATTTTTTGTGTTAGTGTAGTGTAGTGTTTTTAGGGTACAGTCGCACGGGCGGGGGTTCACAGTAGTTTCTCGCTGGCAATTTGAGCTGCAGCAGAAAGTTTGCGGCAGCTCAAATTTGCAGCCAGATACTTACTGTAATCCTCCGCCCATGTGAGTGTACCCTGTACGTTCACATTGGGGGGGACATCCAGCTGTTGCATAACTACAACTCCCAGCATGCCCGTTGGCTGTCGGTGACTGCTGAGAGTTGCAGTTTTGCAACAACTGTAGGCACACTGGTTATGTATCACTGAGTTTGTGACCTAACTCAGTGTTTCACAACCAGTGTGCCTCCAGCTGTTGCAAAACTACAACTCCCAGCATGTACGCTGCATGGTGTACGGTGACTGCTGAGAGTTATAGTTTGCAACAGCTGGAGGCACACCGGTCGTGAAACACTGAGTTAGGTAAAAAAAACTGTTGCAAAACTACAACTCTCAGCAGTCACCGACAGCCAACGGGCATGCTGGGAGTTGTAGTTATGCAACCAGCAGATGCACCACTACAACTCCCAGCATGCACTTTAGCTGTTTGTGCAAGCTGGGAGTTGTAGTTATACAACAGCTGAAGGTACACTTTTCCATAGAAAGAATGTGCCTCCAGCTGTTGCAAAACCATAAGTCCCAGCATGCCCATAAGGGAATGCTGGGAGTTGTGGTGGTCTGCCTCCTGCTGTTGCATAACTACAGCTCCCAGCATGCCCTTTTTGCATGCTGGGAGCTGTTGCTAAGCAACAGCAGGAGGCTGTCACTCACCTCCAACGATCCAGACGCTGCAGGTCAGTCCCGCCGCCGCTGCTCCTGGGGCCCCGATCCCAACATTAACGCCGGGGATCGGGGTCCCCAGCACCCGGGGTGCACGTCCCGCACCTGCTCACGTCCTCCAGAAGAGGGGCGGAGCGGGTGCGGGAGTGACACCCGCAGCAGGCACCCTGATTGGTCGGCCGGTAATCCGGCCGACGAATCAGGGCGATCGTGAGGTGGCACCAGTGCCACCTCACCCCTGCAGGCTCTGGCTGTTCGGGGCCGTCAGAGACGGCCCCGAACAGCCAGTAATTCCGGGTCATCGGGTCACTGGAGACCCGATTGACCCGGAATCGCCGCAGATCGCTGGACTGAATTGTCCAGCGATCTGCGGCGATCGCCGACATGGGGGGGCATAATGACCCCCCTGGGCGATATGCCGGGATGCCTGCTGAACGATTTCAGCAGGCATCCGGCTCCAGTCCCCAACCGGCTAGCGGTGGGGGCCGGAATTCCCACGGGCGTATGGATACGCCCTCGGTCCTTAAGGACTCGGGATGCAGGGCGTATCCATACGCCCTATGTCCTGAAGAGGTTAAACATGTGTCAAAAATAAGTGCAAGTTTTTAGCCATATTAAGTGTTATTTTTAAAAATGTAATTTTGCTTGTTGCCTTTTGGCTCCCTGGGAGCTGCCTGAGACCACTTTGGACCTGTGTTCTGTGCCTTCCTTTCTTCAACACACGGGCCAAGATTTATCAAACTGTGTGAGAGAAAAAGTGGATTTTTCCTCAACAACCAATCAAAGCTCAGCTAACAAGCTGAGGTAAGGTGAAAGCTGAGCTGTGATTGGTTGCTATGGGAAAATCTCTCCACCTTTTCTCTCACACTGTTTGATAGATGTGGGCCACTGTCTAAATCCAAAACACTGAGTACTGAGTAGATCCAGGACTTCTTAAAAATAGAACTACTATAATACTGCTCCTTATGTACAATAATGTAACTATTATAATGATGCTCCTATGTACAATAATATAACTACTATAATACTGCTCTTATATACAAGAATATAACTACTATAATACTGCTCCTATATACAAGAATATAACTACTATAATACTGCCTCCTATATACAAGAATATAACTACTATAATACTGCCCCTATATACAAAAATATAACTACTATAATACTGCCTCCTATGTACAAGAATATAACTACTATAATACTGCTCCTATGTACAAGAATATAACTACTATAAAACTGCTCCTATATACAAGAATATAACTACTATAAAACTGCTCCTATGTACAAAAATATAACTACTATAAAACTGCTCCTATGTACAAGAATATAACTACTATAATACTGCTCTTATGTACAAGAATATAACTATTTTAAGACGATTCAAGAGAAAATAGAGAGACTGCACTCACCCACTGTATAGACTTGTGAATGTAGATTTATTCAGATCATCGGAGGTAGATTCATGAGTTGGAGGACATGGAGGGGAATAAACGTCAGGACTAGTTTCGCGCCAGACGGCGCTTCCTCTGACTGGACAGTCAGAGAAAGCGCCGTCTGGCGCGAAACTAGTCCTGGCGTTTATTCCCCTCCATGTCCTCCAACTCATGAATCTACCTCCGATGATCTGAATAAATCTACATTTACAAGTCTATACAGTGGGTGAGTGCGGTCTCTCTATTTTCTCTTGAATCGTCATATTTATGGAGTATTGAATTTACACCTGCACCCCCAGGTATTACTTATATCTAAAGCTCCAGGATAGTATCTCCACAATCTGCTCCAATATTGCTGTTACCTAGGGAGATCAGTCATTGGGGCCACTCATTTCTCTTTACTTGGATATAACTATTATAATACTGTTCCTATATATAAGAATATAATTACTATAATACTGCTCCTATATACAAGAATATAACTACTATTATATTGCTCCTATATACAAGAATATAACTACTATAATACTGTCTCCTATACACAAGAATATAACTACAATAATACTGCTCCTATGTATAAGACTATAACTATTATAATACTGCACCTATATGCAAGAATATAACTACTATAATACTGCTACTATGTACAAGAATATAACTACTATAATACTGCCTCCTATATACAAGAATATAACTACTATAATACTGCTCCTATGTACAAGAATATAACTACTATAATACTGCACCTATATGCAAGAATATAACTACTATAATACTGCTCCTATGTACAAGAATATAACTACTATAATACTGCCACCTATATACAAGAATATAACTACTATAATACTGGTCCTATATACAAGAATATAACTACTATAATACTGAATCCTATATACAAGAAAATAACTACTATAATACTGCTCCTAAGTACAAGAATATAACTACTATAATACTGTTCCTATAATACTAATATGATGGAGATACCTTATTTTTAAATAAAATTTAGTAGGGTACCATTAAAAAAATTATAATAAAAAAGATACAGTAGTGATGGAAAAAATTGTATTTAACTAACTTTGTTATGACAAAATTTTAATTAATTTTTAAACAGCGATTAATTTATGAGTGCGGGCAGGGCACTAAAAATGTAGCCGACAATAACAAAAATTTAGTGTGTGTGTGTTTTTCACTTTTTATTCTTTATTTTTTACATTTTTTATGTAGTTCTAATACTACAGCATGGAAAACACTGATGGGAGTATTAGTACTTGTACTAATTGACAGATCGCCCCGAGTCTGTTGTGATCCTTCTGTATTATGTATAGATGCGGCCGACCGCTCCTCTATGGTCCCCTGCACTGTCGTATATATACACATATTCATATTTCCCACAGAGAGTTGTGATTGGCCAGATGGCTCCAACCAATCACAAGTCTCTGCGGGAAATATGAATAGGTGTATATATAGATCAGTGCAGGGGACCATAGAAGAGCCCCTGCATCTATACATTATACAGGAGGATCACAGCGGATGTCAGAAGTGACATCCGCTGTGCTCTTTCCTTAACTGCAGGTACTACTACTCCCAACAAGGAGCACACTCTTATCCATGCTGGGAGCTGTAGTACCTGCATTAATAGACAGTTCACAACAGGTGTCAGAAGTTACACTCGCTGCGATCTGTCTATTAATGCAGGTACTAAAGCTCCCATCATGGACAAGAGTGTGATCCATGTTGGGAGTAGTAGTACCTGCAGTTAAAGGACAGATCACAGTGGGTATCGCTCATGACACCAGCTGCAATTGTCCTATCTATTGCAGAGATGCGGAGCGGCTTTCTCCTGCGCTCCGCATCTCTGCACTATACTCTGGCCAGTGATATGAATAGAACATCACTCATTCATATTTCCCTCAGAGAGCAGTGATTGGCTGCAACCATCCGGCCAATCCCCACTCTGGGCAGAAAATATGAAGGAGTGATGTTCTATTCACATCACTGGCCGGAGTATAGTGCAGAGATGCGATCGCTGTATAGAGCCGCTCCGCATCTCTGCTATATTATGGACGATCGCATCGGGTGTCGGGAGTGACACCCGGGGCAATATGTCTATTAGTACAGGTACTACTACTCCCATCATGGAACAGTCTGTTCCATGCTGGGAGTAGTAGTACTAATTAAAACATGTTTAAAAATAGAGAAAAAATGTGAAAGACACACACGCACACTTTATTAAAAATTGATTAAAATTTAATTATAACAAATTTACATTTTGTTAAACACATTTTTTCCTATCCTTCCTGCAACTTCCACTCAAACGTTGTTTTTTCTGGCATTTTTAATGGCATTTTTTTTCACTGCTTCTATGTACAATAATATAAGTACTATAATACTGCTCCTATATAGCCTTTATACTAGAATATAACTACTATAATAGTGCTCCTATATACAAGAATATAACTACTATAATACTGCCTCCTATGTACAAGAATATAACTACTATAATACTGCTCCTATATACAAGAATATAACTACTATAATACTGCCTCCTATGTACAAGAATATAACTACTATAATACTTCTCCTATATACAAGAATATAACTACTATAATAGTGCTCCTATATACAAGAATATAACTACTATAATACTGCCTCCTATGTACAAGACTATAACTACTATAATACTGCTCCTACATACAAGAATATAACTACTGTAATACTTCTCCTATATACAAGAATATAACTACTATAATACTGCCTCCTATATACAAGAATATAACTACTATAATACTGCTCCTATGTACAAGAATATAACTATACAGGTTCTTAACCAGCTCCAGAATCGAGCAGCTCCTATATACAAGAATATAACTACTATAATACTGCTCCTATATACAAGAATATAACTAGTATAATACTGCCTCCTATATACAAGAATATAACTACTATAATACTGCTTCCTATGTACAAGAATATAACTACTATAATACTGCCCCATATGTACAAGAATATACAGTAAGGGCCGTAAATGTTGGTACCCCTGAGGATTGCTAGACACATGTTTACTTCCTTTGTGTGCATTGCAACTAAACCAAAATAGGGAGGTAAAAAAAAAAGCAAATGGACATAATGTCACACCAAACTCCAAAACTAGGCTGGACAAAATTATTGGCACCCTTTCAAAATTGTGGAAAAATAAGATTGTTTGAAGCATGTGATCCTCCTTTAAACTCACCTGGGGCAAGTAACAGATGTGGTCAACATAAAAAATACACCTGAAAGCAGATTAAAAGGAG
Organism: Hyla sarda; assembly: GCF_029499605.1. Taxonomy (NCBI): domain Eukaryota; kingdom Metazoa; phylum Chordata; class Amphibia; order Anura; family Hylidae; genus Hyla; species Hyla sarda. Next base: position 26,980,432 of record NC_079195.1, read on the forward strand.
AGAAGTTCACTTAGTCTTTGCATTGTGTGTCTGTGTGTGCCACACTAAGCATGGACAACATAAAGAGGAGCAAAGAATGGTCTGAGAACTTGAGAACCAAAATTGTGGAAAAATATCAACAATCTCAAGGTTACAAGTCCATCTCCAGAGTTCTAGATTTGCCTTTGTCCACAGTGCGCAACATTATCTAGAAGTTTGCAATCCATGGCACTGTAGCTAATCTCCCTGAGAGTGGACGGAGGAGGAAAATGGCTGAAAAGTGTCAACGCAGGATAGTCTGGGGTGGATAAGCAGCCCAAAACAAGTTCCAAAGATATTCATTCTGTCCTGCAGGCTCAGGGAGCTCGAACTATCCATTGACATTTAAATGAAATGAAACGCTATGGCAGGTGACCCAGGAGGACCCCACTGCTGACACAGAGACATAAAAAAGCAAGACTACATTTTGCCAAAATGAACTTGAGTAAAATTGAGTAAACTTGAGTAAATCCTTATGGGAAAATGTCTTGTGGACAGATGAGACCAAGATAGAGCATTTTGGTAAAGCACATCATTCTACTGTTTACCGAAAATAGAGTGAGACCTACAAAGAAAAGAACACAGTACCTACAGTGAAATATGGTGGAGGTTCAATGATGTTTTGGGGTTGTTTTGCTGCCTCTAGAACTGGGTGCCTTGAATGTGTGCAAGGCATCATGAAATCTGAGGATTACCAACGGATTTTGGGTCGCACTGTACAGCCCAGTGTCAGAAAGCTAGGTTTGAATCCACGATCTTGGGTATCCCAGTGGGACAAAGACCCCAAACATACATAAAAAAAGCCCCCAGAAATGGATGGCAACAAAGTGCTAGAGAGTTCTGAAGTGGCAGCAATGAGTCCAGATCTAAATCCTATTAAACACCTGTGGAGAGATCTTAAAATTGCTGTTAGGAAAAGGCGCCTTCCAATAAGAGACCTGGAGCAATTTCCAAAGGAAGAGTGGTCCAAAATTCCGGCTGAGAGGTGTAAGAAGCTTATTGATGATTATAGGAAGCCACTGATTTCAGTTATTTTTTCCAAAGGGTGTGCAACCAAATATTACATTAAGGGTGCTAATGATTTTGTCCAGCCCATTTTTGGAGTTTGGTGACATTATGTCCAATTTGCTTTTTTTTTCCTACCTTTTTGGTTTAGCTTCAATAAACACAAAGGTAATAAACATGTGTATAGCAAAACATGTGTTACTGCAATCCTTTTCTGTGAGAAATACCGTATTTATCGGGGTATACCACGCACCGGCCTATAACACGCACCCTCATTTTACCAAGGATATTTGGGTAAAAAAAGTTTTTTACCCAAATATCCATGGTAAAATGAGGGTGCGTGTGTGCGCGTGTATACCCCGATACATCCCCAGGAAAGGCAGGGGGAGAGAGGCCGTTGCTGCCCGCTTCTCTCCCCCTGCCTTTCCTGGGGTCTAGAGCGCTGCTGCCGGCCCTTCTCTCCCCCTGGCTATCGGCGCCACTGCCGACAGCCAGGGGGAGAGAAGGGGCAGCGGCACCCTTTGCCGGCGCCGCTGCCCCGTTGCCACCCCCCATCCCCGGTGGCATAATTACCTGGGACGGGTCCGCGCCGCGCCGTGCAGGGCATAGCAACGACGAAGGGGACGCACGCCGGAGGCCTGGAGCAGCGCGGACCCGTCCCAGGTAATTATGCCACCAGGGATGGGGGGAGGCAACGGGGCAGCGGCGCCGGCAATGGGTGCCGCTGCCCCTTCTCTCCCCCTGGCTATCGGCGCCGGTACCGATAGTCAGGGGGACAGAACGGGCAGCGGCGCCGATAGCCAGGGGGTGAGAAGGGCCGGCAGCATGGCTCTAGACCCCAGGGAAGGCAGGGGGAGAAAAGCAGGCAGCGACGGCCTCTCTCCCCCTGCCTTTCCTGGGGGTGTATCGGCGTATAACACGCACATAGACTTTAGGCTAAAAATTTTAGCCTAAAAAGTGCGTGTTATACGCCGATAAATACGGTACTTCATTTTCTTGAAGAATTTCATGGGTGCCATTATTTACCGCCATGACTGAAATTACTATAATGCTGCTCCTATGTACAAGAATTTAACTACTATAAAACTGCTCCTATATAAAAGAATATAACTACTACAATACTGCCTCCTATATACAAGAATATAACTACTATAATGTGCAAGTCTGTAGAAAAAAGTGCTTCAGCACTCACTGATGTTCAAATATTCCTTTATTTGGGCATCAACAACAAGGAAAACCGCTGGCCAGGGGTGAGGAGGGAGGGATAAGAATGCCGCTGCCGAGGCTGCGAAGGAGGAGGCGACTCATTTCTCGGGTTAAACCGCTTCTTCTGGCCTTACCTCGTGTCTCCCCAGGCGCACCTTTACCTGAGCGCTGGAGTGACATCACACAAGTGGTAGGAGTGAAAATACCTAATCAGGTAAGTGAAAAAAAGTGTATTAAAAACAAAGGAAGCAACAAATGATAATATGCGGACTAGTACAGGGAAAGGGATAAGGAATGGTGAACGGGTTAATGGGGCGAACTATGAGCTGAAAGTTCACAGAAAAACTGTCAGTTTGTTTCGGTCATTAAGACCAAGGATGCCCAAGGTTTCTGTCTTCAAGATCCATAGTGCTTCACGCTTCCGCAGGATCTTCTCTTTATTGATGCCGCCCGCTGTCACTCTTTCTATTCCGCAGATAGTGAGGGTCTTTTCATCACTGTTATGGCATTTTTTCATATGCTCTATCAATCGAGCAGAGCCAATGCCAGTTTTAAGTGAGCGCTTGGACTCTCAATATCGTGAGAAGAGACATCCTTTAGTTGAACCAATATAATATTGGTAGCAAGGGCAGAGGATCGCATATATAACCCACTTGGATCGGCAGCAGATAAATTCTCTGATGGTAATTTTACAGCCTCCTAGAGTGATGAAGGTACCTTTCTACCTTTGACTACAGTGAATACAGGTGCCACATTTAAAATTCCCTTTTAGACCTTGGGATCCAGGTGAAAGGTGATTTTCAGAAATCCGACAACAAAAGTGATGAATATGGGAATTTTGTCAAAGAAGGATTGGAGCTCATCCTGAATAGCAATTGTTTTTTATTTGGTAATGAATGGTTCACCCAGCGGTCAGGCACGGCGATGGGGACACCTGTGACCTGTACATTCACTAATCTCTTTTTAGCGGCCCTAGAACAGAAATATATTTACAATCCTCAGAACCCATTCACAAAACACATCACGATGTATACCAGATTTGTGGACAAAATTTTCATCGCCTGGGAAGGAGAAGAATCGCAGTTTAACGATTTCATTTCTTAACTAAATGACAGTAATAACATGAATATTTTTTGTACAAGCAAATTCTCTACAAACAAAATTGAAATAAAAAGGATGGAAAAGCGCTCCACTGTGAAGGACAATAAGTAAAAGGAGGTGAGCCCCTATCAATGGAGTAACTCACCAGATAGTGTTGTGCTATAGAGGCACAACACTCTTGCAGGCACGTAATCCTTTCGGAGGGTTGTGATGGAGATTCCGCCTGGACATCCACCTAGGACTGCAGCTTATCCCGCCCTCGGCTAGGCATAGGGAACGTAAATTGAAGATTGTGCACTTTTCCGGTGCACAGGTGATAGGGATATTACAGCGCTGTCCACAACCAGGGTGAGTAGTTTAAAAGTATTTATTTTACATGTAATAAGTTTCAAGGACGCTCCGTCCTCTTCCTCAGACATGTATAAGACTAAAAGTACAGCAATATATCCAGCTGATCACATGATCAGTGATGACATCATAGTGCATTTGCATAAAATTAACATAAAGTTTACATAAAAGAGACATAGAAAAAAACAGAAAAGAAACATTTGTGATAAGTAAATTAATTATTTCCAAGCCACCAGTACATGGCTAAAAATACAAATAAATAAAAAATAAAGAATAAGAACATAAAACATCCCCCATAAGAGTATATATATTCTCTTATATTTAACATGTTTTTTCGATTGTTTCATTAAGCCCTCTCGGCCATAACGTGTTAAGTGTGAAAATCCAAAAGGATTCTCTATTCACTAATTTTCGAAAGCGGTCAGATTGGTCAGGGGAAATACTTTCTAAAATGGAAAGTTTTATACAAGTAGGAGCATTATTATGCATAGTCATAATGTGCCTAGAGATGCTATGTAGAAAAAAAATATTTTTAATATTGTGTCTGTGTTTGTTCATGCGGGAGCGAGCTGACTGAACAGTACGACCCACGTACTGTAGACCACATTTGCAAGTAAGGAGATATATAATGTACATGGATGAACAGTCTAATTTTTCTTTCAAGTTTAAGGTTTCCCCTGTTGCGAAAGACACGACCGAACCGCTCGGAGGGATCGCAATCCATCCACAACACATACATCGCCCACGACCGCATCGAAAGGTACCGCCAGTTGTGTAACATTAATCTTTCGGAATTCATCACTTACCATCGCATAAAATGTATCAATAAAATTACCACGTGAACTTAAAGGATAGAAAGAAGATTTAGGTTTTACTTCAACGTGTCTAAAGTTATCAACAAGAGGTGATTCATTGACCTGTATTTCACACATTTTTGGGGATTTATTGTTCTGAATATAAAAATGTCTAGCCAGAGTAAGTTTCCTTGTGTATTCAGTTAGATCAAGAAATAGTTGAAATGGATCAGGGTGAGATGTGGAGCAAAAAGAAAGACCCTTTGCTAAAAGAGATATTTCATTTTCCTTGAGAATGTAATCCGACAGATTAAAAAGTTTAACTGAATGATTAGTAGTTATATGTGCAGTTTTTTTCTTTCTCCCCCCGCTGCATCCTCGTTTGTGATTTTTCTTTTTCCTTTTTGGGATGATAGTATGTGTGAATTCTCTAGGGGGAAATAATGTGTAATTTTTGTGTCCCTTGGACTGGGAATGGGAGTGACTAGTAACACAGTGTCCACATTCACAGGTCGGGAGACTAAAAAACTATCAGTATCAGTGATAACAGAAGAGTTGGTCACTGAATGTACGGTATTTAAAGGTGTATCACTATCAAATGCAGAGAGTGCAGAGGTGTCATGGATTGTGCAAATAGATAAATCTAGAGCTTGACATTCCTCCACTATTGGGGTCGGAGTGTCAAAATTTCAGGTTGCTCGGACGATTCAGGTTGGACTGGGAATAACAGTTCCTGACGAGCGGCTACACACTGCGCAGTTTGAACTGTTACAACCACGGATGGTCGAACATCCTTTAAAAAAATTTGATATGGAAAAACCCTCATCTTATCCACTATCACCTACTATTGCAATCACAAAAAACAATCACCCTTTGAATAAAGAAATAGGAGATTTAGTCTCTCATGAAAATTTAAGAAATTTTGACACTCCGACCCCAATAGTGGAGGAATGTCAAGCTCTAGATTTATCTATTTGCACAATCCATGACACCTCTGCACTCTCTGCATTTGATAGTGATACACCTTTAAATACCGTACATTCAGTGACCAACTCTTCTGTTATCACTGATACTGATAGTTTTTTTAGTCTCCCGACCTGTGAATGTGGACACTGTGTTACTAGTCACTCCCATTCCCAGTCCAAGGGTCACAAAAATTACACATTATTTCCCCCTAGAGAATTCACACATACTATCATCCCAAAAAGGAAAAAGAAAAATCACAAACGAGGATGCAGGAGGGGGGAGAAAGAAAAAAAACTGCACATATAACTACTAATCATTCAGTTAAACTTTTTAATCTGTCGGATTACATTCTCAAGGAAAATTAAATATCTATTTTAGCAAAGGGTCTTTCCTTTTGCCCCACATCTCACCCTGATCCATTTCAACTATTTCTTGATCTAAATGAATACACAAGGAAACTTACTCTGGCTAGACATTTTTATATTCAGGACAACAAATCCCAAAAAATGTGTGAAATACAGGTCAATGAATCACCTATTGTTGATAACTTTAGACACGTTGAAGTAAAACCTAAATCTTCTTTCTATCCTTTAAGTTCACGTGGTAATTTTATTGATACATTTTATGCAATATTAAGTGATGAATTCCGAAAGATTAATGTTAATAATCGGACCTCCCATATAGAAAATAATCTCACAATAAAGAAAAAATTGGTCTAAAAAATGTAAAAGAAAATGACCAAATAATAATTAGACCTGCTGATAAAGGGGGAGGAACAGTTATCATAAACAGGGAGGATTATATTGAGGAGGCTCTACGTATTTTATCTGATAGTGATTATTATACAATTCTACCATCTTTGGAATTTTTTAATGATTATAATATTCTAATTCAAAAGGCAAACCAAAATGGTATTTTAAACAAAAAAGAAAAGACCTTCCTGCAAGTGCAACATTATTCTCTACCTACATTCTATTATCTACCAAAGGTGCATAAAAATATAAAAAAAAAACTCTGGGTCGCCCCATAATATCGGGTATGAATGCCATCACTTGCCACTTATCTCATTATGTAGACCTGTTTTTACAGTCGTATGTTTTAAATTTGCCAAGTTACTTGAAGGATTCCACACAATTAATCAAGGAAGTATCTTTATCTATTGAGGGCGACTATGCATTTCTGACTCTTGATGTGAGTGCTTTATACTCTAATATTTTAGAGGCGAAAGGGCTAGATGCAATAAAATATTTTCTGGAGAATGATAAATTAATGGGAGACATGCAAGCTCAATTTCTATTAGATTCAATTAAATTTATATTGAATCACAATATTTTTTCCTTCAATGGTGTGGTATACCGTCAAACGAGGGGCTGTGCGATGGGCACACAATTTGCACCCAGTTATGCAAATTTATATATGGGTGTATTTGAAAGTGTGTCCATCGCACAGTCCCCTTGGTTTTTAAATGGTAATATTTTATATTTTAAGAGATTCATTGATGACTTATTCATCTTATGGAAGAGTACACATATAGAAGCACAAATATTTGTAGAATTTTTAAACAATAATGATTGGGGTCTTACTTTTACTATGAATTTTTCGTTCTCTTCCAGTGTTTTCTTAGATTTAGAAATTTTTAAAGATATGCATCAGAAAATATGCACTAAAACGCACTTTAATTTAGTGGATGTCAACAGCTTTTTGAGATTTGACAGTTGCCATTTCCCAAAGTGGCAACTAACATCCCATATGGGCAATAAAGAAGAATAAAGAAAAATTGCACCTCTTCAGAGGATTATAGAGAGCAATCAAAAATCTTATACAATTGTTTTAGGGAGAAAAAATACCCGAAAAAAAATCCTAAATAATGCATATCAAAAAGCTGGTGAATTACAACAAACAGAATTAATTAATTATAATGGTAAAAATAAAAAAGATAAAAACACACCAAAATTTAATTTTATTACCACTTAATAGTACCAAACAAATAAGAATTATCATGAACAAATATTGGCCCATAATTATGAAAGACCCAATTTTAAATCCTTTACTTCTAAAACATCCCCTTCTAACTTTTAGAAGAGCAAAAACATTATGTAATCATTTAGCCCCAAGCAAGATGAAGGATATAAATACAAAAAAACAATGTATAACTGAATTCACAACTGGCGGTACCTTTCGATGCGGTCGTGGGCGATGTATGTTTTGTGGATGGATTGTGATCCCTCTGTGGGGTTTGGTCGTGTCTTTCGCAACAGGGGAAACCTTAAACTTGAAAGAAAAATTAGACTGTTCATCCATGTACATTATATATCTCCTTACTTGCAAATGTGGTCTACAGTACGTGGGCCGTACTGTTCAGTCAGCTCGCTCCTGTATGAACAAACACAGACACAATATTAAAAAGAATTTTGTTCTACATAGCATCTCTAGGCACATTATGACTATGCATAATAGTGATCCTACTTGTATAAAACTTTCCATTTTAGGAAGTATTTCCCCTGACCAATCTGACCGCTTTCGAAAATTAGTGAATAGAGAATCCTTTTGGATTTTCACACTTAACACGTTATGGCCGAGAGGGCTTAATGAAACAATCGAAAAAACATGTTAAATATAAGAGAATATATATACTCTTATGGGGGATGTTTTATGCTCTTATTCTTTATTTTTTATTTATTTATATTTTTAGCCATGTACTGGTGGCTTGGAAATAATTAATTTACTTATCACAAATGTTTCTTTTCTGTTTTTTTCTATGTCTCTTTTATGTAAACTTTATGTTAATTTTATGCAAATGCACTATGATTTCATCACTGATCATGTGATCAGCTGGATATATTGCTGTACTTTTAGTCTTATACATGTCTGAGGAAGAGGACGGAGCGTCCTTGAAACTTATTACATGTAAAATAAATACTTTTAAACTACTCACCCTGGTTGTGGACAGCGCTGTAATATCCCTATCACCTGTGCACCGGAAAAGTGCACAATCTTCAGTCTACAAACAAAATGGAATTCTTGGACATGGAATTACAAATGGAAGGGAGCACTCTGATTACCACTAGGTATCGGAAAGAGACGGCCACTAATTTTTACCTCCACTATAAAAGCTATTACCCTCAACATACAAAAAATTCCCTACCGTATAATCAGTTTCTCCGCATTAAAAAAAAAAATAATATAGAAGAAGGATTTCTCAAGCAAGCCACTGAACTCACTAATCGTTTTCTATTTTTTTTATATATATATAATTGTTTATTTTAAAGAAGTTTTATCTTTTACAACAAATACAAAGTATATAAAATACACATAAAACACGGAAATAACATTAACAGTGTCAGTACATGGCAGTATGGTGATGTGAAGGATGTATCATCTCCAGGTAGCAGTACAACTTGACGGCAGTTTAACTTTAAACAGAGTATGTATTATAAATGAATATCAGAGTACAGCATGTCTGAGAGGTAGTCGCTCCAAAGACATCTATTCAGTCAAAGATATCCATAGGGTAAAACAAGTCCAAGGCCTGCAATTAATCATACTCTAATTACAATAAGTAGGGATAGCAGAGTGCCAGTACTGTCTGTGTTTGGAAAAACAAAGAAAAAAAAAAGAGATATTAGGAGAGGAAAATGCGGGATCTTGAACGGGGATACCCTAGAAAATTACTTGAGGATGCACTGGATAAAATCCATCTTGTCCCACGTAAAGTTCTCATCTACAAAACACAAACACTAGAACACTACAAGCAAACACACAGAACACTACAAGCAAAAATAAATAAAAAAATTCAATTTAACCCACTTGCCAATGTAATCAAAAAAGCCATTTACAGTAATTGGCATATTTTTGAAAGAGACCCCATCCTGCAAAAAAGCGAGTAAGAAACCTCTAATTACCTTTCGCCGCAGTGTAAACCTAAAAAGAATATTAGTCTCCTTCACCTTTTCTAGCCATAAACCTAAGGAAAACTGGCTCACACAGAACGAGCTAAAAGGGAATTTTAAATGTGGCACCTGTATTCACTGTAGTCAAATGTACAAAGGTACCTGCATCACTCTAGGAGGCTGTAAAATTACCATCAGAGAATTTATCTGCTGCCGATCCAAGTGGGTTACCTAGGCGATCCTCTGCCCTTGCGACCGATATTATATCGGTTCAACTAAAAGATGTCTCTTCTCACGATTTCAAGAGCATAAGCACTCACTTAAAACTGGCATCGGCTCCGCTCAATTGATGGAGCATATGGAAGAATACCATAACAGTGATGAAAAGACCCTCACTATCTGCGGAATAGAAAGAGTGACAGTGGGTGGCATCAATAAAGAGAAGATCCTGCGGCAGCGTGAAGCACTTTGGATCTTGAAGACAGAAGCCTTGGGCATCCTTGGTCTTAATGACCGAAACAAACTGACAGTTTTTCTGTGAACTTTCGACTCATAGTTCGCCCCATTAACCCGTCACCATTCCTTATCCCTTTCCCTGTACATAGTCCGCATATTATCATTTGTTGCTTCCTTTGTTTTTGATACACTTTTTTCACTTACCTGAATAGGTATTTTCACTCCTACCACTGGTGTGACATAACCCCAGCGCCCAGGTAAAGATGCGTCTGGGGAGACACGAGGTAAGGCCAGAAGCAGCAGTTTAACCCGAGAAACTAGTAGCCTCCTCCTCCGCAGCCTCAGCAGCAGCATCTTCTCTCTCCCTCCTCACCCCTGGCCAGCGGTTTTCCTTGTTGTTGATGCCCAAATAAAGAATATTTGAACATAGGAGAGTGCTAAAGCATTATTTTCTACAGACTTGTACATTTGGATTTTGTTCTTTCTTGTTTCACTCCTTGCACCCCTATTATCCACGTACTGCCGCCACCATTCCTACCAGTGACCTCCCCCAGGATTTATTGTGATAACAGTGGTGCATGTCTCTCTCTCTTTCTATTACGAATACTATAACTCCTATAATACTGCCTCCTATGTACAATTATATAACTACTAAAATACTGCTCCTTTATACAAGAATATAACTACTATAATACTGCTCCTATATACAAGAATATAACTACTATAAGTTCCAAGAGAAAAAGAAAAAGTGGCACCAAAGAACAATATCCCTGTACAACAATGGAATCCTGAGGCAATACAAACAGGGCTATCCAGAAGACTTGAAGCACTGCAATACCTGGGGGTGCAGGTGTGATATCAGATGTCCATAAATCAAAGTCGGAGAGAGGAAAGTATAAAGACCGCACTCACCCACTGTAATAGCTTGTGGATCGTAGATTTATTCAGAATGTGAGATACAATTCCATCTGGGGGAGGACGTGGAGGGGAAAAGAAGCCAAACGGACTAGTTTCGCGCCAGCCGGCACTTTCTCTGACTGGGAAATTTCACCGCGGCGGTCTCAAACAGCCCGACTGAGCAGCCGGGTTACTTTCACTTTCGCTTCAGACGCGGCGGTCAGCTATGATCGCCACGTCTGAAGAGTTAATACAGGGCATCACCGTGATCGGTGATGTCCTGTATTAGCCGCGGGTCCTGGCCGTTCATAGCCGCCGGGACCGCCGCGATATGACGCGAGCCGGCGGAGGACGTAAATATATGTCCTTCGTCGTTAAGGGGTTAAACACATGAGCATATGTCATTCAAGAACTCATAGAAAAAAAGAAAAGAAAGCAAAGAGGAAAAAACTAAAATTGTGAAGGATGAAGATGAAATAGAAACAAAAGCCAAAAGGGTATTATCAAAAATGGAAAAATGCTTAAAGGGGTACTCCGGTGCTTAGACATCTTATCCCCTATCCAAAGGATAGAGGATACGATGCCTGATCGCGGGAGTCCCGCCTCTGGGGACCCCCGTGATCTTGCACGTGGCTCCCCGTTTGTAATAAGTCACGCCCCCTCCCGTAGGCTTGCATTGAGGAGCGGAGCGTGACGTCACACGGGGGTGGAGGCGTTACGTCACACGCCGTCGGCCCTGTGGTCGCCGGTAATCAGACCCGGAGAGAACACACTCCGGGAACTGATTACAAACGGGGTGCCGCATGCAAGATCACGGGGGTCCCCAGCGGCGGGACTCCCACGATCAGACATCTTATCCCCTATCCTTTGGATAGGGGATAAGATGTCTAAGCACCTGAGTACCCCTTTAATGATAAAAAATGTCCATTACAAAAACACACTAAGGTATTGACGGTCATTAAGACCTAAACCTTCAAGCGTTCTTGTGCACATGATCCATCTCTCCTCGCAACAAAGCAGGGTTAGGTGACGATCAATGCCTGGTAAGTTCTCTTTAACTCTTTGTATACCGAAAAATTATAGCTTTTCTGCATTGCCCTCATGCTCTGACCTGACATGTTCTATCAGTCGTATACAGCCATGACGGGTATGAATGGACTTTAAAAGTTCACAAAATCTCATTTTTAGGGGGCGGATGGTAGACCCAATATAAAATCTCTTGCAGGGACAAGTTAATACATAGATTACATACTCAGTCCGACAGCAGATGAAGTCCCTGATCCAGATTTAAGTACTTCCAATGGAATGGAATTTTCCTGGAACAAAAAACCTGCAATGTGAACAGTGTCCGCATTTAAAATTTTCAACTGGGATAGAGGAAGATAGCCAAACTTTTTCTTTATTTTCTGTGGGGAGGGTACTTCTAACCAACATATTGCTTAGGCTTTTACTTTATTAAGTACACAAAATGCATTAAAAACCCATGAAAGGGATTAGAGAAAATACAATGAACATTATGATAATGGCCGCAATGGACCAGACTGAAGAAATGGTGGCTACCAATAGTATAAATATAATACACAGGTATGTATGTAAACAAATCCTTTTTATTGGGACTAAACCCACATACAGAGATATAGTATGATAAAAAAAGGTTACTCTGATGCTGAATAGATTATAGCAAAATATAAAACAACATATAAAAGACCACAGTGGGACAGAGTATACCTGGGTAACCAACACCTAACCCAACGTTTCGCTACTGCTTCATCCGGGGCCCGGGGTCAGTGTCTTTGACATATGAAGGTTTCTCTACCAACATAGGATGTAATAATAACCATTACTCGTGCTGTGAGTAATAGTGCTTCTGTAACCACACCACTGCCGGCCATGGTGGGTCTTCCTGGGGACATTTTTATGTTCTAATGCGTTTTTGGTAATTGTACATTGATGTGATGCTGTGGAAGCAATTTTTCAAAAATACATTCTCAGTATATGTTTTTAAGAAGGTTTTCATTTTATTTGCAAATTTGCTGGTGGGATCTGAAGTTAATGGAACATAGGTAGTAGTGTCCGGTATCTGTCTGTTGGCTTCCTGAATATAGTATTCTTTTGTTATGATGACCACATTTTGGCCTTTGTCGGCCTTCTTGATAACCCAATCTTTCATTTCCTGCTGGTTTTTTTTAAAGCATGTTCTTCCTCTTTGGCTAGGTTAGAACTTGCTTTGGGATAAATGAGGGCCTTCATTTGCTTTATCACTTGTTTAAGAAAAGATATCGAGGCTACTGCCATGTTGTATAGGGGGGTTAAGTAGATTTAACTCCTACACTGAAGAAAGTTTTTTTTTTTGTTACAGCTTCATTATTACAGAACTCCTCCTCCTCCTCAGTAAGGCTCATTAAAAAAAAAAGCTACACCATCCCAGTCCATTTCTGTGGGAGTTTCTTGTGCAAAACACCCTAGTCTACATATACTGGTGTTGTTCAGACTTTTTTTACATTTTTTTTTTCAGAACAGCAGCAGGTTCATTTGAGACAAGTAAACTTTTGAGGATAAGAAAGTATTTACCTGGAACAAAAACTCCCCCCAATAAAGGCCAAAAAACGCACTCACCCACGGCAGAGGAAAAGCCGAGATTATTTGACGACTGTGTCTGAATCCAGTAACTCGGACAAACATACAGACAACAGTAATAAGAAATAAAAAAAAACATCATCCTGTAAAAAAACACAGCCAACAGAAGAAACCGCATTGGAAATGGATTAGAAGAGGAAGGAGAGCAATCTTCCAACAAAAATCGCAGGAAGAGAAAACAAGTAAAATGGTATCCTCAAGATTAGAGGAATTTACAGTTATTAATCTAACTGATGAACCCCTCGAAGAAGCCACCTTGAAAATTCTCAGTAAGGGTATTAATTTTTGTGTGCCAACAGACGTTGGCCCCATCATCATCTACTTCAGTGTAGGAGTTAAACCTACATTTAACCCCCCTATACGTCATGGCAGTAGCCTTGATTTATTTTCTTAAACAAGTGATAAAACAAATAAAGGCCCTCATTTATCTCAAAGCAAGTTCTAACCTATCCAAAGATGAAGAACATGCTTTAAAAAAAACAGCAGGAAATGAAAGATTTGGTTATCAAGAAGGCCGACAAAGGTCAAAATTTGGTCATCATGACAAAAGAATATTATAATCAGGAAGCCAACAGGCAGTTACAGGACACTACTACCTATATTCCATTAACTTCAGATCCCACCAGCAAAATTGAAAATAAAATAAAAACCTTCTTAAGAACATATACTGAGAATGGATTTCAGGAAAAAAAAGAGATGCTGAAAAATTGCTTCCACAGCATCCCATCAGTCCGAGATGGTACTTCTTACCAAAAACGTTCCCAGGAAGACCCATCGTGGCCAGCATTGCTGCAGTTACAGAAGCACTCTCACAGTACGTGTAATGGTTATTACATCTTATGTTGGTAGAGATACCTCATATGTCAAAGACACTGACGATCTCCTCCTGTCCCTAGAAACTCTAGAGTGGCAAAATTCCTACATCTTGACATCAATAGATGTCGAAGGGCTATACACTAGAATCCCACAGGAAATGGGAGTGTAAGCAGGAAAAATATTTTTGGAGAATGCGGGGAGAGATGAAAAACTGTCTTTTATATGTGAAGCTCTTAAACTCATTTTGCAAAACAATTGCTTCACATTCAAAAACAATTTGTTTGCCCAATGTACGGGGACCCCATTGGCATGTTCTTTCCATCATTTTTCTTGCCATCTTTAAGGCAACTAACATTTACTGCAAAAATAATCCATTCCTGCCATACGTTGTCAAATATTATCATTATGTGGACGACAGACTGATTATTTGGAACAGTACACCTGAGAAGTTTGATGAATTCATAAAGTACATAAGCAATAATAATATGAATATGAAATTCACTAATAAGATAAGCAAAACTATGATGGAATTTTTAGATGTCCTGTTAGTGATTGAAGATTGTGAATTCTTAACCCAAGGGTATCAAAAACCCACCACATCCAGTAATCTACTTCATCATAACAGTTTTCACCCTCACCACACCAAACTGGCGTTACCTTACATCCAATTTCTACGTTTAAAAAAATTAAAAGAAGAAAGATTTCGAGGCTCAAGCCCAGGAACTCTATGAACGCTTCCTCACTCGAGAATACGTAGAAACAAGAACTGCTCAAGGTCTAGCAGATGACCCAGGCTCCCAGTCAGAACATACAGAAATATGAAACTCTTGGTAAGCAACCAAAAAGGTTGGGAGTGAATGTATTAAAACATAACTTTTACTAAATCACATAAAATAATGTCTATACTGCATCCTGTGGGGATAGCAGAGTGCAAATGCCAGACAATAATCATAACTATCAACTATCACTTAAGTGGAAGAAGTTCTTTAAGCAAAGAGACAGAAGGGAATGCTTGGAACTAGGTATTGGCATCAATGAACTGCATGCCATTAGAGATTAGGTACGACACAACTCGCGTTCTTGGACATCCTCATACAAAAATAACCCGATGGAAGCATCAGCACTAATATTCGTAGAAAACCCACTGCCACCCATAGTCTCCTGAGGTGGGAGAGCTGCCACATGGGCCCCCTGAAAAGGACGATCCCGAGGGGGCAGTATTTCCACCTCAGGAGGAACTGCTCTAAGCATAAAAAACTTTGTGAGACAAGCCCAAAAGCTGAGAATGTGCTTCAGAGATAGGGGTTACCCAGAACATGTTCTCACATCTGCATACGAAAGGGCCTCCAACACCCCCAGAGAGACATTATTGTTACCAAGACAACATGAAGAAGGTCAGAATCATACGAGGATCATAGCCACCTTTGATGAATGTGCACCACAAATCAGAGAGATTTTAATAAACATTGGAGTATCCTCAAGATGGATAGTGATCTCTTGGGGAATATATCAGATGCGCTGCAGGTCACATATAGGAGAGGGCGCAATTTAGGCGACATCCTCACACATAGCCATCTAGCCCTCGATTTAAGATCAAGGGAAACATGGTTGGATAGGGCTTCGAGACCCCTAGGAACATATCCTTGCGGACATTGCAAGGCATGCCCCCATATCTCAAAAACCAGTTATTTTTCTGCACCAGGGAATACAAGGACCAGCATTAGACAATTTATCAACTGTAATTCCCGTCACATTGTCTACATGGCCACATGTGAATGCGGCCTCAGATACATTGGTAAGACAATAAGGGAGTTCAAGAAGCGCGTGTTGGAACATCTGGGGGACATAAAACACAACTGAGACACCCCTTTAGCGAGACACATAAACAGTATCCATACAGGGAATTATAAAAATCTTAAATTCATTGGAATTGAAAAAATAACACCGTCAGTGAGAGGAGGTGACTTGGACCGACTGCTCCTTCAGAAGGAGAGTCGGTGGATATATCATCTTGATACAATCTACCCAACAGGTTTGAATGAACAGTTACACTTTTCATGTTTTCTGTAGTTTTCTCATACACGATCTCCTTTTTTGGTGACAGACAGGCAGTCAGTGAGGGTCGTAGATGGCCTTCAAAGTTAGTGTCACCATAACGAGCTAGGGTGTGTGAGGTCCCGTAGGACATTGGAGAGTGGCTCCCTGCTCAAGCAGGTTTGCACATCGCCACAGTATCTGAGGGCCGGACATCATAACCGTGAGTAACCACTATATAGAGCACACTTTGATTTTCTCCACAGGACACAGAGTGAACAGGATTTTTTCTCTTGTGTTTTCTTACAGGTACACCTAGGTAGCACTGTCTGTATGTGAGTAAAGGCTATGGGGGACTTGGTGAATAATTAAAATTGGTGTTCCCCACTCTATATTATACCTCTCTTTTTCCTAGGTACCTGATGTCCTGCGGTAACCCCCACAGCAATCTGGTCTAGTATACTAGTATGCTCGACATTAGTAGCATTGGGCCCATATTTGGCTGACTGGGAAACCTTGACTATTTACTTTAATTTGTATTATGATGATCTATACAATACATATCGTATATACAAACACTCTATAAGGGTTTCCCCTGAGGATGCCGATGCGCTTCGGCATTAACGCGTAGAGAAACCTTTGAGCTAGAAAAACCTTATGAGCAAGGTCAGATGCCTTGTGTGACATTATTTAATAGGATTCTAACCATTTGTATTTAACTCCAGGTTTTTTCTTTTGGATATACTCAATCCACAGATCCATTTGAGCCTTGAGTAGATAGTTCTGATTATTCTCTGACAATTGCACTCTGCTATCCTCATTGGATGCAATATTAACATTATTTGATGTGATTTAGTAAAACTCACTCTAGAATACCCCATAAATGAACTTAACGAGGCTCTAGAAAAAAAAAATTCCTAGATTGGATTTGGTGACCAAAAACTAAAAGAAAAAAAATAAAGAGAAAGAAAAAAAGATACTAGGCGCTTTGTATTTTCATTCCAGTTCAATATCATGGCCAACACTGTTAAACAAGTAATTAAAAATGTAGCAGTAAGAAAAGTAACACGTAGCGACTCACCACTTCTGTAGAAACTTGTTTAATAGTGCTGGTAAGCATACAGCTGGCACATAACAACGGGAACGGGTGTGCAGGGAGGGCTAGACGTGGCGGGGGGAGCTCAAGACGATGGATCCTATTTCGCGTCCAGTGACGCTTCTTCCGGTCCTAGTGAGCCCAGGTGAGTCCGTATCTTATGCATCCCGCCCCTCTCGGGGGTGGAGCTATTAGGTACGAACAGACAATGTGAACATGGACGTATACATAAGTGCTACACCAATTACAATGTGATCACCCAATTAAAAAATAACAATCAAACCTGTCACAGGTAAGGGGACAGTTCATGTCGATCATTCAGACCCAATGCGCCTAAAGCATTGAGTTGGCTTATTCAATCAATTTCTTTCTCAGAAGAATATTATTGCGATCTATCCCCTGTCCCTGTATTAATACCCTTTCGATACCTGCGAACTTTATGGTAGTAAGATCATTTTTATCTACGTCTCTCATATGTAAGATGAATTTGGGGGCTCCTTTTCCAGTTTTTAAACTATATAGATGTTTTCTGATTCGTTGGTTCAACTGTCTTTTAGTTTTTCCTATATAGTAAAAACCGCAAGTACACATGAGGCAGTAAACCACATGTGTACTGCGGCATGAAATAAACTGTTTTACGGTAATTTTAACTCCCCCCAGTGAAAATTCCCGTTGTCCTAGATTGTATTTGCAATAGCTACAATTTTTACATAAAAAATTACCATTAGGAGCCGTTTTGTGTAGCCATGTTGTAGCATCTTGTTTATTTTGCCTAGCGGCTAATTTTTTTATGTATCCTCCTATTGTGATATTACGTTTGTAGGTTACAATAGGGCGATATTTTGCTATTTTTTCTAGGTCGGGATCAGCTTCGAGTATATACCAATTTTTTTTAATGGCTTGGCTAATGAGACTATTCATGGGTGAGTTATGAAATGCAAAGACAAAACGCTGCATCTTATTTTTTTGCTTTTTTTTCCTCCTAATTTCTTGTCTATTTTTACTCTCTACCTATTCATAGGCCCTCTCTATAATTTGTGCCGGATAGTTTCGTTCTGTTAACCTTTGTTTTAACTCTTCTGCCTGTATTTGATATCCTGTATCTTCTGAATTAATTCTCTTAAGTCGCATAAACTGGCTGTATGGAAAGCTATTGTGGACGTGTTTGGGATGGGAACTATTATAGTGTAATAATGAGTTCAGCATGATGTCCTTCCGATTTCCTGTGGTTTTTATTCGGTTGTCCTCTATCCAAATTTTAACATCTAAAAAATCTAATGATTCACCTCCAAACTGATACGTAAAATACATATTTTGTTGGTTCTGTTTGTTCATATATTTAACGAATTCCTGGAAGGTTGTTTCATCTCCATCCCATACTATGAAGATATCATCCACATAGCGAAGATATTTTTTAATTTTGGTAATATGTGGGTTGGATGTGGAAAATACCATTTTATTTTCTAATATGGCCAAATAGATGTTTGCGTACGTGCAAGATACCGGTGTACCCATCGCGGTACCCCTGTTCTGCTCGTACCAAGTGCCATCCTGCATGAAAGTATTCTGGGTCAAAACTAATTCCATGCCCTTACAGACAAAGTTTTTGAAAAGGTCGGACTTGAAAAAGGTCTAGAGAGCCCATATACCCGCGTTGTGTGGTATGCGGGTATACAGGCTCTCCACGTCAATGGATGCCAAACGATAGGTGGATTCCCAACTGAAATCTTGTAAGATGTCCATGCTAGATAGTAGGGGGGACAGAAGCCATTCTAGATAAGACGACAGGGCCTCGGTCGCTGACCCAATCCCCGAGACGATGATGGGACGTCCCGGGGGCTGGGTCAACAACTTATGGACCTTTGGGACAATATACCATCAAGCTGGACGTGGTATTTTAGGGATAAGGCGTTCTGCCATTTTTTCTCCTATAAGTCCCTGTCTAGTAAAGTTGGTCAGGAAGCCCCTAAGTTTATTCATAAACTTCCCCATAGGGTTCTCATTCAATTTAGTATAAACTTCTTGATCGGATAGTTGTCTAGCCACCTCTTTATCATGCTGGTCTTTGCTCCATATTACTATGGAGCCTCCCTTGTCGGCTTTTGACACCCTTAAATATGTCTGTTTTGCTAACCAGGTAAGTGCATTTTTCTCTTTAGCAGTTATATTATATTGTTTCCCTGGATAGATTAGCGCCTTAACGTCTTGCATTACAGCTTTTTCAAAAAGATCGATTGATCCTCCGGGGGCAACAGGGGGGTTAAATGCGGAGGGGTTACCTCCTTTAAAATATTGGGGTTCGATTGAATCTATAACCTCCATTTCATGTTGTCCACAGAGGAAATCAAGGATCTCATTTTCTTGTTGTGTGAACTCAGATATAACTATATTGAAAACTATTCACATTACATGGGATTTCTCCCTCTTTTGTTATTTCATGATGCGTTTTTATGCTGCTGAAAAACTTGTGAATATTTATTTTCCTTTATAGAGCTCTATTTCAAAATGGTGAAACCTAAAGTCCTCAGTAAGTCCAAAATTAAGTCCTTTTGATAATGCAGATAAACAGGAATCTGGTAGGTCAGTGTCTGTTAGGTTAATAACATTTTTATACAGTTTCATTTCATCCAGCAGACTGTCTTGCGTTTTTTGTTCTTGTTCCGTGGGAATGTTGCGCCTCTTGCGTTTTCCTCTCCTAGTCGGTCTCCTAAAGGGAGGGCTGATGATTTATGTGGAGGTCTAGAGACATCATTCTTTTTAGCTTCATCAGATGAACTGCTCTCAGTCTCGGTTGTGAGATAATCTGTCTTGCGTTTATTTCTATTTTTATTGTTAACCCGTCGATTGCGACTATGGGACGGTTGTGATCTCATCCATGTAAATATCTTGCCTTCTTCAAAATCTCGTTTGTCCCTGATGTATTTGTCCCGTTTTTGGGCTTTAATTTCCACCTGGAGTGAAGACAGTTTTTTTTCCAAATTTTTATTAAACTGGTTAAATTTTTCCTCTGTGGTCCGGGTCCTCATTTCATTCTTAGCTTTACATAGGGCTGTAGTTAATATTTCATAGTCTGTATTATTTTTTTCCAACACCAATCGTTGGATATTCATAGAGTGTTTAAGATGTTTGTCTTCCCATTGTTTAATAAAGACTGGATCGTCTAGAAATTGTGATGGGTTTTTAAACACTCGCAGTCCTCTTGGAACCCGACTCGCCTCTATGTAAGCTGTGAGTGACTGAATTGTCCAAAAAGTCCTTAGTTCTTTCTCAGCTAGGTTATGGATCTTACTTTCCAAATCTTTTAAGCTAATAAGTTGTATATCGTCACGGGTATTACAGGTTTGAAAAAACTCCCCCGCGTCTGCTCTCCCTGCTGTCAGGTCACAGTCCATATCCACTTCTTCAAAGAGTGGGTCCACCTGAGTAGTGGGTGTAGAGCCTGCCGGCGTGCTCATGGTATAACAGGATTCGTACAATGTCTGTAACAAAGAGGCAGAAAGACCTGGCACAGCTGACTAATGGCTCTCCGTACTGTGGCAAGGTGATGAGACCTATCCGTATCCCGACTGGTGAAGTGTGGTGCTAAACGTGTATGGAAGGTAAGCACATTCGTTTGTAGCAGTAAGAAAAGTAACACGTAGCGACTCACCACTTCTGAAGAAAATTGTTTAATAGTGCTGGTAAGCGTACAGCTTACACATAACAACAGGAACGGGTGTTCAGGGAGGGCTAGACGTGGCGGGGGGAGCTCAAGACGATGGATCCTATTTCGCATCCAGTCACGCTTCTTTCGGTCCTAGTGAGCCCAGGTGAGTCCGTATCTTATGCATCCCACCCCTCTCGGGGGTGGAGCTATTAGATACAAACAGACAATGTGAACATGGATGTATATATAAGTGCTACACCAATTACAATGTGATCACCCAATTAAAAATAACTGGGGAGATCATGTGACAGGAGGATGTGAGCCTTTCAGCTCTGTCTTTCGTGGTTTACCTCTGTCTCCCGCCCCTCTCCTCTCCCTTCGGGCATGCTGGGATCCGGGATCGAGATGGACGCCGGTGCTGGTTTTGGATGCGGTCCGGGGCCGGGGCCCCCCCCCGGAGGCGAAGGAGGGATGATGGCCCCCCTGTGCTGTGCTGGCCGTGTCAATGCGTTGCCTGTGTGGAGCGTGAGGTGGGCGGAGCCTGTCGGGACGAGGGGAGATAACCTCCCGAGGAGGAAGCAGGGATCTCTTCCGGCGTAATGCAGAGCACGAGGCGGTGCAGAAGGAGATTGGCGTACGGGCTGGCGTGGAGGGGAGATGCCGGTGCCCAGGGCTGCGTGGCCGGAGTAGAAACGCTAAGGTGCTGGTGGAGAGCCTTGCCTCAATACATCCCGGAGACGGTAAAGATACCCTGGATTGTGAATAAGTCTGTTATTGATGAACTCCACACCTTGGAACGCTACTATGTGAATTCAGGGGATACATGGGAGGGGATGGCACATGGAAGGAGATAGTATTCAGCTGGGACTAATTTGAAAATATGATCCCCCTTCCTGTGAGATACACACTGCTGACTATGAAATCTTTTCATAACTATTGTATTTAATAACAAGTTGACTGTAATCAAGAGCATGATCGGCTATGAGTTTAAGCTGCTTCTGGTTCATACCTCTAAAAAGGGAAACAAGCCTGCTTGATAAGAGGGAAAGCTGTGGATGAAATGTAAGTTAAATTCTGCTGCAAGTCTGCACTGAACGTCATCTAAAGAACAGGTATTTACTGAACTATTTCATTATATTGTTTTCAGTAATGTATGTGCATGGACTATCAGAAGCCAGGAAAACAACAGGGAAAACATAGTTTAGTAGATCCACCTCTGTAAGTGACTTAATTATAAAAAAAAAAAAAAAAAAAAAAAGGAAAGAACATATATGGTGTAAATATTCTATGATACTAAAAATGTATATATCCTTGTAGGAAAAAATTATGCCTAATAAACCGAAACTACAGATGAGATGCTCAAGCGGAGGCAATCTGAATGAAGCAGCTAGTCACACTAAGATGGACACATCTATTCCAATGGAGACTATTAAAACTAGAACCCACAAACAAAATGTGGGTGAAAATGCAGAAAATGTATGTGGTGGATCAAGGTATGCTGCCCTATCATTACAGGGAGCTACAGAGGAGAGAGGGAGAGGAGAAGATGACTCACAAAAGCTGGAATCTATTTTGATCACAGTGCAAAAAAGCAGTAAAGCCCTATAGTGGCTCATGCTCCAAATGGGAAGCCTGAGTACTGACATTACATTGATAAGATTTGGGAAAAAGATTTGGGTTTACCAATCCGAGATGACCAGTGGTCGCATATTTTCTCTACACCGTTTGTATTATCTAAATGCACTAACCATGTGGAGTCCACTAGGGAACTTTTTTATAGATGGTGTTATACACCTGAGCATTTGTCAAAACTATTTCCAGATGTGAACCCAACTTGCTGGAGGTGTGGGGATGGAGTGGGGACCTTCTCTCATGTATGGTGGTCCTGTAATGCCATTACCCCCGTTTGGAGTGCAGTGCTTCACCTCCTCACAAAGGTACTGGGATCTAATATGCTTTGGAGGCCTGGCATGGCTCTACTCTCTCTACACTTACAAAATATACCTGCTGATAACTGGTATATCACCTTCCATGTTCTTACGGCTGCATGTATCCTCATTGCTTCCCTATGGAAATCTTGGGACATTCCATGTATTCCTGCTCTGATTGCTAAAGTCAACTATTCATGCACAATGGAGAAATTTATGGCACGACGTCGCAATAAGGAGGTGGGCTTTCTTTGGAACTGGGGCCCTTGGCTTAATTCTGGGCTTTATGCTGTTGCTCACTTGCTGCCTCCACCCTCCCCCTCTTAATAGTGGACTTCATTAGGATACTTTATCTTATACAATGTCTCATATTTCTACATGTGGACTTGATTGCTGCCTCACCCGTGCCTTATTTTGTGGCTTTTCCCATGTTTCCAGGTGTTCAAGCATATCTCTAAGGAACTTTTTCAGTACAACTTAGGGTGTACTTCTTGTTATGTTTTGTTATACTGTGTGTTTTTATATTTGCCTGTACCCTACCCTACCCCTCCTATTTTTCACTCTCCAACCCTCCCCCACTACCCTTCCTTCCTCATCCTTTCCCCCCCTCCCTCCTACTCTCTTGATCTCTCATGTTTTAATTGCCCCTTTGTTGAGAGCATTGTCATGTCTCTCCTGTTTGTCTCTTTGTATTATAAAATTGCATAAATAAAGTTTGAAAAAAAAAAATAAATGAAAGAATTAAAGTTGAAAATAAATGACTTGGAAGATAGATCCAGGAGATCAAATGTCAGATTAATTGGGTTACCAGTAGGAGAGGAGGGGAGTGATCCGACCACATTTTACATTAAATTGTTGAAAGAAACATTGAAAGTAGAACATTTAACAGCCTGTTTTTTTATTTTTTATTGAGAGAGTGCACAGAGTGCCAGCAGGCAAATTTGTTCCAGGAGCCCCCCCCCCCCCCCCCCCAAGGACATTACTGATTAAATTACTGGTGGCAAAGGATGGAGACATTTTATTAAAATTTATTAGAGAGAAAGGAAAGATTACATATGGTTCAGCTAACATCTAATTATACCCAGATTTATCCCATGCTACCCAGAAGAAGAGAGTGGCTTTCAAGGATGTGAAGAAGTGATTGCATAATTTGGACATTCCCTTTTCACTGCTATTTCCAGCTCAAATGAGAATAGTTCATCAGGGGAAAACTTAGTTTTTTTTATTCAGCAATAGAAACTGAGAATTGGTTGGAGTCACAGGGGTTATAAATTAACGGGATGAGGAGGGAGAGGGAGGAGGGAGAGGAGAAACGGGGGGAAATAAGGGAACAGTGGAGAGAGTTGAGGTAGCTCGAATTGTTTGGGAGGGGATCGGGGGTGGGGGAAGGGAGGGACTCAGCCTGGCATTCTAGATATAGGAAAGAGGTTTCTCCCTTCTTGGAAAAGGTTTATTAATTAAAAATTATGGAAAAGGAAGATAAGATCTTGTTTTGGAATGTTAGAGGTGTAAAAGAGAGGATTAAGAGGGTCTAAATTTTTGATAGGAATAATAACTATTTACCGGCCATAATATGTTTGGTAGAAACCCAATTAACTAGGGATACTCTTCATTTAATAAAGAAAAAATGGGCGAAGGGGGAATTCCACTCTACTCTCTTGGAACATTCCTAAGGGGTTTCGGTATTGATTCATGATAGGATAAATATTGAGATATAATGGGCAGAGTGTGATGTTAGGGGTAGGTAAGTTTTTCTGTATGCGAAATGGGAGGAGATAGATGTGGTGTTAGCATTTATTTATATCCCCCCCCCCCCCCCCCTCCATTCAGGTTAGAAGTCCTGCAGAAACTTGCTAATTTTTTTAAGAGATCAAAACTATCAGGACCTGTATGTAGTAGGAAACTTTAACTGTGTAATGGACAGTGTGAGAGATAGAAGTGGAACACAGAAAATTAGAAGAGTTACCAGAATAGCTAGCTATTGTGAAGAACTGGGGTTGAATGATGTTTGGAGATGCTTGCACCAAGATGAAGACACTTTCTCATCTTTTAGTAAGACTTTTAGTAAGACTCTAAAATCTAGAATCGATGAGGTAGTGGTAAACGATAATGCCCTAATGAAAAGCAACAAAATAAGATATGAACCTGGGGTAGTTTCAGACCATTCAATAATGTGTTGTTGGGTAAAATTTAGAGAGGGAAAAAGAACATTGGGGAACAAATTTAATATCCACCCTCACTGGCTGGAAAAAGAGGAGGTTAAGAATGGAATTAAGAAGGAGTTAATTAAATTCGGGCAAAATAATAAAGGAACAGCTAGTCTGCATATCGATTGGGATGCCCTGAAAGCCTTTTTTGAGAGGGTGCTTGTACAGAAATATAAGCAGGGTCGGGAAGAAAGTTAAGGAGAAAGAGAGGGTCTTGATTAAACAAGTGGAAGAAGCAGAGATCTCCTTCAATAGTGCACAAGACCCTAAGGCGAGGGAAAGCGTAGAGGAATCCCAAAGAAAATACCAGGACTTTGTGAGGGAAAAAGCCCAGCATAGATTGTTATTTTGGGGACAAAAAAATGTCATGGAAAGTGGTAGAACGAGCAAATGGCTAGCGGGAATAGTAAGGAATCAACAGGAGAGTATGAAAATTAAAAGTTTATCAGATGAACAAGGAAAGATAGTTTCTGGGGAAAAAAAAGATGGAGGGCGTGGCACCTGAATACTATCGTAAACTCTATAAGAGGGAAAGTATAATAGAGGAGGAGGAAATAGAGGAGTATTTGAAAAACTTAGCAATTCCGAAGGCGAGTGAGGAACAGAGGATAGAGCTTAAAGGGGTACTCCGGTGAAAACCTTTTTTCTATTAAATCAACTGGTGGCAGAAAGTTAAACATATTTGTAAATTACTTCTATTAAAAAATCTTAATCCTTCCTGTACTTATTAGCTGCTGAATACTACAGAGGAAATTATTTTCTTTTTGGAATGCTCTCTGATGACATCACGAGCACAGTTCTCTCTGCTGTCGTTATTATAATAATAATAACACTTTATTTATGGTTGTCCTTAGTGGGATTTGAACCCAAGTCCCCAGCACTGCAAGGCAGCAGTGCTAACCACTGAGCCACCATGCTGCCCTTAGCATACATCTGCTATGCATGGTTGCTAAAATGGACAGAGATGTCAGCAGAGAGCACTGTGCTCGTGATGTCATCAGTGTTCCAAAAAGAAAGGAATTTCCTCTATAGCATTCAGCAGCTAATAAGTACTGGAAGGATTAAGATTTTTTAATAGAAGTAATTTACAAATATGTTTAACTTTCTGCCACCAGTTGCTTTAAAAGAAAAAAGGTTTTCACCGGAGTACCCCTTTAATGAAGAGATCACAGTTAAGGAACTGGAAGGGGCACTCAAGAAGATGTCTGGAAATTCTGCACCAGGCTCAGATGGATTTGTGTTTGAAGTATATAGGTTTGGGGATCCACTGTTGAATTTTCTTTTGGAGGTATTCAATGAATCCTTGAAAGTGGGAAAGTTGTCCCCATCCATGCTTGATGCAGTTAATTTTTTAATACCAAAAAAAGGAAAGGATAGCAGTTAGATGGATGCCTTTCAGCCAATCTCTCTGCTCAATACAGAAAGCAAGATATTTGCAAAGATTTGGGCAGAGAGATTGGCCAGGATAATTAACCAGATAGTGGGGGAGGAGCAGAAGGGTTTCATCCCAGGAAGAAATATGTTTGGGAATGTGAAAAGATTAGTTTGGAATATCCAAAGTTACTGCGGGGGGGCCCCGTTCCATCCTGTCTTTGGACGCCAATAAGGCATTTGACAGGGTGGAATGGGACTTCCTGTTTAAAGTCCTCGCAGAATTTGGATTAGGAGAGAACTATAAAGGGGTACTACGCCCCTGGCATCTTATCCCCTATCCAAAGGATAGGGGATAAGATGTTATATCGCCGCGGTCCCGCTGCTGGGGACTCCAGGGATCGCCGCTGCGGCACCCCGCCATCATTACTGCACAGAGCGAGTTCGCTCTGTGCTTAATGACGGGCGATACAGGGGCCGGAGCAGCGTGACGTCATGACTCCGGCCCTCATGACATCACGGCCCGTCCCCTTAATGCAAGTCTATGGTAGGGGGCGTGGCGACGCCACGCCCCCTCCCATAAACTTGTATTGATGAGGCGGGCCGTGACATCACGAGGGGCGGAGACGTGACATAAGGATGCTCCGGCCCCTGTATTGCCCGTCATTAATTGCAGAGCAATCTCGCTCTGCGCAGTAATGATAGCGGGGTGTGGCAGCAGCGATCCCCAGGGTCCCCAGCAGCGGGACCCCGGCGATCTGACATCTTATCCCCTATCCTTTGGATAGGGGATAAGATGTCTAGGGGCGGAGTACCCCTATAATAGAGGAGTCCGTACCGTTTACAGTAAACCCACAGCCAGGATTCAGATAAATGGGGAACTGACCACTAGTTTTAAGCTTGGTCAAGGGACCAGACAGGGGTGTCCTTTATCACCCCTGTTTTTCGCATTATTCATCGAGCCTTTGGCATTAAAAATACGGAGCTCTGAAAGTTTAGAAGGATTTGGGATAAAGGGGAGTAAGGAGAAAATCCTTTTATATACTGATGACGTGGTACTGTTTGTGCGCAACCCAGAAAAAGGGGTCCCAGGAATAATGGGGTAAATTGAAGAATTTGGGGGAAAGCAGGGTTTAAAATTAATTGGCAGAAATCTGCTCTTCTCCCATTAGATTCCCCGATAATGGCATCAATTGGCAATATTAAGGTGTTGAAGACAGGGGAAAGCTTAGAATATCTGGAAGTAAAAGTGTCAAATAGAATTCAAGAATTTGAGAAACTAAATATTTCCTCACTAAAGGAGAAAATTATAAATAAATGTAAGATATGGAATAACATGGGATTATATATGGCCAATAAAATTGCACTGGTGAAAATGATCTTGTTGCCAATGGTGCTGCATTATTTAAGGGTGACCCCAATAGGAATTAGAAATAAGTTCTTTCAGGACTTAGATAGGAGAATAAATGAGTTCATATGGGGAGGGAAAAGGGTACAAATGTAGAGCTGGTATTTAATGGATATTGTAATATATTATAATGGTTCTGTTTATGATGCAATTGGTAAATATAAAATTTAAATAATAAAAAATAAATAACTGGTTCATTATTCAGAATGACCCTGTTTTTCGAGAGTCTGCTGTGGCAAAACCACTTATTTCTTTTAGAAGTAAAAGCCTAAGCAATATGTTGGTTAGAAGCACCCTCCCCACAGAAAATAAAGAAAATGTTTGGCTATCTTCTTCTATCCACCGTTGGCAATTTTAAATGCGGACACTGTTCCAGGAAAATTCCATTCCCTTGGAGTTACTTAAATCCGGATCAGGGACTTCATCTGCTGTCGGACTGAGTATGTAATCTATGCACTAACTTGTCCCTGCAAGAGATTTTATATTGAATCTACCATCCACCCCCTAAAAATCAGATTTCGTGAACATTTAAGGTCCATTCATACCCGTCATGGCTGTATACGTCACACTAAAGAAATACTACAATTTTTTGGTATACAAAGAGTTATAAGAGAATTTATAAGAGAATTTACCAGGCATTGATGGTCACAAAACCCTGCTTCGTTGCGAGGAGAGATGGATCATGTGCACAAGAGTGCTTGAAGGTTTAGATCTTAATGACCGTCAAGACCTTAGTGTGTTTTTGTAACTGACATTTTTTTTTAGCATTAGGCATTTTTCCATTTTTTTTACAATATCCTTTTGGCTTTTGTTTCTATTTCATCTTCATCTGTCACCATTTTTGTTTTATCTTCTTTGCTTGATTTTCTTTTTTTATGAGTTCTTGAATAACATATGCTCATATGTTTAATTGTACCTAATTTGTTACGTCAGTTACGCTGGATGTTTGAAATCCCTCTTCCCTCCTTTCAGACGCTGTGTCTTAGCTTGACAAGGTGCCTCAGGACACCAAACTAGTTGCTTCTTTTTTTTTGCTCCCACCACGTCCCTCACCTGTGTTGGTCATACAGATGATCCCGGAGTAACGTTTACAAGTTTATCAGCACCTAGAGTGGGTGAGTGCAAATTTCTTATTTTCTATGGACATATAATATGTTACTTCCCCCTATGTACAAAAATATAATTACTATATTACTGCCTAATATATACAAGAATATAACTACTATAATACTGCCCCCTATGTACATAAATATAACTACTGTAATAATGCCTCCTATATATAAGAATATTACTACTATAATACTGCCTCCTATATACAAGAATATAACTACTATAATACTACCTCCTATATACAAGAATATAACTACTATAATACTGCTCCTATATACAAGAATATAACTACTATAATACTACCTCCTATATACAAGAATATAACTACTATAATACTGCTCCTATATACAAGAATATAACTACTATAATACTGCTCCTATATACAGGAATATAACTACTATAATACTGCTCCTATATACAAGAATATAACTACTATAATGCTGCTCCTATATGCAAGAATATAACTACTATAATACTGCCACCTATATACAAGAATATAACTACTATAATGCTGCTCCTATATGCAAGAATATAACTACTATAATACTGCCACCTATATACAAGAATATAACTACTATAATACTGCTCCTATATACACGGATATAACTACTATAATGCTGCTCCTATATGCAAGAATATAACTACTATAATACTGTTCCTACATAAAATAATATAACTACAATAATACTGTCCCCTATATACAAGAATATAACTACTATAAGATCCAACATCGAGAAGTGAAGAAAAATCGCACTCACCCACAATTAGTGCAAGAAAAAATTGTAGATTTTAATCCAAGATGTTCATCAGGACAGATAAAGGCAATGGACATGGAGAAGTGAAAGATAAGCGACCGGTTTCGCACAAGGAAGCGCTTCCTCTGGCTTGAGAACACCAGCTGAGAGAGCTGGAGGAAGGGACAGGATTTTCTATTCCCAGCAGGTGATGATGTAACCTATTAGCATAGGAAGAACCACAACACATACATATGCATATCACTATGTCTAAATATTACAAAAGACTAGCGGGGAAATAGAAAACAAATTGACAAGCGAAGCGAAGAAAATTAGATTTAAAAAAAATAAAAATTATGTAAAAAAATATAGAATCCAAAAAAAGAGGAGAAAAAAGGGGGGGGGGGATTGCGAAAAAAGATCAATATATATCCAAACATATCTTGGAAAAAATATCTAGAAGAAATACAAAAATTGACAAAAAATTGCAAAATGCAGGATGAAAGTCAATTATAAAAAAAAACACTCAAGTCTTGGCGTTCATTCAGACCTAGTCCATGCATCGCCTTTGTGCACATGATCCATCTTTCGTCACAGCGCAGAAGTGTTCTATGCCGATCCATTCCAGGTGCATTTTCCTTAACTCTTTGAAAACCGAAAAATGTTAAGACTTCTGAATTTCCATTTTGAGACGATTTTACATGTTAGATTAAGCGTGCACAGCCATGTCCAGTGTGAATAGAGCGCAAGTGTTCCCGTGATCTAATTTTCAATGGTCTTATTGTTGAGCCGATATAGAATTGTGCACAAGGGCAGATTACCGCATACACTACATATTCAGTTCTGCAACATATAAAGTCTTTGACACTTATGTTTTTACCTCCAATGCGGTAGTTTTTTACAGGAATGAAGTGGCAGTGTGAACAGTGTCCACATTTATGGTTCCCAATAGGACTTGAGGCAGACAGCCAGTGTTGTTCCTTTTGATCTACTAGAGGGTGGGTACTGCGAACTAGAAGATTGCTCAAGCTTTTGCTTTTTTTGAATGACATTATTGGTTTTCCAACAGCTGCCTGTTTGAAAAAGGGATAATTTTCAATGATGAACCAGTTATTTTTGATTACTTGTTTGATAGTGTTTGCCATAGAATTATATTGAAATGAATAAATGAATCTTGGACAACTTTTCTTGTTCATTTTCTCTTTGATTTTGTACGTTTTATTTATTAGGTCAGATCTAGGAATTTTTTAAGTTTTTTTGAAAGCCGCATCTAGTTCCTTTTCTGGATAGCCTCTTTGAATAAAATGTTTTGTTAATTCTCTTGCTTGTATTTCAAAATCGGAGTCATTTTTATTAATTTTTCTCAAACGTAAAAATTGGCTATAAGGAAGGGATTTTTTAGTGTGATGGGGATGGAAGCTGTCATAATGAAGTAAATTACTGGAAGCAGTCGGTTTGCGATAACCTTTGTTATAAAATTTGCCATTTTCGATGACCAAGAGAACATCCAAAAATTCCATACATATGTTGTTAATTTTATGGGTGAATTTCATATACATATTGTTTCTTCCCACATACTCTACAAAATGTTTAAAGTGCTCAGAAGTGCTATTCCAGATAATTAGAATGTCGTCCACAATAGTGATAATACTGATTAATAAATGGGGAGAATGGATTTTTTTTCATTTAGTATATAGATATTTTCAAAGACAGCAAGAAAAATAATTGCAAATGAGCATGCCACAGGCGTCCCCATGGCTGTCCTGATGCACTGGGCGTACCACTTTTTTGGGAACGTGAAGCAATTGTTTTGCAGGATTAAATAAAGGGCATCACAAACAAAAGACACTAATTTTTCTTCTTTATCAGCATTTTCTAGGAATATTCTTACAGCTTGTACTCCCAATTCTTGCGGGATCCTAGTGTACAAATTTTCAACATCTATTGACGTCAGTAAGTAAGAATCTTGCCATTCTAATTTTTCAAGTGATTGAAGAAGATGATCTGTGTCCTTTACATACGATTTGATATCTTTTAATAATGGATGTAATAACCATTCCACATACTGTGATAGTGGCTCAGTGATGCTACCCATTCCTGCAATGATTGGCCTTCCTTTTTGTGTGTCTTTGGTAAAAAGTACCATTTAGGATTTGTAGAATGTCTTAAAATTCTTCGGTACTCAAAGAGTGAAGGAAAATACACCTGGAATTGATCGGCATAGAACACTTCTGCGCTGTGAGGAAAGATGGATCATGCGCACAAAGGCGATGCATGGACTAGGTCTGAATGACTGCCAAGACTTGAGTGTTTTTTTATAATTGACTTTCATCCTGCATTTTTGTATGTCTTCTAGGTATTTTTCCAAGATATGTTTGGATATATATTGATCGTTTTTCGCAATTCCCCCCCCCCTCTTTTTTTTTTATGCTCTCTTTTAGGATTCTATATTTTTTTATATAATTATTTTATTTTATTTTTCGCCTGGTTTTCTTTTTCTACTTTTTTCTACATATTAACTTTTCTAATTTTGGCTACATTTTTCTAAATTTTTCTAATTTTATTCCTATGCTAATAGGTTACATCATCACCTGCTGGGATTAGAAAATCCTGCCCCTTCCTCCCAGCTGGTGTTCTCAAGCCAGTGGAAGCGCTTCCTAGCGTGAAACCGGTCGCTTGTCTTTCTCTCCTCCACGTCCATTGCCTTTGTCTGTCCAGATGAACTTCTTGGATTAAAATCTACATTTTTTATCTCGCATTTTTGGGGTGAGTGCGATTTTTCTTCACTTCTCTATGTTGGATCATATTGGATTACTTTCCTGAATCTATCTGCACCGCTTGCATTGCATCTTGTGAAGCTCCCCTATATAGCTTGGCTCCTATTCACACATTGCTGTTTCATTGCGTTTTGTTAAACAGTGCCACTTCCACCTTTTTTTCCTTTTTTATTAAAGACTGTTTCTCTTCAAGTTTTCAGGATACGCTTGTACTGTCAATAACTTCCAGCCATTTGTCCAATCCTCCTATTATGGAAGATATGGAAGCTTCAGAAATTGGTGAAGCAGCCAACCTTTTACAAACAGGCAGGGAGGACGTGGAGGAGTTTTTTGAAAAATGTAACCTCACAGATTGCACACAATCACTCAGCACTAAAGCTCTAGAGTATAAAGTTTCTCAATTAGCAGAAAAGGAAACTAAATTTTTCTGGTCTGTGCAATCGCTCAGATCATATAAACGAAGCAATAGAGTCCCAAGAGGATTGAAAGTTTTTAAAGACCCTTCACAATTTTTTGCAAGATTCACAATTCACAAAAGAATGGAAAGAAATTAATTTAAACCACTCACTAGCACTTTTATCTTTAACCCTTAAACGCAACAAGGAGAAATATACCAAAGTTACAACAGAACTCTGTCGTGTACGTATCGAATTGAGAACAAGACTTACTGAAAACAAATTTGCATCTTTCATGAAAAAGTTAGAAAAACGTCTGGTGCCTATCCAATGCGAATTGAAAGAAAGGAAAAAAATTAATTTATCCGTGACAAGTCAGATTATGAAGAAAATTAGGTATTTTCTTGGAATAAAAATCAGCAACGAAAAACTTTTCCAAAAAAACGCACTCACCCACAACAGAAAAAAAACAAGGATTATTGGACAACGGATTCAGAATCAAGTAATTCTAATGACCATCGGGATGAGAAAAATACACGTAAAAATGCTAAAAAAAACTCCCACAAATAGCTCCAGCATAGAGATACCAACAGAAGACGGCACTACATCAAAAGAATTGTATCCTTTCCCTTTAGAAGACGCATTAGACGGGGAGGCAGAAGGAGGGGAACCAGCAACTGCGAAAACTCAAAGAAAATGCAAGCAAGTGAAATTGTTTCCTCAGGACTTAATACATTTTCCATCATAAATCTCATTAATGTACCCCTAGATGAAGCCACTCTCAACGTTCTATCTAAAGGTTTACATTTTTGCATGCCAATTAAATTTAACCCCATTGAATTTGAAATTGATTTTTATAAAAATATCCGAAAAATGAATTTGTAACGCTTTTTCAACAAAAATAATGATGATCCACAGAAAAAAATGAATCTTTATAACCCTGAAAAAAATCGGAAAACTGTTTTTTTTTGCCGACTGCCTCACATGATATAGACTGGGAGGGAGTTCCTCTCCTTCTCAGCCTCACAGATGTCACGGATTTTCCTGCAGAAGAAAATATGGCAATTCCAACAGAAAAACTATTTTTTAAGGGAGGTTTGAAATCCACTTTTAATCCCCCCATTCAACATGGCAGCAGCCTTGACATTTTTTCTCAACAGATATTAAAACAAATGAAAGCTTTAATCTATCCAGAACCTCCAGGTAATCTATCAAAACGGGAAGAAAAAGCTTGAAAAAATTACAGGAACAAAAAAATTGGGTAATAAAAAAAGCCGACAAAGGACATAGTCATTATGACAAAGGAATATTATCTTCAAGAGGCCAAGAGACAACTTCAAGATGAAACTACTTATACCCCACTATTAACAGATCCCACTAGTAAAATCAGTACAAAAGTGAGAACACTTCTACGAAATTATATGGAGAATGGATTTTTAAATAAGAAAACTGCAGAGAAATTATTACCACTACATCCTACAAATCCTAAATGGTACTTTTTACCAAAGACACACAAAAATGCAGAGTCACCACCAGGAAGGCCAATCATTGCAGGAATGGGTAGCATCACTGAGCCACTATCACAGTATGTGGAATGGTTATTACATCCATTATTAAAAGATATCAAATCGTATGTAAAGGACACAGATCATCTTCTTCAATCACTTGAAAAATTAGAATGGCAAGATTCTTACTGACATCAATAGATGTCGAAAATTTGTACACTAGGATACCGCAAGAATTGGGAGTACAAGCAAGAATATTCCTAGAAAATGCTGATAAAGAAGAAAAAATTGTGTCTTTTGTTTGTGATGCCCTTTAATCCTGCAAAACAATTGCTTAATGTTCCCAAAAAAGTGGTACGCCCAGTGCACCGGGACAGCCACGGGGACGCCTGTGGCATGCTCATTTGCAATTATTTTTCTTGCTGTCTTTGAAAATATCTATATACTAAATAAAAAAAATCCATTCTCCCCATTTATTTTTCAGTATTATCGCTATGTGGACGACATTCTAATTATCTGGAATAGCACTTCTGAGCACTTTAAACATTTTGTAGAGTATGTGGGAAGAAACAATATGAATATGAAATTCACCCATAAAATTAACAACATATGTATGGAATTTTTGGATGTTCTCTTGGTCATCGAAAATGGCAAATTTTATAACAAAGGTTATCGCAAACCGACTGCTTCCAGTAATTTACGTCATTATGACAGCTTCCATCCCCATCACACTAAAAAATCCCTTCCTTATAGCCAATTTTTACGTTTGAGAAAAATTAATAAAAATGACTCCGATTTTGAAATACAAGCAAGAGAATTAACACAACGTTTTATTCAAAGAGGCTATCCAGAAAAGAACTAGATGTGGCTTTCAAAAAAACTGAAAAAATTCCTAGATCTGACCTAATTAATAAAACGTACAAAATCAAAAAGAAAATGAACAAGAAAAGTTGTCCAAGATTTATTTTTTCATTTCAATATAATTCTATGGCAAACACTATCAAACAAGTAATCAAAAATAACTGGTTCATTATTGAAAATGATCCCTTTTTCAAACAGGCAGCTGTTGAAAAACCAATAATATCATTCAAAAAAAGCAAAAGCTTGAGCAATCTTCTAGTTCGCAGTACCCACCCTCTAGTAGATCAAAAGGAACAACACTGGCTGTCTGCCTCAAGTCCTATTGGGAACCATATATACGTGGACACTGTTCACACTGCCACTTCTTCATTCCTGTAAAAAACTACCGCATTGGAGGTGAAAATATAAGTGTCAAAGACTTTATATGTTGCAGAACTGAATATGTGGTGTATGCGGTAATCTGCCCTTGTGCACAATTCTATATCGGCTCAACAATAAGACCATTGAAAATTAGATTTTGGGAACACTTGCGCTCTATTCACACTGGACATGGCTGTGCACGCTTAATCGAACATGTAAAATCGTCTCATAACGGAAATTCAGAAGTCTTAAAATTCTTCGGTATTCAAAGAGTTAAGGAAAATGCACCTGGAATGGATCGGCATAGAACACTTCTGCGCTGCGAAGAAAGGTGGATCATGCGCACAAAGGCGATGCATGGACTAGGTCTGAATGAACGCCAAGACTTGAGTGTTTTTTTATAATTGACTTTCATCCTGCATTTTGCAATTTTTTGTCAATTTTTGTATTTCTTCTAGATATTTTTTCCAAGATATGTTTGGATATATATTGATCTTTTTTCCCAATTTTTCCCCCCTTTTATCTCCTCTCTCTTTGGATTCTATTTTATTTTACATAATTTATTTTTTTTATCAAATTTTTTTCGCCTGTTTTTTTTTTCTACTTTTTTTCTACATAGACTTTTTTAATTTTGGCACTGTGTTTTCTATTTCCCCGCTAGTCTTTTGTAATATTTAGACATAGTGTTGTGCATATGTATGTGTTGTAGTTCTTCCTATGCAAATAGGTTACATCATCACCTGCTGGGATTAGAAAATCCTGCCCCTTCCTCCCAGCTGGTGTTCTCAAGCCAGGAAGTCAGCCAGTCTTTCACTCCTCCACGTCCATTGCCTTTGTCTGTCCAGATGAACATCTTGGATTAAAATCTACATTTTTTTTTCTCGCATTAATTGTGGGTGAATGCAATTTTTCTTCACTTCTCTATGTTGGATCATATTGGATTACTTTCCTGAATCTATCTGCACCGCTTGCATTGCATCTTGTGAAGCTCCCCTGTATAGCTTGGCTCCTATTCACACATTGCTGTTTCATTGCGTTTTGTTAAACAGTGCCACTTCCACCTTTTTTTTCCTTTTTTATATAACTACTATAATACTTCTCCTATGTACAAGAATATAACTAATATCATACTGTCTCCTATGTACAAGAATATAACTACTATAATACTGCTCCTATATACAAGAATATAACTACTATAATACTGCCTCCTATATACAAGAATATAACTACTATAATACTGCCTCCTATATATAAGAATATAACTACTATAATACTGCTCCTATATACAAGAATATAACTATTATACTACTGCCTCCTATATACAAGAATATAACTACTATAATTCTGCCTCCTATATATATATATATATATATATATATATATATATATGAATATAACTACAATAATACTGTCCTTAGGTATTTTCTGTGAAAAAATGCCACGGCTAGATGTTAGCTACAAGTCATTAGTGAACTGCAAAATGCTAGATCCCCAAGTGTTTTTCATTTTGGTTATTTTTTTTTTTTTTTATCTTTGGGCGTTTTTCAGCTCTTTTTGGGCTCAGGGGCTGATTTTCAAAAACGTCCTCAAGTTCAGAGTATGGCATTTTTTTTCCAGGAAAATCTTGCCGTTTTCCTCTTATAGAGGTCTATGTGAGTGAAAAAGCACACATGTGGGTTTTAACTTTGGCGTTTTTGAAGGCCGTTTTTATTCCTTTTTTGGACTTTAGCGATCCAAAAAATGGATGGAGATATATTTTTTTATAAAAATTTTGCAGGGTGCCAATAAAAAAAAAAAATTAAAAGATATAGTAGTGATGGAAAAAATTGTATTTAACAACATTTTTAATTATGAAATTGGTATTAATTTTTAACCCCTTAACCCCTTAAGGACGCAGGACGTAAATGTACGTCCTGGTGAGGTGGTACTTAACGCACCAGGAC
This sequence comes from Hyla sarda, assembly GCF_029499605.1. NCBI lineage: Eukaryota > Metazoa > Chordata > Amphibia > Anura > Hylidae > Hyla > Hyla sarda. The sequence goes on from NC_079195.1 coordinate 27,017,941, forward strand.
GTACATTTACGTCCTAAGCATAACCGCGGGCATCGGAGCGATGCCCGTGTCATGCGCGGCTGATCCCGGCTGCTGATCGCAGCCAGGGACCCGCCGGCAATGGCCGACGCCCGCGATCTCGCGGGCGTCCGCCATTAACCCCTCAGGTGCCGGGATCAATACAGATCCCGGCATCTGCGGCAGTTCGCGATTAAAATGAACGATCGGATCGCCCGCAGCGCTGCTGCGGGGATCCGATCATTAATAACGCCGCACGGAGGTCCCCTCACCTTCCTCCGTGCGGCTCCCGGCGTCTCCTGCTCTGGTCTGTGATCGAGCAGACCAGAGCAGGAGATGACCGATAATACTGATCTGTTCTATGTCCTATACATAGAACAGATCAGTATTAGCAATCATGGTATTGCTATGAATAGTCCCCTATTCAAGTGTAAAAAAAAAAAGTAAAAAAATGTAAAAGTAAAAGTAAAAAAAAAGTGAAAAATCCCCTCCCCCAATAAAAAAGTAAAACGTCCGTTTTTTCCTATTTTACCCCCAAAAAGCGTAAAAAACATTTTTTATAGACATATTTGGTATCGCCACGTGCGTAAATGTCCGAACTATTAAAATAAAATGTTAATGATCCCGTACGGTGAACGGCGTGAACGAAAAAAAATTTAAAAAGTCCAAAATTCCTACTTTTTTAATACATTTTATTAAAAAAAAATTATAAAAAATGTATTAAAAGTTTTTTATATGCAAATGTGGTATCAAAAAAAAGTACAGATCATGGCGCAAAAAATGAGCCCCCATACCGCCGCTTATACGGAAAAATAAAAAAGTTATAGGTCATCAAAATAAAGGGATTATAAACGTACTAATTTGGTTAAAAAGTTTGTGATTTTTTTTAAGCGCAACAATAATATAAAAGTATATAATAATGGGTATCATTTTAATCGTATTGACCCTCAGAATAAAGAACACATGTCATTTTTACCAGAAATTGTACGGCGTGAAAACAAAACCTTCCGAAATTAGCAAAATTGCGTTTTTCGTTTTAATTTCCCCACAAAAATAGTGTTTTTTGGTTGTGCCATACATTTTATGATATAATGAGTGATGTCATTACAAAGGACAACTGGTCGCGCAAAAAACAAGCCCTCATACTAGTCTGTGGATGGAAATATAAAAGAGTTAGGATTTTTAGAAGGCGAGGAGGAAAAAATGAAAACGTAAAAATTAAATTGTCTGAGTCCTTAACGCCAAAATGGGCTGAGTCCTTAAGGGGTTAAGGACCAGGGTTTTTCCGTTTTTGCATTTTCGTTTTTTGATCCATGCCTTTAAAAAATCATATCTCTTTCAATTTTGCACCTAAAAATCCATATGATGGCTTATTTTTTGCGCCACCAATTCTACTTTGTAATGACATCAGTCATTTTGCCCAAAAATCTACGACGAAATGGAAAAAAAATTGTGAGACAAAATTGAAAAAAAAAACGCTGTTTTATAATTTTGGGGGCTTCCGTTTCTACGTAGTACATTTTTCGGTAAAAATTACACCTTATATTTATGCTGTAGGTCCATATGATTAAAATGATACCCTACTTATATAGGTTTGATTTTGTCGTACTTCTGGAAAAAATCATAACTACATGCAGGAAAATTTTAAGTTTAAAGTTGTCGTCTTCTGACCCCTATAACTTTTTTTTTTTACCGTGTATGGGGTGGTATGAGGGCTAATTTTTTGCGCCGTGATCTGAAGTTTTTAACGGTACCATTTTTGCATTGATAGGACTTATTAATGGACTTTGGAATTTTTTTGCGCGTACGCCAATGACCGTGCGGTTTAATTAACGATATATTTTTATCATTCGGACATTTCCACACGCGGCGATACCATATATGTTTATTTTTATTTATTTTTATTGTTTTTTTTTTATGGGAAAAGGGGGGTGATTCAAACTTTTAATAGGGGAGGTGTTAAATGATCTTTATTCACTTTTTTTTTCTTCACTTTTTTTTGCAGTGTTATAGCTCCCATAGGGACCTATAACACTGCACACACTGATCTTTTACATTAATCAATGGTTTCTCATAGGAAACCAGTGATCGATGAATCTGCCGCTTGACTGCTCATGCCTGGATCTCAGGCACTGAGCAGTCATTCGGCGATCGGACAGCATGGAGGCAGGTAGGGACCCTCCGGCTGTCTTGTAAGCTGTTCGGGATGCCGCGATTTCGCCGCGGCTATCCCGAACAGCTCCCTGAGCTAACCGGCATGCTCCCCACATAGCTCCCCACATTGGGTGCAGTATAGCTCCCCACATTAGGTGCAGTATAGTTCCCCCACATTAGGTGCAGTATAGTTCCCCCACATTAGGTGGCATATAGTTCCCCACATTAGGTGCCATATAGTTCCCCACATTAGGTGCAGTATAGTTCCCCACATTAGGTGCAGTATAGCTCCCTCACATTAGGTGCAGTATAGCTTTCCACATCAGGTGCAGTATAGCTCTCCACATTAGGTGCAGTATAGTACCCCACATTAGGTTGGCAGTATAGTTCCCCACATTAGGTGTAGTATAGTTCCCCCACATTAGGTGCAGTATAGTTCCCACATTAGGTGTAGTATAGTTCCCCCACATTAGGTGCCATATAGTTCCCCACATTAGGTGCAGTATAGTTCCCCACATTAGGTGCAGTATAGTTCCCCACATTAGGTGCAGTATAGTTCCCCATATTAGGTGCAGTATAGCCCCACATTAGGAAGAAGCAGGTTCCCCACATTAGGTAGTAGCAGGTTCCCCACATTAAGTAGTAGCAGGTTCCCCACATTAGGTGCAGTATAGCTTTCCACATCAGGTGCAGTATAGCTCTCCACATTAGGTGCAGTATAGTACCCCACATTAGGTTGGCAGTATAGTTCCCCACATTAGGTGTAGTATAGTTCCCCCACATTAGGTGTAGTATAGTTCCCCCACATTAGGTGCCATATAGTTCCCCACATTAGGTGCAGTATAGTTCCCCACATTAGGTGCAGTATAGTTCCCACATTAGGTGCAGTATAGTTCCCCACATTAGGTGCAGTATAGTTCCCCACATTAGGTGCAGTATAGTTCCCCATATTAGGTGCAGTATAGCCCCACATTAGGAAGAAGCAGGTTCCCCACATTAGGTAGTAGCAGGTTCCCCACATTAAGTAGTAGCAGGTTCCCCACATTAGGTAGCATTGTCGTTTCCCCCCCCCCCCCCCGACTCACACACACACACACAGACAGACAGGCAACCACACATGCACACACACAGACAGACACCCACACATGCACACATACACATGGACAACCTTACCTGTCCTGTGCTGCGCTTCTCTTCTCTCCGGCGGCGGCCTGACGTCACTGACGTCCTGTGCGGTTCTGCGGGGGACGTCACATGCGCGACGTCCCTCATTCAGACTCGGGCCAGCCAACCGGAGATGCGGCGGAGTGCGGGTTAAGTGAAGCCTTCTGGTGTAATGAAGAAAACTGTGCCCTGAAGCGGAATGTGACCCTCCGCATAGGGACAAAGTTGAGGGAGGTTAATGGGAATGTAATGAGAGGGAGTGGCCTGCAAAGCAGAAAACTGTGTTCCTGTGCGGAGGGTCACATTCCGCTACAGGGCACAGTTTTCTTCATTACACTGGCATTTAGCATTGGTTGCCCGAAGCAGGGCTAAATCCCGGGCGTCGGGCAATACAAATTATATATACTTGATGCGAGGGCCGGCCTTAGGGGTGTGCGAGCTGTGCGGCCGCACAGGGCGCCATAGCAACAGGGGCGCCGGGCGGCTGCACAGCTCGCACACCCCTAAGGCCGGCCCTGGTTGCACACACCCGATGTGCCTATAGATACTAATAATTAACAATTAACGGAGCAGTCCTACTAGGCTATGGGGAAAAAAAGGTTACAGAAATCAGAAGAATTTAAATAATAGGATAGAAAAAGAGGTTTGTGTCAAATATTGGACATTTATTTAAAATAACAATGATACTCTTGATGACTTAATGGTGATATCCTTGGCAGGGCCCTTGCTTTGGACAACACACAATATAATACAAATGATATATAACATTTAAAATACATAAAAAAACACAATTGCTAGCTAAAAATTGCACTAATGAGGTGGCTGGGACACAGGGTCTGTGCTATATTAAGCACAGTGGGACAGTCTGGAAATTGCAAATGTCCTATTTGTTATAGGTGATGATTGGTGTGAATTGTAGTCTCAGTGAGGGTATTTAGCGCAAATAGTGCTGAAAGATTAAATCCACAGTGTTGGTCGTAGTTGCAGCGCTCAACAGCGCTGGAGACTCCCAGTATTGAGCCCACTCTCCCTGTCTGTGCAGGGCTGTCTATAGAATAGGCAGATGCGCGTGGTATCGCTGAAGCTTCACCAAGTTTCACACAGTATCAAGAAGTTACTCCTTCTATACCCCGACGGCACGGGGACAAGTTAAAGAAGGTGATAAAGGATAGGCACTATGTGCCTCTTACCGGCTCTTCAAATGCTCGGTGTTCTGCACATATCTGCACATATCTGCGTTGGAAGTCCTCCGGGCTCTGCCTTCTATACCCCGGCAGCATGGGGAGGATAAGCAAGAAGGACAGAGGTCCAAGGCTGAATGCCGGTGCTAGCTGGGGCTAGTTAGTAATGCAAGTCTCGGACTCTGCTGGGGTAGCCGAGTGTCTGGTTCTGCTGGGGTAGCGGAGCGTCCCTGTTAAGTCCCAATCTCTGTGCAGCGAAACAGTCTATGACCAGGTCACATCCCCTTTTTCAATGGTGAGGGTAAGAAGACTGAATGTACATGGCTATGAGATTGCAGCCTTGTATAGCCTAACCAATTACTAAAATGTCATACAGGTGGAACAGAAGCTCTGGTTTTGGAATTCTCCCGGGAGCTTCTTAACTACTTAAACCAAATACAGCTGTTTAGACACAAGAAAGAAAGACATAGAGAAATAGGTACAAGAAGGAGGGAAAAGAAGAATAAGAATGATGTCAGGAAATGTAATGAGGAATAGAAGGGTTAAATGCTATTGAGATTAGATATTTGGCAAGTGTATAGATATGCAAAACTTACTAAACATAATCTTTGTGTCATATATAATATGACATTTTACTACAAGGGAAAATATGCAGTGTATTGGATATGTTATATTTTATTCTATGTAGTGAATATATTACAATGTGACAAGGTGTCCAATTGTGTAGAGGGTTATGTTACTTTTTGAACTGTTAGTTAGGGGTATGTATGTATATATATATATATATATATATATATATATATATATATATAAATATATAAAGAATATATAAAAAGAACAAAAAAAAGATATAAAAAAATATATACAAATATATACAAATTTTTCAATTTTAAAAAACTTTTTATTATTATTTTTTTACTTTTCTCAAAAAATTCCTCTAAAAAGCGTGTTACATAAAACCAAATAATTCTATTTCCGCATTAAGGCCCCTGGGTTCGAGGCCCCAAGATTCGTAGATTTTTCTAGCCTCTGCTCTGGACATTTGTTGAACATAATTTCCTCCCCTTCAACTTCTTTTGACAATTTGAATCGCAGCAAATGTAAGATCTAATGGGTCTGAGTTATGATGAGTATGGAAATGGGCCGATAGGGAGTGTTTGTCACTACTTTTTCTAATATTGTACATGTGTTCTGCTATTCTGGTTTTAAGTGTGCGTTTAGTTCTTCCGATGTACTGCTTGCGACAACTACATGTTATGATATAGATTACCCCCTTAGAATTTCAAGTCAGGAGATGTTTTATGTCCCAATGAAAATTATTCGAAGTTGAAATCACTTTTTCTGTACTATTAGGGAATTTTGTAGCTTTACAACATGAGCAGCTACCGCACCGAAAAAAACCTCTATCGGATAGCCATGTACTTGTGTTTTCCTCCTGTTTGGTGCGTATGGTCAGGGCTACTTGGATGTTGGGTGCTAAACTAAATTATTATGCAGCACCTTCAATAAGCCGACGGCGAGGAATAGTTTCATACTGTTTTCTAGTTGCCATTTACCTAGGTGGCTCCCTAACATCTCCACCAGCCAATACAGGAGATTGACAAGAAATTGCACGAATAACGAACAGTACCAGGTAGAGGCACAGGTTCTTACAAAAAAATTTAAAGAAAAGAACTATCCAAACAAAACCTTAGTGACCGCTAAAGAAAAAATCGAAAAACTAGACAGAAAATAATTTTACCAAAACCGTGTACAATTATCAACTACCGATAACACACCACGCCTGATTTTCCCATTTAATCAGGATCACAGAAAACTCAGACAGATTTGTCATAACCATTGGCACATATTGCAACAGGATAAACTTATAGGATCATCATTACCCAACACACCACCGATTGTATTTACAAAAGCACCCAACCTCAGCATCCAAGTAGCCCTGACCATACGCACCAAACAGGAGGAAAACACAAGTACATGGCTATCCGTCAGAGTTTTTTTTTCGGTGCGGTAGCTGCTCATGTTGTAAAGCTATAGCACAGACCCTGTGTCCCAGCCACCTCATTAGTGCAATTTTAGCTAGCAATTGTGTTTTTATGTATTTTACATTTTATATATCATTTGTATTATAATGTGTGTTGTCCAAAGCAAGGGCCCTGCCAAGGACATCACCATTAAGTCATCAAGAGTATCATTGTTATTTTAAATAAATGTCCAATATTTGACACAAACCTCTTTTTCTCTCCTATTATTTCAATTCTTCTGATTTCTATAACTTTTTTCCCCCTAGCCTAGTAGGACTGCTCCGTTTATTGTTAATTATTAATTTCATGAGTTTAATAAATTGTGTGTGTTTTTAACTTTTTTCACTACTAATCCCAGCATGAAACAAACTGTTCCATGATGGGAGTAGTAGTACCTGTACTAACAGACAGATCGCCCCAGGTGTCACTTCTGACACCCGTTGCGATCCTCCTATACAATGTATAGAAGCCGCGGTACAGCCGCTCTCCTCCGCTATCCTGCACTATGTTTTGCGGTGTGAAGTTATTCACATCACAGATTCCTATTTCCCGCAGAAAGCTGCGATTGGCTGGATGGTTCCAGCCAATCACAACTCTCTGGGGAAAATATGAATAGGTATATATTCGGCAGTACAGGGGACCAGAGAAGAGCGGCTGGCCGCATCTATACATTATACAGGACGATCGCAGCGGGTGTCAGGAGTGGCACAACCAGGAGTGGCACAACCAGCTCCATGCTGGGAGCTATAGTACCCGCATTAATAGACAGATCACAACGGGTATCAGAAATGACACCCACTGGGACTGTATATCAGTACAAGTACTACAACTCCCAGCATGGAGCTGAGTGTGCTCCATGTTGGAAGCAGTAGTACCTGCAGTAAGGGCAGGGCCGGTTTTAGACTTCGTGTGGCCCTGGGCAAAAATCTAAAATTGGCCCCCAGATTGCATGACCAAAGATCACTATCTTGTGCTCCCTGAATTGTGCTGCATGTGAGTAAATGAAATTGTGCTGCAAATTACTAATGGCTGTGACTACAACATGAGAAATGTAATAACACCATCCAATATGAATTTGTGGCTGCAGTAATTTGGGGTCTGTACATCTCTCCTCTTCAGATTCCTCTGCCGTCGGGTCTTAGAGGAGGAGGAGGGGGGGGGGGAATTTATGTCACAGCATTTCTCCTTGAAAACTTTATACACACAAACATGCACTCCAATTAACACTTTATACACACACATGGACGCTCAGTAACACTTTATATACACATGCACTCTCAGTAACACTTTATACACACATGCACTCCAATTAACACTTTATACACACACATGCACTCCAATTAACACTTTATACACACAAACATGCACTCCAATTAACACTTTATACACACACATGGACAGTCAGTAACACTTTATATACACATGCACTCTCAGTAACACTTTATATACACATGCACTCTCAGTAACACTTTGTATATACATGCACTCTCAGTAACACTTTATACACATATGCACTCCAATTAACACTTTATATACACACACATTCCAATTAACACTTTATATACACACACATTCCAATTAACGCTTTATACACACACATGCACTCTCAGTAACACTTTATACACACATGCACTCCAATTAACACTTTATACACACATGCACTCCAATTAACACTTTCTATACACACACATGCACTCCAATTAACACTTTACACACACACATGCACTCTCAGTAACACTTTATACACACACATGCACTCCAATTAACACTTTATACACACACATGCACTCCAAATAACACTTTATATACATACACATTCCAATTAACACTTTATACACACACACTCCAATTAACACTTTATACACACACATGCACTCTCAGTAACACTTTATACACACATGCACTACAATTAACACTTTATACACACACATGCACTCCAATTACCACTTTCTATACACACACATGCACTCCAATTAACACTTTATACACACACATGCACTCTCAGTAACACTTTATACACACACATGCACTCCAATTAACACTTTATACACACACATGCACTCCAATTAACACTTTATATACACATACATGCACTCCAATTAAAACTTTATACATACACTCCAATTAACACTTTACACACACACACACACACACACACACACTCCAATTAACACTTTATACACACACATGCACTCTCAGTAACACTTTATACACACATGCACTCCAATTAACACTTTATACACACACATGCACTCCAATTAACACTTTATATACACACACATGCACTCTCAGTAACACTTTACACACACACATGCACTCTCAGTAACACTTTATACACACATGCACTCTCAGTAACACTTTATACACATGCACTCTCAGTAACACTTTATACACACACATGCACTCTCAGTGACACTTTATACACACACATGCACTCCAATTAACAATTTATACACACACATGCACTCTCAGAAACACTTTACACACACATGCACTCTCACTAACACTTTATACACACATGCATTCTCAGTAACACCTTATACACACATGCACTCCAATTAACACTTTATACACACACATGCACTCTCAGTAACACTTTATACACACACATGCACTCCAATTAACACTTTATACACACACATGCACTCCAAATAACACTTTATATACACACACATTCCAATTAACACTTTATACACACACACACACACACTCCAATTAACACTTTATACACACACATGCACTCTCACTAACACTTTATACACACATGCACTCTCAGTAACACTTTAGACACACACACTCCAATTAACACTTTATACACACACATGCACTCTCAGTAACACTTTATACACACATGCACTCCAATTAACACTTTATACACACATGCACTCCAATTAACACTTTCTATACACACACATGCACTCCAATTAACACTTTATACACACACATGCACTCTCAGTAACACTTTATACACACACACACTCCAATTAACACTTTATACACACACATGCACTCTCAGTAACACTTTATACACACACTCCAATTAACACTTTATACACACACATGCACTCTCAGTAACACTTTATACACACACATGCACTCCAATTAACACTTTATACACACACATGCACTCCAATTAACACTTTATATACACACACATTCCAATTAACACTTTATACACACACACACTCCAATTAACACTTTATACACACACATGCACTCTCAGTAACACTTTAGACACACACACTCCAATTAACACTTTATACACACACATGCACTCTCAGTAACACTTTATACACACATGCACTCCAATTAACACTTTATACACACACATGCACTCCAATTAACACTTTCTATACACACACATGCACTCCAATTAACACTTTATACACACACATGCACTCTCAGTAACACTTTATACACACACACTCCAATTAACACTTTATACACACACATGCACTCTCAGTAACACTTTATACACACACTCCAATTAACACTTTATACACACACATGCACTCTCAGTAACACTTTATACACACACATGCACTCCAATTAACACTTTATACACACACATGCACTCCAATTAACACTTTATATACACACACATTCCAATTAACACTTTATACACACACACACTCCAATTAACACTTTATACACACACATGCACTCTCAGTAACACTTTATACACACACATGCACTCCAATTAACACTTTATACACACACATGCACTCCAATTAACACTTTATATACACATACATGCACTCCAATTAAAACTTTATACATACACTCCAATTAACACTTTACACACACACACACACACACACACACACACACACACACTCCAATTAACACTTTATACACACACATGCACTCTCAGTAACACTTTATACACACATGCACTCCAATTAACACTTTATACACACACATGCACTCCAATTAACACTTTATATACACACACATGCACTTCAATAAACACTTTATACACACACACATGCACTCTCAGTAACACTTTACACACACATGCACTCTCAGTAACACTTTATACACATGCACTCTCAGTAACACTTTATACACACACATGCACTCTCAGTGACACTTTATACACACACATGCACTCCAATTAACAATTTATACACACACATGCACTCTCAGTAACACTTTACACACACATGCACTCTCAGTAACACCTTATACACACATGCACTCAGTAACACTTTATACACACACATGCACTCCAATTAACACTTTATACACACACATGCACTCCAATTAACACTTTATATACACACACATTCCAATTAACACTTTATACACACACACACTCCAATTAACACTTTATACACACACATGCACTCTCAGTAACACTTTAGACACACACACTCCAATTAACACTTTATACACACACATGCACTCTCAGTAACACTTTATACACACATGCACTCCAATTAACACTTTATACACACACATGCACTCCAATTAACACTTTCTATACACACACATGCACTCCAATTAACACTTTATACACACACATGCACTCTCAGTAACACTTTATACACACACACTCCAATTAACACTTTATACACACACATGCACTCTCAGTAACACTTTATACACACACTCCAATTAACACTTTATACACACACATGCACTCTCAGTAACACTTTATACACACACATGCACTCCAATTAACACTTTATACACACACATGCACTCCAATTAACACTTTATATACACACACATTCCAATTAACACTTTATACACACACACACTCCAATTAACACTTTATACACACACATGCACTCTCAGTAACACTTTATACACACACATGCACTCCAATTAACACTTTATACACACACATGCACTCCAATTAACACTTTATATACACATACATGCACTCCAATTAAAACTTTATACATACACTCCAATTAACACTTTACACACACACACACACACACACACACACACACACACACACTCCAATTAACACTTTATACACACACATGCACTCTCAGTAACACTTTATACACACATGCACTCCAATTAACACTTTATACACACACATGCACTCCAATTAACACTTTATATACACACACATGCACTTCAATAAACACTTTATACACACACACATGCACTCTCAGTAACACTTTACACACACATGCACTCTCAGTAACACTTTATACACATGCACTCTCAGTAACACTTTATACACACACATGCACTCTCAGTGACACTTTATACACACACATGCACTCCAATTAACAATTTATACACACACATGCACTCTCAGTAACACTTTACACACACATGCACTCTCAGTAACACCTTATACACACATGCACTCAGTAACACTTTATACACACACATGCACTCCAATTAACACTTTATACACACAAACATGCACTCCAATTAACACTTTATACACACACATGGACAGTCAGTAACACTTTATATACACATGCACTCTCAGTAACACTTTATATACACATGCACTCTCAGTAACACTTTGTATATACATGCACTCTCAGTAACACTTTATACACATATGCACTCCAATTAACACTTTATATACACACACATTCCAATTAACACTTTATACACACACATGCACTCTCAGTAACACTTTATACACACATGCACTCCAATTAACACTTTATACACACATGCACTCCAATTAACACTTTCTATACACACACATGCACTCCAATTAACACTTTACACACACACATGCACTCTCAGTAACACTTTATACACACACATGCACTCCAATTAACACTTTATACACACACATGCACTCCAAATAACACTTTATATACACACACATTCCAATTAACACTTTATACACACACACTCCAATTAACACTTTATACACACACATGCACTCTCAGTAACACTTTATACACACATGCACTCCAATTAACACTTTATACACACACATGCACTCCAATTACCACTTTCTATACACACACATGCACTCCAATTAACACTTTATACACACACATGCACTCTCAGTAACACTTTATACACACACATGCACTCCAATTAACACTTTATACACACACATGCACTCCAATTAACACTTTATATACACATACATGCACTCCAATTAAAACTTTATACGTACACTCCAATTAACACTTTACACACACACACACACACACTCCAATTAACACTTTATACACACACATGCACTCTCAGTAACACTTTATACACACATGCACTCCAATTAACACTTTATACACACACATGCACTCCAATTAACACTTTATATACACACACATGCACTCTCAGTAACACTTTACACACACACATGCACTCTCAGTAACACTTTATACACACATGCACTCTCAGTAACACTTTATACACATGCACTCTCAGTAACACTTTATACACACACATGCACTCTCAGTGACACTTTATACACACACATGCACTCTCAGAAACACTTTACACACACATGCACTCTCACTAACACTTTATACACACATGCACTCTCAGTAACACCTTATACACACATGCACTCCAATTAACACTTTATACACACACATGCACTCTCAGTAACACTTTATACACACACATGCACTCCAATTAACACTTTATACACACACATGTACTCCAAATAACACTTTATATACACACACATTCCAATTAACACTTTATACACACACACACACACTCCAATTAACACTTTATACACACATGCACTCTCACTAACACTTTATACACACATGCACTTTCAGTAACACTTTAGACACACACACTCCAATTAACACTTTATACACACACATGCACTCTCAGTAACACTTTATACACACATGCACTCCAATTAACACTTTATACACACACATGCACTCCAATTAACACTTTCTATACACACACATGCACTCCAATTAACACTTTATACACACACATGCACTCTCAGTAACACTTTATACACACACTCCAATTAACACATTATACACACACATGCACTCTCAGTAACACTTTATACACACACTCCAATTAACACTTTATACACACACATGCACTCTCAGTAACACTTTATACACACACATGCACTCCAATTAACACTTTATACACACACATGCACTCCAATTAACACTTTATATACACACACATTCCAATTAACACTTTATACACACACACACTCCAATTAACACTTTATACACACACATGCACTCTCAGTAACACTTTATACACACACACTCCAATTAACACTTTATACACACACATGCACTCTCAGTAACACTTTATACACACACATGCACTCCAATTAACACTTTATACACACACATGCACTCCAATTAACACTTTATATACACATACATGCACTCCAATTAAAACTTTATACATACACTCCAATTAACACTTTACACACACACACACACACACTCCAATTAACACTTTATACACACACATGCACTCTCAGTAACACTTTATACACACATGCACTCCAATTAACACTTTATACACACACATGCACTCCAATTAACACTTTATATACACACACATGCACTTCAATAAACACTTTATACACACACATGCACTCTCAGTAACACTTTACACACACATGCACTCTCAGTAACACTTTATACACATGCACTCTCAGTAACACTTTATACACACACATGCACTCTCAGTGACACTTTATACACACACATGCACTCCAATTAACAATTTATACACACACATGCACTCTCAGTAACACTTTACACACACATGCACTCTCAGTAACACCTTATACACACATGCACTCAGTAACACTTTACACACACACATGCACTCTCAGTAACACTTTACACACACATGCACTCTCAGTAACACTTTATACACACATGCACTCTCAGTAACACCTTATACACACATGCACTCCAATTAACACTTTATACACACACATGCACTTCCATTAACACTTTATACACACACATGCACTCTCAGTAACACTTTATACACACACATGCACTCTCAGTAACACTTTATACACACATGCACTCTCAGTAACACTTTATACACACACATGCACTCTCAGTAACACCTTATACACACATGCACTCCAATTAACACTTTATACACACATGCCCTTTTATTAATTCTACACTAACCTCATACAGTCATTTCCCTGACTTTGTCTTTATCCCTGGGTGGTCATTGGCAGATAACACAGCTGAGCGGAGGGGGGCAAGACTAGGCACAGGCCTCAAGCAGGCACAGCTACCTATTCATGACCTGCTGTTTGGCCTCTTCTGGCCCTCCTCCTCCCCTCCCCCTCCTCCTCTAAGACCCGACGGACAGAGGAATCTGAAGAGGAGTAATGAATGGTACACGTTCTCTTTAGGTGGCTGGGCTCCCCTGACATTGCGGGCTCTGGCCATAATTAAACTCCCCCTGCCAGCTAATAGGAAGTCTTGGCAGGGACCCTCCATCAGCCCCCTGCTCACTCCATCAGCCCCCCCCCCTATTCACTCCATCACACTCCCTGCTCACTCCATCACCTGCATTGGCGGAGGGTGACACTCAGAGCTCACACCAAGGTCCAGCCTCACGTACTTCTGCCAGCACAGACACAGCTCAGGGGCTAGGCATTGACGTGTGTGCCTGCGCAGCGCACATCTGTGTCACAGCAAGGATGTGTCACAGCAGCGCCCCGGGGGGGGCGAGGGGGGGCACCGGGGACAGAGACAGGGGGCCCCTTTGGAGATGGGGGCCCTGGGTAATTGCCCAGTTTGCCCCCCCCCCAATGCCGGCTCTGAGTAAGGGACAGATTGCAGCAAGTGTCACTCCTGACACCTGTTGTGATCCTCCTGATGTGAATTTCGGGACTCAGCTGTGCTCACGGCTACAGAGCAGGGAGAACAGCTGATGCTGAGCAGTAGATATACATCATAGTGAGCCTGCTATGTGTATACAGTATACACATTGCTGGCTCACTTAACCCTTTGCTGAGCTGTGCGCTATGCACCAACCCAGCAAGGAAAGAGTTAACTTACACTGCTGGATAGTGTAGGTTAACCCTTTGGGTGGTATACAGAATATACAGCTATCTATAGATAGCTGTATATAGTGAATACAGAAGACAAAGTTCCCTTACCTCCCTCGCTCCATAGTGATGACATCCACCCATAGTGATGATTAGGGGCGGAGCTACAGAAGGGAGGCAGAGTGGTAAGCATGAGACTCTGTTCACATTGTACATTTAGTATAATGTGAACAGACCCTTCTGCCAGTGTCTTCTCAGACATGGAGAATCCAGCTGTTGCTAAACTACAACTCCCAGCATTCCCAGACAGCCAAATTCTAGGAGTTGTAGTCTTGCAACAATTGGAGGCTCTCTGTACGGGAAGACATTGTACTTTGGGTGCTCCCCCCAGCAGAAAGTGCCAAAAATGTCCTAACCCATTTTTTTGGTTTCTTTTTTCAGATCCGTGTATGCAGAGGATTGCGGCGAATTCTGTGGATTACGGTGATGAACTTGATATTTTTTTATAAAGTGGCTAATGAGGGCGGTAGGGGAGTGTTTTATAAAATAAAATAATTTTTCCAATGTGTCGTGTTATTTTTCAAATTGAATTATTGACGGAATCCATTACTAAGCCTGGGCTTAGAATTAGACCCCAAAACAGCTAGCACTAACCTCCAATTTTTACCCCACTACCCACTGCCACAGGGGTACCGGGAAGAGCCGGTACCAACAGGCCCAGAGCATCAAAAATGGCGCTCCTGGGCCTAGGCAGTAACAGGCTGGCGTTATTTTGGCAGGGGAGGGCCAGTATAAATGGTCCACGCCCACCCTGGTAACGTCAGGCTGTTGCTGCTTAGTTGGTATCTGGCTGAGAATAAAAATACGGAAAACACTATGCATTTTTTTTCCATAAATAAATAATATTAAAAAAAAACGCATAGGGTTCCCCGTATTTTTATTCTCAGCCAGATACCAACCAAGCAGCAACAGCCTGACATTACCAGAGTGGGTGAGGACCATTGTTACTGGCCTTCCCCAGCCTAAATAACACCAACCATGTTACTGCCTAGGCCCAGGAGTGCCATTTTTGATGCTCCGGGCCTGTTGGTACTGGCTCTTGCCGGCACCTCTGTGGTGGTGGGTACCGGGGTAATAATTGGTGGTTAGCGCTAGCTATTTTTGGGGCTTAGAGCTAGCTGTTTTTGGGGCTAACGCTAAGCCCTGATTTAGTAATGGATTCCGTCAATAAGATGGCTTCCACTACTAAACCTGAAAATTCAATAAAAAAAAAAACATTGGAGAAATTATTTGATTTTAAAAAACACTCCCCCACAGCCCTCATTAGCCATTTTATTAAAAGAAAAAAAATCGAATTTATCGCCGTAATCCACCAAATCTGCCGCAATCCTCTGCATACACAGATCTGAAACAGCCTTTGGCTGTCTGGGCATGTTTGGAGTTGTAGTTTAGCAACAGCTGGAGTCTTCCTGTCTGGGAAGACACTGGCAGAAGGGTCTGTTCACATTATACAAAACGTACAATGTGAACAGAGTCCATACTTACCACTCTGCCTCCCGTATGTAGCTCCACACCCTGATTATGTCATCACTAGGGGGTGGAGCTACATGGACCCAGCAGGGACAGGGAGCGAGGGAGGTAAGGGGACTTTGTCTTCTGTATACACTATATATACAGCTATACCGCCAAAGGGGCTATAGGAGCAGGGAGTCCTGTCAGTCTGGTGATAGGATTCCTGGCTCCTGTATAGAATACACGGGTACACTATGCCCCCCTGTATTCTATACGGCCTGGGCATATTTAGTTTGAGCATACAGTACTGTATAACAAGTTATGTGCCCCCTATAGGAGAATATGCTAGGAGATAGCTTTCTTACCACGTAATAGAATATGACGCTTGTCCAGTCTTTCATCAGGTCGCTTCTGCTTATGTTATATTCCACTCGTATGTTGATTTTTATTCCACATAAAATAGTTCCAAAGATGGGCTCCAGTCTTAGCAAGCTCATAGCTTCACTGTAATAGGGGCGCACAATCTGCTCCACATTAGGAATATTTCTAGAGCTTATATATCCCTGAAAATGGGTTGTGAGAGAGAGAACATGTTAGCTGAACCTCTAAAGGTAACAATAGAGACAAAGCTATTATCTTAATAATAAATACATGGCGGCTAGATTTCCCTGATCTAAATCTGTACTCATACATTTATTCAAAATTCTTCTCACTTTTTTGTCTCAATATATGCTAAATATTAAAGAGGAAGGTCCAGCTCTTTACTTGTTATCCCCTATACAAAGGTTAGCAAGTAAGTGTCTAATCACAAGGGGTCCAACCACTGGGACTCCCCACGATCACCTGCACAGTGCTTGCTCCGGCTTTCCTTGTGCGAAGAGCTGGGTCGCCACTTCCCCTCCAGACATCGGGTGAGCCGGAGATACACGAGTATATGTACAGCAGAGGTCAGCAGAGAGCACTGTGGTCGTGACAGAAGAGAAATCAAAAAAGAAAAGCATTTCCTCTGTAGTATACAGCCGCTAATAAGTACTGGAAGGGTTAAGAATTTTTTTAGTAGAAGTCATTTACAAATCTGTTTAACTTTCTGGCACCAGCTAATTAAAAAAAAAAAAAAAAAAGTTTTCCACTGGAGTATCCCTTTAAAGGGATACTCTACTGCTAAACATTTTATCACCTATCCAAAGGATAGGGATAAGATGTCTGATCACGGGGGTCCCACTGCTGGGGCCCCCCGCGATCTCCCGCAGCACACAATGTTCTAAATAAATGCCGGGTTCCTGCGGCAGTGGTCGTGACGACATGGCCACACCCCTCGTGTCATCATGCCACCCCTTGTGAAGTCACAATCATGGCCTCCGGCTCCGAGTTTAAGGATCAACTGTAAAGCCACAAACTTCCCTAAGGGTATGTTCACACTGAGGAATTGGAGAGGAATTTCCACGAGTAATTCCGCTCGCTTTTTCCTCTCCAATTCATTCAGCAGTGCCAAACCCCATTGATTTGAATTTAATTCCACTCCTCAGTTCATACTGAGGAGTTCCCGCATATGAAATTCCGATGCGGAATTCCGTTTTGCATGAAGAATGAACATGTTCTTTCTTCATGCGGGATCCGCGTCTGCATTCCCATAGACTGCAATGGTGATCATAATATAATACATTATAACTTGTTCTGTACTAAGGGAACCTCGCGAAGGGCCACAAAAACAATGAACTTTAGGAAGGCAAAGTCTGAACAACTTGGAGAAGCCCTTAACAATATAAAATGGGATAATGTCCTCAAAAACAAGAATATTGACAATAAATGGGAGACTTTTAAGAATATTTTAAATTCTAACTGTAAGATGTATATACCGTATGGGAATAAAAGGGTCAGAAATAAAAGAAAACCGATGTGGATGAATAAAAACGTTAAGGGGGCAATAAATGAAAAAAAAAAAAGCATTTAAACTACTAAATCAGGACGGCAGTGAAGAAGCATTAAAAAGCTATAAAGAAATATGTAAATTATGTTAAAAAAAACTGATAAAAGCCGCAAACATAGAGACAAAAAGACTCATTGCTCAAGAGAGTAAAACTAACCCCAAAATGTTCTTTAACTATATAAATAGCAAAAAGGTCAAAAATTTAAGTGTAGGCCCTTTAAAAAATGATGAGGAAGAAATTATAGATGTGGATCAGGAAAAAACTAATATATTAAACAAATTCTTCTCCACTGTATTCACTGAGGAAAATGAAATGCCAGTGTGATAAGGTAAACTCCCCAGTACAGGTCACCTGTCTAACCCAGGAAGAAGTACAGTGCCGCTTACAAAAAGTCAGAATAGACAAATCACCAGGTCCATATGTAGTGATGTCGCGAACATAAAATTTTCAGTTCGTAAACGGCGAACGTGAACTTCAGCAAATGTTCGCGAACCGGGCGAACCGCCATTGACTTCAAAGGGCAGGCGAATTTTAAAACCCACAGGGGCTCTTTCTGGCTACAATAGTGATTTAAAAGTAGTTTCAAGGGGACTAATACCTGGACTGTGGTGTGCCGGAGGGGGATCCATGGCAAAACTCCCATGGAACTCTGGTTTTAATCCATAAAGGGCATAAATTACCTATTATTCCTAAATTCTTTGGAATAACGTATTTTAGCCCCCTTTAGGCATCACATAGTTAGATCCCCCCCTTTAGGCAGCACATAGATTCCCCCATATTAGGCAGCGCATAGTTAGAGCCCCCCTTTAGGCAGCACATAGAGCCCCCTTTAGGCAGCACAGTTAGATCCCCCCTTTAGGCATCACATAGTTAGATCCCCCTTTAGGCAGCACATAGATTCCCTCATATTAGGAGGCGCAGAGTTAGAGCCCCCCTTTAGGCAGCATATAGTGAGAGCCCCCCTTTAGGCAGCACATAGTGGGATTTGAACTAGTGCTGGGCGATATGTCCTAAAATTAATATCACAGTATTTTTTTTTACTATCGTGGTATCACTGTATTACCACCTGTCCCTCCCCCCTCCGCCACCCCACGAGCGCGATCACTACCATCACCGCTAGCGTGGTCCCTGTGCCCACTAGCAGTGTCAAATGTGCCCCCCACGAGTGCTACCATCACCGCTAGCAGATTCCCTCTGTCCACTAGCAGTGTCAAATGTGCCCCCCGCAAACGATACCATCACCGCTAGCGGGGTCCCGGTGCCCACTAGTGGTGTCAAATGTGCCCCCCCGCGAGCGCTACCATCACCACTAGCGTGGTCCCTGTGCCCACTAGTGGTGTCAAATGTGCCCCCCCCCGCGAGCACTACCATCACCGCTAGCGGAGTCCCTGTGCCCACTAGCGGTGTCAAATGTGCCACCTGCGAGCGCGATCGCTAGCATCACCGCTAGCGGGGTCCCTGTGCTGCGTTAGCTGCGCGCAAGGCTTTTAAATCTGTTCCCGTACCCTAAGAGCTGACAGGGACGGGGAACAGAGCCGCGCTCGGAATTCTTGTGACACCGCTAGTGGGCACAGGGACCCCGCTAGCGGTGATGGTAGCGCTCGCGGGGGGCACATTTGACACCGCTAGTGGGCACCGGGACCCTGCTAACAGTGATGGTAGCGCTCATGGGGGGGCACATTTGACACCGCTATTGGGCACAGGGACCCCGCTAGTGGTGGGTATTGATTGTGCTCGCGGGGACACAGTAAATGGATTAGCCGCGCTGGGCTCTACAATTCATCCGGAGGGTGGGGGAGGGGCCCGACCGGTATAGCGGTATGGGCAAAAATCCATACCATGGGAGAAAAAAAAACCGGTATCTGGTTCATACCGGTATATCGCCCAGTGTTACGCCGAACGCTCCGGGTCCCTGCTCCTCCCCGGAGCGCTCACGGCGTCTCTCTCCCTGCAGCGCCCCGGTCAGACCCGCTGACCGGGAGCGCTGCACTGACATTGCCGGCGGGGATGCGATTCGCATAGCGGGACGCGCCCGCTCGCGAATCACATCCCAAGTCCCTTACCCGTCCCGGTCCCCGGCTGTCATGTGCTGGCGCGCGCGGCTCCGCTCTCTAGGGCGCGCGCGCGCCAGCTCTCTGAGACTTAAAGGGCCAGTGCACCAATGATTGGTGCCTGGCCCAATTAGCTTAATTAGCTTCCACCTGCTCCCTGGCTATATCACATCACTTCCCCTGCACTCCCTTGCCGGATCTTGTTGCCTTGTGCCAGTGAAAGCGTTTAGTGTTGTCCAAGCCTGTGTTACCTGATCTCCTGCTATCCATATTGACTACGAACCTTGCCGTCTGCCCCGACCTTCTGCTACGTCTGACCTTGCCTCTGCCTAGTTCTTCTGTCCCACGCCTTCTCAGCAGTCAGCGAGGTTGAGCCGTTGCTAGTGGATACGACCTGGTTGCTACCGCCGCAGCAAGACCATCCCGCTTTGCGGCGGGCTCTGGTGAACACCAGTAGCCACTTAGAACCGGTCCACCGGCACGGTCCACGCCAATCCCTCGCTGACACAGTGGATCCACAACCTGTAAGCCGAATCGTGACAGTAGATCCGGCCATGGATCCCGCTGAGGTGCCGCTGCCAAGTCTCGCTGACCTTACCACGGTGGTCGCTCAGCAATCGCAGCAAATTGCCCAACAAGGACAGCAGCTGTCGCAGTTGACCGCCACGTTACAGCAACTTCTGCCTCTGCTACAGCAGCAACCATCTCCTCCGCCAGCTCCTGCACCTCCTCCGCAGCGAGTAGCCGCTCCTAGCCTCCACTTGTCCCTGCCAGACAAATTTGATGGGGACTCTAGACTCTGCCGTGGATTTTTGTCTCAATGTTCCCTGCATATGGAGATGTTGTCGGACCTGTTTCCTACAGAACGGTGTAAGGTGGCGTTCATAGTGAGCCTTCTTTCAGGAAAGGCCTTGTCTTGGGCCACATCGCTCTGGGACCGCAATGATCCAGCCACAGTCCAGTCCTTCTTCGCTGAAGTCCGTAGTGTCTTCGAGGAACCAGCCCGAGCTTCTTCTGCCGAGACTGCCCTGCTGAACCTGGTCCAAGGTAATTCTTCAGTAGGCGAGTACGCCATCCAATTTTGTACTCTCGCTTCCGAATTATCTTGGAATAACGAGGCTCTCTGCACGACCTTTAAAAAAGGCCTATCCAGTAACATCAAGGATGTGCTGGCCGCACGAGAGATTCCTGCCAACCTGCAAGAACTTATCCATTTGGCCACCCGCATTGACATGCGTTTTTCTGAGAGACATCAGGAGCTCCGCCAGGAGAAAGACTTAGATCTCTGGGCACCTCTCCCACAGTATCCTTTGCAATCTACGCCTGGGCCTCCCGCCGAGGTGGCCATGCAAGTGGATCGGTCTCGCCTGACCCAGGAAGAGAGGAATCGCCGTAGGGAAGAAAATCTTTGTCTGTACTTTGCCAGTACCGAGCATTTCTTGGTGGATTGCCCTATTCGTCCTCCACGTCTAGGAAACGCACGCACCCAGCTCACGTGGGTGTGGCGTCTCTTGGTACGAAGTCTGCTTCTCCACGTCTCACGGTGCCCGTGCGGATTTCTCCTTCTGCCAACTCCTCCCTCTCAGCCGTTGCCTGCTTGGACTCTGGTGCCTCTGGGAATTTTATTCTGGATTCTTTGGTGAATAAATTCTGCATCCCGGTGACCCGTCTCGTCAAGCCGCTCTACATTTCCGCGGTCAACGGAGTTAGATTGGATTGCACCGTGCGCTACCGCACAAAAACCCTCTTAATGTGCATTGGACCCCATCACGAAATGATTGAATTTTTCGTCCTTCCCAACTGCACCTCTGAGGTCCTCCTCGGTCTGCCATGGCTCCAGCTTCATTCTCCCACCCTTGACTGGACCACCGGGGAGATCAAGAACTGTGACTCTGCTTGCCACAAGAAATGCCTCTCCCTCCCAGTCCCGTCAGGCAAGCCTCAGTGCCTCCTCCTACACCTGGTCCCCCCAAGGCTTATCTGGACTGTGCCTTGCCTCCTCATGGCCCCCGTCCTGGTGACACCCTGCCCCGTGCCAAGCTTCACCCTCTGCCCTCCCTCCCCATTCCCACTCCTGCTGTACTGCCTGCCTTTGAGGAAACCCTACTATCACTCCCGGTGTCCTCGTCCCATGTGCAGCAGTTGCCGGACAAAGAAAGGGGGAGACCTAAGGGGGGGGGTACTGTTACGCCGAGCGCTCCGGGTCCCTGCTCCTCCCCGGAGCGCTCACGGCGTCTCTCTCCCTGCAGCGCCCAGGTCAGACCCGCTGACCGGGAGCGCTGCACTGACATTGCCGGCGGGGATGCGATTCGCATAGCGGGACGAGCCCGCTCGCGAATCACATCCCAAGTCACTTACCCGTCCCGGTCCCCGGCTGTCATGTGCTGGCGCACGCAGCTCCTCTCTCTAGGGCGCGCGCGCGCGCCAGCTTTCTGAGACTTAAAGGGCCAGTGCACCAATGATTGGTGCCTGGCCCAATTAGCTTAATTAGCTTCCACCTGCTCCCTGGCTATATCACATCACTTCCCCTGCACTCCCTTGCCGGATCTTGTTGCCTTGTGCCAGTGAAAGCATTTAGTGTTGTCCAAGCCTGTGTTACCTGATCTCCTGCTATCCATATTGACTACGAACCTTGCCGCCTGCCCCGACCTTCTGCTACGTCTGACCTTGCCTCTGCCTAGTCCTTCTGTCCCACGCCTTCTCAGCAGTCAGCGAGGTTGAGCCGTTGCTAGTGGATACGACCTAGTTGCTACCGCCGCAGCAAGACCATCCCGCTTTGCGGCGGGCTCTGGTGAACACCAGTAGCCACTTAGAACCGGTCCACCGGCACGGTCCACGCCAATCCCTCGCTGACACAGTGGATTCACAACCTGTAAGCCGAATCGTGACACCCAGCACTAATTTGAACCCAAGGCCCCAGTGCTGAAAGTCAGCAGTGCTAACCTCTGAGCCACCATGCTACCCTTACCATACATCTAATATGCACAGTTGCTAAAATGGACAGAACTGTGACATGAACTGACTGGTTTTATTTCACAGCCAAAAAAGGTTTTTTTTTTAACAACTGTCACACCAAATGTGATTTGCACTAGGGTGACACAATTAGCCCTGCAGGCAAAAAAAACTCACAACTGTGACGTGAACTGACTGGTTTTATTTCACAGCCAAAAAGGTATTTATTTATTTTTTAACAACTTGAACAACTGTCACACCTAATGTGATTTGCACTAGTGTGACAATGAGCAATAAAGGTTGCCAGAGGAGTTCCCCTTTTAAGCAGAGGTCCCCAAACAGGGTGCCTCCAGCAGTTGCAAGACACACGGACTGAACTTATAGCCCTTTTTATACTGTAGTTAGTTGTTTGAAGGAAATTAAGTTTTACACCGGAGTACCCCTTTTAACCAGCAGTTCCCTCCCAACCAGGGTACCTCCAGCTGTTGCAAGACACACGGACTGAACTTATAGCCCTTTTAATACTGTAGTTAGTTGCTTGAAGGAACTTATGTTTTACACCGGAGTACTCCTTTTAACCAGTGGTTCCCTCCCAACCAGGGTGCCTCCAGCTGTTGCAAGACACACGGACTGATATTTGAGCCCTAAAAAGGGATTTTTGGGGTGCTGTCCTTAAAGCAGATGTTAGACTAGTTCTTTAGGAGTAGAGTGGACCGTGAATACACCACCTAGCAGCAACCTAGCTATCGCTTTCCCTATTACAGCAGGAGCAGCTTCTGTCCCTCCACTTTCTAAGCCTGCAGCATGCCAAATGAAGGTAAAATGGCGTCCGTGCAGGAGGTAGGAGGGTCTGGAAGGGAGGGACTGCTGCTGATTGGCTGTAATGTGTCTGCTGACTCTGACACACAGGGTCAAAGTTTACCGCAATGTTAAAGTATAGGGGGCGGATCGAACTTCACATATGTTCGCCCGGCGATGCGAACATGCTAAGTATCCAGATGGCATTCACCCCCGTGTTCTAAAGGGATTAATTAATGTAATAGACAGACCCCTATTTTTAATATTCATGGACTCTTGTGACAGGGAAGGTTCCCCAGGACTGGCGCATAGCAAATGTGTTGCCAATATTTAAAAAGGGGTCAAAAGTTGTCTCCGGAAATGACAGACCTGTTAGTTTATCCTCCATTGTATGTAAATTGTTGAGGGTTTTCTAAGAGATGCTATTTTGGAATATGTTGATAAAAAATAAATGTATGACTCCATATCAGTATGGCTTTATGAGAGATCGGTCCTGTCAAACTAACCTGATCAGCTTTTACGAGGAGGTGAGCTCCAGACTGGGTCAAGGGGAATCCCTGGATGACGTATATCTGGATATTTCTAAAGCATTTGATATGGTGCCACATAAAATATTGATACATAAAATGCGAAAGATTGGGCTGGGGGAGAATGTGTGTAAGTGGGTAAGTAACTGCCTCAGTGATAGGAAACAGAGGGTGGTTATTAATGGTACTTATTCTGATTGGGTGACTGTTACTAGTGGGGTACCACAGGGGTCAGTCTTGGGTCCTGTTCTATTTAATATATTTTTTAATGACCTTGTAGAGGGGTTGAATAATAAAGTAACAATCTTTGCTGATGATACTAAACTCTGTAATGTGGTAAACACTACAGAGGACAGCGCACTGTGTATAGTAGATAACACAATAGAGGACATTGCACTGTTACAAATGGATCTGGATAGGTTGGAGGTTTTGGCTGAGAAGTGGCAGATGAGGTTCGACACTGATAAATGTAAGGTTATGCACATGGGGTGGAAAAATCCGGGCTGGGATTATGTATTAAATGGGAGAACACTTAGGACGACTGACATGGAAAAGGACTTAGGAGTCTTAGTTAATAGTAAATTTAACTGTAGTGACCAGTGTCGGGCAGCTGCTGCCAAGGCAAATAAAATCATGGGGTGCATCAATAGGGGCATAGATGCCCACGACAAGGAGATAATTTTACAGCTGTACAAATCACTAGTCAGACCACACATAGAAAATTGTGTACAGTACTGGGCACCAGTGTACAAGAAAGATATAGTGGAGCTGGAGAGGGTTCGAAGACGTGTAACCAGAGTAATACGGGGAATGGGAGGACTACAGTTCGCAGAAAGATTATCAGAATTGGGGTTATTTAGTTTAGAAAAAAGAAGGCTTAGGGGAGACCTAATAACTATGAATAAATATATCAGGGAACCGTACAGAGATCTCTCCCATGATCTATTTATACCCAGGACTGTATCTATTACAAGGGGGCATCCTCTACGTGCAGAGGAAAGAAGGTTTCTACACCAGCACAGATGGGGGTTCTTTACTGTAAGAGCAGTGATACTGTGGAATTCTCTCCCGGAGGAGGTAGTCATGGTAAACTCTGTAAAAGAGTTCAAAAGGGGCCTGGATGCATTTTTGGAGAGTAATAACATTGCTGGTTATGTATACTAGATTTATAGGGACAGAACGTTGATCCAGTGATTTATTCTGATGCCATATTTTGAGTCGGGAAGGAATTTTTACCTCTAGTATGAGTATGATTTTTTTCCTTCCTCTGGATCAACTAAGTAGGAACTCATTAAGGATGTAAGTTGAACTTGATGGACTCTGGTCTTTATTCAACCTTATGAACTATGTTACTATTTTACAAATCTCAGCACTGCATAATGAGACCCTAAAAGCTATCACATTGCAATATCTAGCAACTTGGGCAAAGCAGTAGGCTGACCTGTATTTTAACATAAACATGCATTAAAAGTGTGGAGAAATAGGCATCTAGGGCCAAGTTAGGGGTATTTATTGGTAGTTTAACATAAATAGAAGCTGAAAAAGTTGAAAGTAAACATGGAATACCCCTTTTTAGGCCCAGGTGGTTGTATTTTCTGGGTTTAATTCCGTTTCAAAGTATTTTATTTAAGGATACAACAAAACACAATCATATACAATCATAGCAAGTATCCGTATTTTCTCTTTACATGTACAACATAAACTTATAAAATAAATGTCCTATCAGTAGGAGCGCAATCATCAAGGACAAAAAGAGACGTGATTGTACATAAACAAATAACATTGTTGCCCGGTTAGCTGAGAGTGCACGTGCTGTCCTGTGGATCAGAACAAATTGTAGCTAAACAAGGAAAAATTAACATTTCGTTTTCAACCAGAAAAACAACTTACAACATTGAAGAACAAAGACGGATTATGAAGCAAGCAAAATTCCATACAGTAGGTCACAGTGCGAGTTACAGTGAGTATATACAATAATTGAGCATAGTAAACCTTGAACCAGCGTGTAGTCTGTGGCAAGGAGAAAAGATAAGAGGGAGGAAGAGGAAGGGGGAGGGAACAAAGAGAAAAGGAAGAAAAGGCTAGAGAAAGGTTAAAGTGAGCCTATGTGATTGGCTGGTTGGAGCCTCCATGTAGTCATATTACTGAGTAAATAGGCATTGAGATTATGGAGCGTATTCCATCCCAGTACGTTTTCCACCAACACCAAATATCCCTGAATTGCCGAAATTCAAGGACGTATGCATAGTTAATTGGTACGGCCTCACCTGGAATATGCTGTTCAGTTTTGGTCGCCTGTTCATAAAAGGGACACTGCGGAGTTGGAAAGGGTGCAGAGACAAGCAACTAAACTAATACGGGGCATGGAACATCTTAGCTATGAGGAGCGATTAAAGGAGTTACAATTGTTTAGTCTTGAGAAGAGAAGTTTAAGGGGGGATATGATAAACGTATATAAGTATATAAATGGCCCATACAAAAAATATGGAGAAAAACTGTTCCAGGTTAAACCCCCCCCAAAGGACGAGGGGGCACTCCCTCCGTCTGGAGAAGAAAAGGTTTAGTCTAAAGGGGCGACACGCCTTCTTTACTGTGAGGACTGTGAATTTATGGAACGGTCTACCTCAGGAACTGGTCACAGCAGGAACAATTAACAGCTTTAACCCCTTAAGGACCGGGGGTTTTTCCGTTTTTGCATTTTCGTTTTTTGCTCCTTGCCTTTAAAAAATCATAACTCTTTCAATTTTGCACCTAAAAATCCATATGATGGCTTATTTTTTGCACCACCAATTCTACTTTGTAATGACGTCAGTCATTGTGCCCAAAAATCTACGGTGAAACGGGAAAAAAAATAATTGTGAGACAAAATTGAAAAAAAAAACGCCATTTTGTAACTTTTGGGGGCTTCCGTTTCTATGTAGTACATTTTTCGGTAAAAATGACACCTCATATGTATTCTGTAGGTCCATACGATTAAAATGATACCCTACTTATACAGGTTTGAATTTGTCGCACTTCTGGAAAAAATCATAACTTCATGCAGAAAAATGTATACGTTTAAAATTGTCATCTTCTGACCCCTATAACTTTTTTATTTTTCCGTGTATGGGGCGGTATGAGGGCTCATTTTTTGCGCCGTGATCTGAAGTTTTTAACGGTATCATTTTTGCATTGATAGGACTTATTGATCGCTTTTTATTCATTTTTTCATGATATAGAAAGTGACCAAAAATGCACTATTTTGGACTTTGGAATTTTTTTGCGCGCACGCCATTGACCGTGCGGTTTAATTAACGATATATTTTTATAATTCGGACATTTCCGCACGCGGCGATACCATTTATGTTTATTTTTATTTTTATTTACACTGTGTTTTTTCTTTTATGGGAAAAGGGGGGTGATTCAAACTTTTAATAGGGAAGGGGTTAAATGATGTTTATTCACTTTTTTTTTGCACTTTTTTTTTGCAGTGTTATAGGTCCCATAGGGACCTATAACACTGCACACACTGATCTTTTACATTGATCACTGGTTTCTCATAAGAAACCAGTGATCGATGATTCTGCCGCATGACTGCTCATGCCTGGATCTCAGGCACTGAGCAGTCATTCGGCGATCGGACAGCGAGGAGGCAGGTAGGGGCCCTCCCGCTGTCCTGTCAGCTGTTCGGGATGCCGCGATTTCACCGCGGCTATCCCGAACAGCCCACTGAGCTAGCCGGCATGCTTTCGGTTTCACTTTAGACGCGGCGTTCAACTTTGAACGCCGCGTCTAAAGGGTTAATAGCGCGCGGCACAGCGATCAATGCCGCGCGCTATTAGCCACGGGTCCCGGCCGTTGTTAGAGGCTGGGCCCGAACCGCTATGACGCGGGGCCACGCCGTGGCCCCGCGTTATAGATCGGGAGTGGACACATGACGTTCCAGTACGTCATGTGTCCTTAAGGGGTTAAAACAGGGTTAGATACATTCCTGGAACAAAATAACATTAATGCTTATGCAGAATTATAAAACTACATCCCTTTCCCTTATCCCCTTACACCCTTCCCTTCAATTCCCTGGTTGGACTTGATGGACGTATGTCTTTTTTCAACCATACTGACTATGTAACTATATGTCATAGTTGCACATAGTTCATTTAGTGAAGGAATGGTAGGGGATTTCCAATATCTAGTAATAACTAATTTAGCGAAAACTAAGATTTCACAAATCAGGTATTTAACAGTGGGAGGGAACCGCTCTAGGCCTATTAATAGTAGTGCTAGACTCGGGGACAAGGTTACACGAGATTTGGTGACTGCTTTAACCCCTTAAGGACATAGGGCGTATCCATACGCCCCCGTTTCCAAGTCCTTAAGGACCGAGGGCGTATGGATACGCCCTGAGCATTTCCGGCCCCCACCGCTAGCCGGAGGGGAGCCGGAGCCGGATGCCTGCTGAAATCGTTCAGCAGGCATCCCGGCATATAGCCCAGGGGGGTCATTATGTCCCCCCATGTCGGCGATTGCCGCAGATCGCTGGACAATTCAGTCCAGCGATCTGCGGCAGATTCCGGGTCAATCGGGTCTCCAGTGACCCGATGACCCGGAATTACTGGCTGATCGGGGCCGTCAGAGACGGCCCCGAACAGCCATTGCCAGCAGGGGTGAGGTGGCACTGGTGCCACCTCACGATCGCCCTGATTCGTCGGCCGGATTACCGGCCGACCAATCAGGGCGCCTGCTGTGGGTGTCACTCGCGCAACCCGCTCCGCCCCTCTTCCGGAGGACGTGAGCGGGTGCGGGAAGACGACCCCCGGTGCTGGGGACCCCGATCCCCGGCGTCCCTGTTGGGATCGGGGCCCCAGGAGCAGCGGCGGCGGCGGAGACGACGAGGTACTGACCTGTGCTGCTGGATCGTTGGGGGTGAGTGACAGCCTCCTGCTGTTGCTTAGCAACAGCTCCCAGCATGCAACAAGGGCATGCTGGGAGCTGTAGTTATGCAACAGCAGGAGGCAGACCACCACAACTCCCAGCATGCCCTTATGGGCATGCTGGGACTTGTAGTTTTGCAACAGCTGAAGGCACATTCTTTCTATGTAAAAGTGTACCTTCAGCTGTTGTGTAACTACAACTCCCAGCTTGCACAATCAGCTAAAGTGCATGCTGGGAGTTGTAGTGGTGCATCTGGTGGTTGCATAACTACAACTCCCAGCATGCCCGTTGGCTGTCGGTGACTGCTGAGAGTTGTAGTTTTGCAACAGCTGAAGGCACACTGAGTTAAGTAGTAAACCAGTGTGTCTCCAGCTGTTGCATAACTACAATCCCCAGCATCCCCAGCCAATGTAGTATGCCTCCGGCTGTTGCATAACTACAAGACCCAGCATGCCCTTCCGCTGTCCGTACATGCTGGGGGTTGTAGCTTTTGCAACAGCTGAAGGCACACTGGTTGCAAAACACTGAGTTTGTTACCAAACTCGGTGTTTCACAACCTGTGTGTCTCCAGCTGTTGCAAAACTACAACTCCCA
The DNA here is from genome assembly GCF_029499605.1 of Hyla sarda. Lineage (NCBI taxonomy): Eukaryota > Metazoa > Chordata > Amphibia > Anura > Hylidae > Hyla > Hyla sarda. The sequence goes on from NC_079195.1 coordinate 27,048,705, forward strand.
GCATGCACTGATAGACCGTCCATGCTGGGAGTTGTAGTTTTGCAACAGCTGGATGTTCCCCCCCCAATGTGAACGTACAGGGTACACTCACATGGGCGGAGGATTACAGTAAGTATCCGGCTGCAAGTTTGAGCTGCGTCAAATTTTCTGCCGCAGCTCAAACTGCCAGCGAGAAACTACTGTGAACCCCCGCCCGTGCGACTGTACCCTAAAAACACTACACTACACTACCACAAAATAAAATAAAAAGTAAAAAAACACTACATATACACATACCCCTACACAGCCCCCCTCCCCTCCCCAATAAAAATGAAAAATGTCTGGTACGCCACTGTTTCCAGAACAGAGCCTCCAGCTGTTGCAAAACAACTACTCCCAGTATTGCCAGATAGCCACTGACTGTCTAGGCATGCTGGGAGTTTTACAACAGCTGGAGGCCCCCTGTTTGGGAATCACTGGCGTAGAATACCCCTATGTCCACCCCTATGCAATCCCTAATTTAGGCCTCAAATGCGCATGGCACTCTCACTTTGGAGCCCTGTCGTATTTCAAGGCAACAGTTTAGGGCCACATATGGGGTATCGCCGTACTCGGGAGAAATTGGGCTTCAAATTTTGTGGGGTATCTTTTGCTATTACCCTTTTTAAAAATGTAAAATTTTTGGGAAAACAAGCATTTTAGGTAAAAAAAAAATTTTTTTTTTACATATACAAAAGTCATAAAACACCTGTGGGGTATAAAGGTTCACTTAACCCCTTGTTACGTTCCCCGAGGGGTCTAGTTTCCAAAATGGTATGCCATGTGTTTTTTTTTTTTGCTGTCCTGGCACCATAGGGGCTTCCTAAATGCGGCATGCCCCCAGAGCAAAATTTGCTTTCAAAAAGCCAAACGTGACTCCTTCTCTTCTGAGACCTGTAGTGCGCCAGCAGAGCACTTTTCACCCCCATATGGGGTGTTTTCTGAATCGGGAGAAATTGGGCTTCAAATTTTGGGGGGTGTTTTCTGCTATTACCCTTTTTAAAAATGTAAAAATTTTGGGAAACCAAGCATTTTAGGTAAAAAAAAATAAAAAATGTTCACATATGCAAAAGTCCTGAAACACCTGTAGGGTATTAAGGTTCACATTACCCCTTGTTACGTTCCCCGAGGGGTCTAGTTTCCAAAATGGTATGCCATGTGTTTTTTTTTTGCTGTTCTGGCACCATAGGGGCTTCCTAAATGCGACATGCCCCCAGAGCAAAATTTGCTTTCAAAAAGCCAAATGTGACTCCTTCTCTTCTGAGACCTGTAGTGCGCCAGCAGAGCAATTTTCACCCCTATATGGGGTGTTTTCTGAATCGGGAGAAATTGGGTTTCAAATTTTGGGGGGTATTTTCTGCTATTACACTTTTTAAAAATGTAAAATTTTTGGGAAACCAAGCATTTTAGGTAAAAAAAATATAATTTTTTTTTACATATGCTAAAGTCGTGAAACACCTGTGGGGTATTAAGGTTCACTTTACCCCTTGTTACGTTCCCTGAGGAGTCTAATTTCCAAAATGGTATGCCATGTGTGTTTTTTTGCTGTTCTGGCACCATAGGGGCTTCCTAAAGGTGACATGCCCCCCAAAAACCATTTGACGCTCCTTCCCTTCTGAGCCCTCTACTGCGCCCGCTGAACAATTAACATAGACATATGAGGTATGTGCTTACTCGAGAGAAATTGGGTTTCAAATACAAGTAAAAATTTTCTCCTTTTTACCCCTTTCAAAAATTCAAAAATTGGGTCTACAAGAAAATGCGAGTGTAAAAAATGAAGATTTTGAATTTTCTCCTTCACTTTGCTGCTATTCCTGTGAAACACCTAAAGGGTTAATACACTTACTGAATGTCATTTTGAATACTTTGGGGGTGTAGTTTTTATAATGGGGTCTTTTATGGGGCATTTCTAATATGAAGGCCCTTCAAATCCACTTCAAACGTGAACTGGTCCATGAAAAATAGCGAGTTTGAAAATTTTGTGAAAAATGTCAAAATTGCTGCTGAACTTTGAAGCCCTCTGGTGTCTTCCAAAAGTAAAAACTCATAAATTTTATGATGCAAACATAAAGTAGACATATTGTATATGTGAACCCAAAAAATATATATTTTGAATATCCATTTTCCTTACAAGCAGAGAGCTTCAAAGTTAGAAAAATGCAAAATTTTCATTTTTTTCATCAAATTTGGTGATTTTTCACCAAGAAAGGATGCAAGTTACCATAACATTTTACCACTAAGTTAAAGTAGAATATGTCACGGAAAAAGAATCTCGGAATCAGAATGATAACTAAAAGCATTCCAGAGTTATTAATGTTTAAAGTGACAGTGGTCAGAATTGCAAAAAACGCTCCGGTCCTTAAGGTGAAAAAGGGCTCGGTCCTTAAGGGGTTAAGCAAGGTTTCCCCACCCTTCCAGTAGGTTAAGATATTCGGGCAATCCCATAAAATATGTGATAAAGTACCCTTTTGAGTGCAGCCCCTCCAACACACATTAGGACATGTGGGGTACATGTGGTGTAGCCGTGTAGGTGTGTAGTACCATCTGAGATGGGTTTTCATGGCAGCCTCTATTTGCGACATATTTTGAAGGGATTTAGATATATATTTACACGCAGACGCCCAGTCTGCGGGGGAAAGGACAACATTGAGGTCCAGTTCCCAGGCTTTCATCATGGGTGTGAGTGTGAGTTCACAGTGTAAATCCAGTTCAGAGTATATTGGTTTTAAACCTGTACTCCTAAGAGAAAAGAATCGGACTAAAGATGTGTTCAATAGTGGAGGGTTTCAGCTTTGTACAAAGTGTTTGATCCTAAGATAGGAGAAGAGCAGTCTCGGTGGGAGGTGATAATTAACTGTGTTGCAGGGGTGAGTATGGGGTAAGGGTGTTCCCATCATATAATTAATTAATCGTGACAATGTTACACTGTAGCCATGGGGACAAGTCTAGGTCTGGGTATAGCTGGTTGTAGCACCGATAATGGGGCTTATAATTTACTTGTTGAAGAGGTAGCAATACTCATGGAGTGGCATAGTTCCCAGCATTTAAGTCCAGAAAGGGACAGGGGAGATAATGTAGGTAGAGGCGTAATGTCCCATGCATACATAAACAATAGGGCCTTGGGAGTGACTCCTTGTGCGTAAAAACATTATATCGCAACCCAAGGGACTGCTATGTTATTATCCCATAAGGGACGTAGATGAGAAACTAATGTGGCCAAATAGTATCTGCGTTTATCGGGAATCCCAAGACTGCCCACTCCTTTATGTTTGGTGACTATTGAGTGTTTAATTCGGGGCTTAGATCCTTCCCATATGTAAGAGGAGATCAATGACCTAACCCAAGAGACAAAGGAGAGAGGGACAGAAATAGCTAAGATGCGGAACAGGCATAACAGTTTGGGCAGGGTGGACATTTTGAAAGCCGCTACTCTGCCTCACAAGGAAATTTCTACTTTGCCCTTTGTAGTAAGTTCTGCCTGCAAAGATTGGAGAAAAGGGAGATAGTTTGTAGAGTAAAGGGTATGTAGCCAGGGGGTAAGCATAAATGCCCAAGTATTTAATACCACTAGGCTGACAATCCAATTGGAAGCGTGATTTGAGGGAGGCAAGGGAGGCAGAGGGGAGGTGAAGGGGTAATACTTGTGATTTTAGGTGATTCAATTCATAATAGGATATTTCTCCAAATCTATGTAATAGAGATAACACTGCTGGGAGAGAACTATCTGGATGAGATAAAGTTAGAAGTATGTCATCGGCGTAAAGCGATATAACATGGTTGTGGCTCTCTATGTGTATGCCCTGAATATCTGTGGCTGACTGTACCGCCTGGGCCAATGGTTCCAGAGAAAGAACAAATAAAAGAGGTGACAAAGGGCACCATTGACGGGTCCCATTGGTCAGGCGGAAGGAGTCTGATAGTGTCCCATTTGTAAAAACATTAGCAGTAGGGTGTGTATATAGAGCTCTGATCGCTGAAACTATTGGGCCATCAAATCCCATTGTGTCAAGTACCCTAAAAGCGTATGTCCAATGAAGGAGGCAAACACCTTTATTAGTGTCTAAGGCAACCAACAAGGCGTGTAAGTTGTGTTGATTAATGTAGTATATGAGGTTGAGGGCTCTTTGTGAATTGTCCGATGACTGACGATTTTTTACAAAACCAGTCTGGTCTTCTTTAATAAGGTATGGTAGGACCTGAGATAATCTAGTCGCTAGTAATTTGGTGTAGATCTTAATATCACAGTTTAAAAGGGATATGGGGTGAAAATGTTGTGGGGTGTCGGGGTCTTTTCCGGGTTTGGTTAGGGTGACAGTTAACGCCTTTTGATTTTCTTTGGGCAGGAGACCTAGATCTATAGTGTGTTGGAAGAAGCTTTGCATGGGGGTTACCAGAATGGGAGAAAAGACTTTAAAGTATTCGTTAGTCAGTCTGTCTGGACGCGGTGATTTCCCCGTTGGAAGGAACTTCATGGTGCGGGTGACTTCCTCAATAGTGGCAAGGGAGTTTATGACGGAGAGGTGTTCAGGTTGCAAGGAAGGGAGCTTTACTGAAGAAAGTTGTTTATGTTTTCTAACGTCGGCTAAGGGGTAGCTCTATCCTCTTTCAGATTATATAAAGACTCATAATAGGCTTTAAATCGTTTCGCTATTTCCTTCGGGTGTGTCAACTTGCCCGACTTATCCACATTCCATAGGAAAGGGATTTTAGACTTGGCTTGTTTTCGCTTAAGTGCAGAAGCTAGAAGTTTGCCTGCTTTGTTCGAGTAAGTATAGTAATTAGCTTTGACCATTCTAAGCTGTTGCTCATGATCAATAAACAACCTCTCTCTAAGGGCGGCCCGTAATTCAATCAATTTTTATGTGCTGAGGTTTGGCAAAATTTATTCAAGGATACTATATCTTGTATATCCTGAAGTAGCTTATTAATTTCAGCCATTCTGGCAATTTTCAATTTTGAGCCAGCCTGATACATGTGCCCCGGATGAACACCTTATGAGCATTCCAGACATTAACCATAGAGGTGGAAGTGGAGGCGTGAATAGCAAAGTACTCACGTAAATCAGACTCCAACACTCGTGAATGGACGGGATGGTGCAGCATAAATTGGTTCGTACGCCAAAGGTACGTTAGAGGAATGTTTGTACTTTCTCTGACAGTGATCATCACCGGTGCATGATCTGACCACTTGATCTGACCAATATTGGAGGAAAGGGTATCCATTAATAATGATCTATCCAAAAGGAAGAAATCCAGTCTAGAATAGCTATTATGAGCTGACGAGAAGAAAGTATAGTCCCTCTCGCCACTATGTTGGGCTCTCCAGACGTCGAACAAATCAGCACCATGTAGAATTTTTAGAAAATCAGAGGAGCCTGAGTGAGAACCGGCCGTGCAATCCCATTCACCATCCACCACAGTGTTGAAGTCTCCACATAATAATAACCTGCCCTCCCGGTGCCTCTCCACCTTTTTAAGAATTTTATTTAGAAAGCGTCCCTGACCTCTATTGGGAGCATAAACTGATACAATAGTGTACTGTATATTATTAAGGGTCCCTACCACGATAACATATCTACCCTGAGGGTCCTTGATACAAGTTTTCAAAGTAAAAGCTATAGTGTTCTTGAAAGCTAAACACACCTCTAGTTTTGGAGGAAGCATGAGAATGAAAAATATTAGCATAGTTAGAATGCTTAATTCTATGGGCATCTCCATGCAGGAGATGCGTCTCCAGAATACATAATACAACAGTAGATAGCTGTTTCATTTCAGACCATAGCATAGCCCTCTTGTAGGGGCTATTAAACCCCTTGACATTAAGAGAAACAAGTTTCAGTACCATGGTAATGTATTAAACAATGCCCAACATACAGCAAGGAAGAAAGTACTGCAGTGCCTCAGGAAGTGCTTGAAGGAAAATGATCCACCTATAAAAGAGTAACAGAAAACACAACAAAACAAGACAACAAGAAAGAAAGAGAAAAAGAGCCAACACATAGTGACAGTGTGGAAGATCCTGCAGAGCATTGTCTCTGCAGACAACTTTTCAGGGAGCATAGTCCACTTGTGCCAACATAGCCAGTCAGACCAGTCCATGCTTGAACCGCTGGTGTGGACTCATCTCACCGATCCCACTGTATACCATGCCGAGTCCACTCTAGTCGGTGGAGAACGAGATGGAGGTGCGCTGCTATCTCCAGGTAGTTGCCTTTTAGCTAGCAGCTGATGACCTTCTTCGACAGTCTTAATAACATGCAATACATTATCCTTCTGAACTAAGAGATTGACAGGGAATCCCCAACGATACAGGATCTTATTTCTTCTCAGGACTGAGGTTATAGGAAAAAACTATCGCCTTTGCTGCAGGGTAGCCGCTGAAAGATCGGTGAAGAGAGTTATATTTACAAAGTCCCCAGACAGTGGGGGAGCTTTCCTTGAGGAGGCCATAAGCTCATCTTTGAGGTGGAAATAGTGCAGTCTAGCCAATACATCCCTAGGGACTTCGTCTGCTAGATGATTTGGTTTTGGCACTCTGTGTGCCCTATCAATGGTGAGATCAAGCGGAGTACAGTTAGGTAGCAACTTTTTAATGAAGTCCTGTATGAACCGCTTTAGAGCGGAGGGAGGAACAGATTCCGGTATCCCTCTAAACTTAGCGTTGTTCCTGCGGGACCTGTCCTCCAAGTCCGCCATCTTGGCCCTCATGGCAGCAACCTCTGACTCCAGCTTATAGTGTGCATCAATTAATGCATTGTGGGAGGCAGCGTATTCACCCATTTTTGTTTCAGCATGACAAACTCTCTGCTTCACCACAATGAGGTCTGTTTTTACAGGTTGGAGCATAAAGGCAACATCTAAATGGATTGATTGCTTTAAAGCCACCAGCATGTTTTTTTAGAGTTAACTCCGTAATAGGACCATCACTAGTGGGGTGGCTTGCCAAACAGTCCGCCACACGAGGTACATAGGAAAGAAACACCCTTGGAGTATCTTCGTCCTCCTCTGTATCATGGATGTACTGGTGTTGTTTCGCTGGGCTTCCAGACAGGGGAGACGTAGGGGCTGAGGAAACAGCCCTGTCCGCGCTCCTATGAGAACCTCCCGCTCCCGGCAGAGGTCTCCCGGAGGGAGACGCAAGGGCCTCTGGCGGTGAGGATGGAGGCATCGATGAGCTTCTGCGGTCCGAGTGCGTAGTTGGTAAGTGCTTATCCATGCTGTGGCGGGAGGTAGAGGACTCAGAGGCCGCCGGTGAAGGGCCGGCGCTGTCTTGAGAGTCTAGCGGGTCCACCGGGAGATAAAAGTCCGTAAGTTTGCAGAGTTTAACGCCAGATTTTCCTCTCTTTTTGTTCCTGGAGGACATAGCTGTAGATAGGGATCAGTTTGCTAGGCAGAATATCGCTGTGGAGAGTCCACAAATCGCTTTAGCGGTCACTTAAGCATGGAGCTCTTAGTCTAAGCAGCCATCTCTGGCAAGCGCCAAGCCACGCCCCCTTCTGGGTTTAATTAAACATATTGTATTTCCACCTGTGTTTAAAGGGGTATTCCAGTGGTGAAAAACGTATCCCCTATCCGAAGGATAGGGGATAATTTTCAGACCGTGAGGGGTCTGACCGTTGGGCCCCCCCCCCCACGATCTCCTGTGCAGGGCCTTGGCTCGCTGGCCAGATAGCGGGTGTCGACCACCACACAAAGGGGTGGGTGACACGCTCCCTCAATACAGCGCTATGGCAGAGCCGGAGATTGCCAAAGGCAGCTCTCCAGCTTTGCCATAGAGTTGTAATGAGGGGCATGTTGGCCGCCATTTTGTGCGGTGGTCAACACGCCCCCTTCCCTTGAGCTGCAGGGGCCCCTTACAGGAGATCATGGGGTGCCCCATTGGTTGGTCCCTCCGCGATCTGAAACGTATTCCCTATCCTTAGGATAGGGGATACGTTTTTCAGCGCTGGAGTACTCCTTTAACATCAATTTGCATTAAAAATGTACCAAGTGAAAGTTGACTGTCAGTTTCTCTGTCACTTGGCTACTTGGTGAGTGCCCAATCGCCCTAAAACTAATAATAAACTCCAAATATTTTTGAATTTATTAAAAATTCAATTACATTTATTAAAATGAATTTCAAAATGTATTTTAAAAAGTCTCTTAAAAGGTATGGTTGGCAGAGGTAGGGGTAAAGGAAAGAGCGCCCCTGCCATGTCCTCAGCCAGTAAGAATGTAGGTGACCGTACCAGCACTGTGGGCACCATCCATTTTTCTAGGCCCAGTACAGGTAGCAGCAGCCCAGTGCCTGATGGTAGTAATAGGAGCAGCAGCAGGAAAAAAAAGGTTGCCCCTGTTTTCCAGGGGTCGTGTGGTTTTGGAGGATAGTACAGCTTTTGTGAACTGGTTGACTTATTCTTGTTCTTAGAAGAGTCTGTCCATATGACATTAAGCCAGGTGTCAGTGGATTCCTCATTATCTACAGTTTCATGATGTGGTGGAAATATCCATGCCAGATGCTCTGTTAATCATCTCTGTCTTTGCTTCCTCCCCTGAGTGCTAAGCAGAAGGGAAGCATTAGCCATGAGAAGGAGTTGTGTGAGGACCGTCAGCCTTTGGAGCATGTTGCAGAGGTAGTGGAGGTGGAAGCTGTGGCCAAGCATAGCAATAGTGGGACTGGTGGTGGTAGGGGTGGTGAGGATACTCTAAGGCATCATGGTGGATATGCTAAGGTGGAGCAAAGAGCCCATGATCAGATATTGGAAGTTCATGCTGAGAGGAGTGGTGGGACAATAAGGATTGATTATGCAGATGTAGTCTTGAACAGGACATTGGGACCAGGTGAGGAGGAAGAGGAGGCATACAGGCAATAGTATTCACCCAGTCAGCCTGTTGTAGTAGGCGTAATTCACACCTGGTTGTTGGTGGTGCAAGCCCTCTTGAACCAATTTGTTGACTCCACGGCCTTAAGTCACCTTATGGGGTATGCCAGCCAAAGTGGGGTGTGCCCAATCTAGTTGCCATTATTTTGCAAAAAAAAAAAATCCCTGCTTTGCACAATCATGTGAGAGAGTGGGCCTCTCCATGCAGTTGTCAGTGTGCAGCACAGTGCATGCCACAGGAGATACTTGGAGTATTAGCTATGGCCAGGGCAAACACATGTCTTTTACAGCCAACTGGATCAACATCTTGCAGAATGAGTCTTAACCGTAACGAGACCAGGAATAAGTAGTGACACCTCTATGGTTGCACCGATCTGTTTTAACTTTTTACACCTGCCGCCTATCCTCCTTCTCCCCCTCATCTAGGTCCTCCTCCACGGACATCTTGCATTCCCCCACAGGGATGAGCGTAGCTTTCCATCCTCCTTTAATTGATGCAAAGCCTTTCAATAAAGTATTACATCTGGTAAACCTAAACGAGAAAAGCCCCACAGTGGAGGCATTGCAGCTCTTTCTGCAGAAGGAACTTCACACCTGCTCTCTACTCAAAATCTTAGGATAGGAAATGTGGTCACTGTGGAGTCGGGGTGTTAGGTGCAGGGCAGACGTTATGGCCCAAGGGGCAGATGGTATTAACCCCTTCTTGTCATGACGCCAGGGCGTGGTTTAGCCTTAACCACCCGAAGGTAATACCGCTGATCCTGGGTTAGTCAGGGGCAATGAAGACAGCAACGCCAGATTAAGGATAACGGCAGTTTTACTGAGGCAAGACAGGTGATACAGTCTTTGCAGTACAGCAAAATATCCCAGGGAGGTGACTAGTGACACAGGGGGACCTCGCAGGCTTGCTGGGACTTGCAGTAGTTAGACTGACTTTAGTGCAGGCCACGGTGACTACAGATGGACTTGACTTGACAGAGATGGTGACTGACAATAAGATGACTTGACTTACTGATAACAGACTTGTGGCTGCAGGACTTTAGGCTTGAGGCCTCCAATGCTCTGGACACAGACACTGGAACCCTTGAATTCACTGGACCTCAGCATACAGCAGAAGAGAAGAGAGCGATTGCAGACCCTCTCATTGTTATATAGGGGGGCTGTGCAAGGATACCATAGGTCACTTGGGGGGGTCACCTGGTCACTGGAGCCCTCTGGGTAACAATCATGTGATATAAACATTAAATGAGGCAAACCTATTTACATAATGGGGGTATGCTGCAAGGGAGCCCTGGGGACATGCAGGGACTTTGCCCGACAGGGCAGGAGGAGAGTACGGGGCCACATCATCCTGTACTGGGACATCACAGTCACCAATAACACAAACATTGTGGCTGCGCTGTGTCTAGGTTATTTTATCAGTCTCAGTGATGTACTGGCTATGTGCAGAAAAATTTGCATTAGGTTTAGCCTTTCTTATGCTTTTTAATATACCCTCCTAGACCAACAGTGCCAAAATAGTCTTCCTCCACACCATCTCATTTGCAACATTCCAACAAGGTGGAACTCAACATTACACATGTTAGACCACCTATACCAGCAGTGCAAAGTAGTGACAGACTACCTAAAGCAGTAAACAGACAGTTTTTGGGGTCAGTGTGACTTTCAGCTAAGGCATTGGCATTTAATCAGAAACACCTGTCACATGCTCGGGCCTTTCAAAGAGGCAACACGATTTGTCAGCAAGGACAACAGTGGAATTAGTGATGTTATGCCACTGATTTTCCTTCTGGAGGAAACGTTCTAGGTGATGACTGAGCAAGGAGGGATGGTAGAAGGGTTACATTTGGCTGGCAGCAGTATAAATGTTCTTCTCGAGGAGAAGTTGAATAAGGAGGATGAAGAAGTGGGACCTGAGGAGGAGGATTTGAAGATTAAATTTGTCGAAGGGATAGGGGACAAGAAACCTACACAAGGTGACAGGGATGATGATGAAAACATTGAGAGGAACAACCTTAGCAGTATGGTATGAAGGAAGAACAAGTCCGGGCCTTGGCAAAGCTGACAACGATGGCAAGGTGTATGCTTTCTTGCTTGTGCAGTGACAAGCATATTATGTGCTTGAAGGAAAGAGATGAGTAATGGATAGCCACACTGAGGCTATGTTCACACTTCTGGAATGTCCACACGGAAAATCTCTGTGCAAACATTCCGGAGAGTTCAGGCGCCTGCATAATATGACGGCACTAGGACTATATGGGGTGTGCCATCTCATAGACGGCTATGCATTCCGTGAGGTGTCCGCACAAAATAATGAACAGGTTAGTTCTTTGTGCGGTCTCAGAACACGGAAATTCCAGCCGTGCGCACAGTGCAGCAGACTCTCCTTAAAATCAACGAGACTCTGCTGCTCCTGAATCTCCACCTGGAAATTCTGGATGAGTGAACATGGCCTTAAACCCTCAGTATGAAGCCAAATTGAATTAAAAAAATGTTTTAACTTCCTGAGAAGGGTAAATTGGATTTTTATAGGGTAAAGCTATGTAACCAGCATGCCACAGCTTTCAAGCACCAAATACCTGCCGAACAGGGGTTGTCTCTCCACTCAATACTCCCCTCCCTCTGCCAGCATTACCCCTGCAAATAGCAGGAGCAGTAGCAACAGCATCTTCATGTTAGAGAACTTGATGTAGAAGTTTTTAGATCCAGTATTCCACCCTGACATGAATCATTAGCAAAGGGATGTACACTGTGTAGAATGAGTATATGCCGTATATATACCTATTATTCATAATTCCCGCAGAGAGCTGTAAGTGGCTGGAACCATCTGGCCAATCACAGCTCTCTGCGGGAAATATGAATAAGTGATGTGAATTCTGTTCACATCACTGGCCGGCCGGAGTATAATGCAGAGATGCGAGCGCAGGAGAAAGCCACTCCATCTCTGCAATAGAAAGGACAATCGCATCGGGTATCAGGAGTGACACCCAGAGCGCTCTCTCTATTAGTACAGGTACTACAGCTCCCATCATGGAACAGTCTGTTCCATGCTGTGAGTAGTAGTACTAACTAAAAAATGTAAAGAATAGAGGAAAAAAAGTGAAAACACACATACACACACTTTATGAAGCACAATATTAAAATACATAACTAATAAAAAAAATGTTTTAATTAATTATAAAAAATATTTATATTATTATATAATTTATTTTTACATTTAAATGGCCCCTTTCTACATTTTTATTATTGTCGGCTACATTTTTAGGTCCCTGCCCGCCCACATAAATTGATCCCTGTTTAGAAATTAACATTAACATTTTTTTTTCTTTTTTGGTGGCTTTATAATTTCTTATACACCCAAGAATCTACATTTTGTATAATAGCGGATGAAATAACAGGTGCTAACGGCTGAATAATGTCTTGCAAAATAAAGGGTATATTCATCCTTTAAGACCTTATAACATCTGTCATGTACCATTATTTTGTGGCCGTTTTAACACCTCTGACTACAGACTTATGCAGCCAGGACTACTACTACACCCATCATGGAACAGACTTGTTTCCATGATGGGATTAGTAGTTCCCCGGCTGCGGGAGTCTGCCGATGGCTGGGAAGGCAACATTAGTGTTTGTACTACTACCCCCATCATGGAACAGACTCTGTTCCAGTATGGGGGTTGTAGTTCATTGGCTGATGGATTGACCGCATCGGGTCTCACTTCTGAGACCCGATGTGATCAGAAATTATTAAACAGGGAGCGGACGGCATGCTCGGTTCCCCTGCGATGTACAATGTATTTTTACTTTAACTTTTAAATTCCCCGCCGGGAGCCCTGAATAGCAATCACCGAGGAGAAAAAAAAGTGATACCATAGATAGTAGTACCACCTCCCCTGCTGTCCACTGGCTACAACTTCTCCAAGTCCACCACTGCCTGCTGTCCACTGGCTACAACTTCCCCCCATTCCACCACTGCCTGCTGTCCGCTGGCTACTACAATTAACACCAGTCTACTGCTGTCTGCTGACTACTACATTTACCACCAATCTACTACTGCCTGCTGTCCACTGTGTACTATGACTATTACTAGTCCACCTCTGCCTGCTGTTCTGTCAGCTGGCTACTACAACAACCACAAGTCCACTACAGCCTGTTGTCTGCTGGCTACAACTACCACCAGTCAATCAAGCTTGCTTCTGCTACTTCCAGCCAGGCCTACATATATGCAACCCATGTTTTCCAAAAAAAAGGGGATAGCGCATAGGCGAGTACCCCTTTTTATGGAGTTTGAACATTTCAGGGAAATGTTGTTTCTTTTCTCTATGTTCTTTTTATTAATTTAATGTCTGAGCTAGAGCAGACCATACAGACATAGTCGTGATTTGATTGTTATATATGGCTAATGGATAAAGAAAAAAAAACGATGAAGACATCAGGGTCTCTTACCGATATTTTGACTTGCCCGATCCATTGTGATGTGTCCAGAATGAAGCGTGCTCGCCCCGTTTCATTAGTTTTTCGATCTACATTGATCTTCCTGCTACCAAATGTTACGCCCAGAGAAACCTTAATATTCCGGAGTGGGGCCCCATCCTGACCCTTCACTACCAGCTAAAATAGAAGAAATATATATCACTTGGGTAATAGTGATAGAAAACACAGAGTGGCTATTAATAGTATGTTCTCAGATTGGGTTAACATTAGGGCCCTAATCTCTTTTGTTTATTTACCATGTAGAGGAATCAACAACAAAAATGCACATTATTCTAAACAATGTAAAGTAGTAACACAATAGAGGACAGTGCACTGTTAAAATGGGATATGAAGAAGTTGGGACTCAGAAGGGCCAAATAAAGTTTAGGGCAATGTTCATGAGAACGAAAAAGGTGCTGAAATCCAACTGGAAAAAACAGGTGGACATTTGGCACATTTTCATTTTAATGATCCCATTAAGTGAACAGTGTAAACATAAAAAATACCAACAGTTATTGCCACATCACATCCCAGAAAAAAAAAGAAATTAAAAATGATCAAAAAGTCACATATACACAAAAGTAGAAACTACAAAGCCCTCAATCAATGTGTATGGAAAAAATAAAGTTATAGAGGGTCTAAATAGGGCAATTCTTTAAAGTTTGACTTATTTTGTTCCATGAATTTTTATTGAAATATTTTTTTCTAGTGGAACAATAACAAAAAAGCATGTCAACATAGGTATTGTTTTAATCGTATTGAAGCACAGTGTAAAGAGAACATATTTTACCATACAGCACACTGTGTAAAAACACACACACAAAAAAAAACTAAAGTTGCATTTTACCACCACAAATCTTATTTTTTTCCCTTTCATTGTATATTTTATGGGAAGATTTAAAAAGTGTCATTACAAAGTACAATTGGTCATGCAAAAAATAAAAAAATAAAAAAGCCCTTATATGGGTCTGAGAATGGAAAAATATGAGGGCTTCTTTTTGCGCCACCAATTGTACTTTGTAATGACATCACTTATTTTACTACAAAATCTAAGGTAAAACAAACGTCATCTTGCTTATTTGGGGGGCTTCCCTTTCTATGCAGTGCACTTTTCAGTAAAAATGCCATATTAACTGTATTCTATAGGTCCATACGATTACAAGGATAACTAATTTTTTTAGGTTTTGTTTATTTTACTTCTTCTAAAAAATTATAACTTTTTGTACGAAGATTAGTATACATACAATTGTCCTCTTCTGATTTCATAACTCTTATTTTTCATTATACAGGGACACATGGGGGCTCCTTTTTTGTGCAGTGATCTGTGTTTTTATTGATATTGTATTTGTTTTTATGGAACTTTTTATATATAACTGTTTATTTAAAAAAAATGTTTACAATTTTTCAAAGAGAATACAATAAAGAGAAAAATAAATAGAACAGAAGGAGACCTGTGGTATGCATGCCTGGAATTGACAAGCATTAATAAGATAGGACAAGTATACATCTTAACAAACAAGTGAATTGTGCAGACTCAAGATAGTGCCTTTTTTCTGAGACAGCGATACAGTTCCCATGATAAAGCACAATCATTACATTAGGTTGTAAGGATCTAAATCTGCTTAAATAGACTAAATGCTAAATAAACATATCTGTCTTAAATAGGCAATGTCAGATCCAACAACTTTTTATATGTTGTTACTGATGAAAATTAAAGACCTTTGATAATATGATTGTAATTTTTTTTTAATATTTAATAAAGAAAATGGCCCCTAAAAATCCCACCACTAGGGGTCCTTATACCTACTGGGACACTAACCAGTCCTGTAGCAGCATCAGCTTGTCCATGAGTCATGGACAAGAGATGACTCATGGACAAGGCTACATGAGCAGACGACCAATCACCTCCCACCACCACAAGGGAGGGACACGCCCCCTCCCATCACAAACTAATCACCTCCTACTGTTGGGTCTATAATATTCTGATATATTGATCGCTATATCTATACTCACATGCCTTTGCTAAATCCTATATGCTATTGCTAAATAGTGCAGAAGAACTTTGCTTTCCTTAATTCAAAACATTTCAGCCGCTCTTTGCCCGTAATTAAGGCTAGAACCTTGAGATGGAGATTATGGATACAAGAAGTCTAAACATTGGGCTTTGTGGAGAGATGGAGAAAACTCAAGCTAGAGGGCTTGCAACATAAATGACTTATGCTACGCCATGCTCAAATGACCAATCAGCATATAGAATGATGCATAGTTTTACCTTTCACCCTCCCCTTTTTGTCAGTTTGTAAAAAATGAATGTGATTTCCGTATAATAAACAGAACTCCCTGGGATTCCGAGGAGGGAACTCATACCAACCTGGCCTGGTGTGAATTTTCTTACGTCGACACTCGGAAAATTAGTTCAGAGGTAGTCACTCACAGATTAAGGCCGCACATTAACCCATCCTTAACATTTGGTGGCAGCGGTGAGATGACGGAACCACACTCGAGGGAAGATACGAATCCAGTGGAGGGACACTTTGAGCCGCCCGAGGCAACCCATTATTACCCAAACTAGGGGCCTGATCAACCCCACGAAAACACAGCAAGTCTGCTGATTGTTGTGAATCTGTAGTCTTGCTTGTGTTTTTGGCTAGTTTTTGTGGGAGTCTGGACAGCCTATGTCGACCCTTTAGGATTTAACTTGTAGCGACAGAGATATTCCCTCTGTGTTGTTCTCTTGTTCTCTGGTTTTTAGTCGCTTGTGATTGACTGCCGCTTTTTTTTTTCTTTTTCTTTCCTCCCTTTTGCCTGTCACAAACTTGCAAGCTTATAAAAACAATATATTTTTCTCTAACACTTAGCTGTGAGTCTCTTATTAACTAATGTTGTGGACAGTGTTCAGAAGAAAAGTCAGATTCGGCTCCTAATGCCAACAATAATAATCACGGCAAGGAGGATTTAACTTAACTGTGAAAGACTCAGTGGGTTTTTTGAGTCTTTAAAAATCAATTTTTTTCCGGATTATTAGGATTTAATTTAATTTTTGAATCTAGTGGATTTGGTGAAGGAAGCAAAGTGACATAGATTTTTGAGTTCTAGGTTCTCTAATAACTTCTTTGGGCTGTATGTGGGCACGATAGCTTTTTCTGGATGTCAGACAAGCTGATAGTTTTAGAAGATGGTCTTGTAACTTTTTCTGGTTCAGAGGATGGCATTACTATTAGCTTCTGTTGTACTGGAGTAGGAGTGGCTCTCGTATCTTTTATATTGGATTAGTAATGCATAAGAGTAGCAGATTATAGTAGCATCATACACACGGTGGTTGTCACTTTGACACCCTTTTTGTTCCGTGTTTAGTATCAATTTGTTTGGCCAATCCACTGTGAGTTTTTGTTAATAGGGTAATTTGAAACCCTCTCTCATACGAAGAAAAAGCTTTAAAATTGTTCAGTTCTTGCATTGATTGACTTTTAGAGATAAAGATGAAAACTTTGCCATCTTTGTTTAAAAGCCAGACTGCTTCTGTCCCTGGATATTTAGAGGCACGTGCAATAGTCATGCACCGTAAAGGGGAAAAGCATCTTGAAAAAATGAAGAAACTTATGTCTATATGTGGCATTTATGAGCGGGGTAGATTACACCCAGACTTATGGGCTGACGCCATCAAAAAGCATAAGGGAATATTGATAAGGATAATGATTTGTTGGCTGCTGCCCAAGCTTGGTATCGTACGTCATGTTCCATAACAAAAGAAGAATATGTGGAGGAGGAAACCAGAGATGAGAAGAACAATGTGATTATGTATTTGTATTACAAAGATAGAGACTTTTTACCGCTCGATAATGATGATGATCCCAGCTGTTGGTTGTGTTCCCGTTGTGGTCAGCAAAACCTGCCCTCAGTAGAAGACTGTGTTTCCTGTTGTCAAGCATGGCCTGTAAATGCCCCACCATGTACTGCCACAGCACCTCCGTATACTGGAAAAATGGAAGCCCCCCCAAAAAATGCACACACCCAACTGTATTCTATTGAACCTCCGTATAGTGGTGGCCATGTTACTACAGTCACTTCTTGTGCTGTCAGCCATCTTGGAGTGCCCGGAAGTGTGGCTTACCCTACTTCCTGTACTGGCAGCAATCTTGAAGGCCCAGGAAGTGCGGCCCCACCTACTTCCTCTTTTGTCAGCCATCTCGGTTCACCCAATCTACTTACTCCATGTAATGAGCCCTTATCCAGTACACCCAAACAGAACTTGCCAGTTGCTGGAAGGTTTCCAAATGGAACTTCCTCTAGTGCTGAAGCACTTGATCTCTTTCCAGGTATAACACAGGATGAGAGTTATTTTCAGGGGTGTGGAAATTTGAAAAAAAACTACTTGTCCAAGGGACTAAAGCGGAACACAATCTACTTGTCCCTCAAGAAAATCCACTTGTCCACCAAAATAGTACGATCCCCCCCCACTAGACCACCAGGGATGGATATAAGATCCCTTTAGACACTGCTGTCAACTTAGACAGCGATGATCTAATGGTTTAATAGCAGCCACAGTGATCGCAGCATGCCAGGCTATTAGCGGAGGGAAAGCTGTAGATAGCTCCTTTTACACAGCTCCATCCCCCGTACACAGCTCCATCCCCCATACACAGCTCCATCCCCCTCCCCCTGATCTGTCTCCACAGGACCTCATCTACCACGGAGAGGCTGCAAATTTGCATGGGGAAAACACAGAGCAGGGGGGGGAGCAGGGGAGAGAGGATGTCCATGCACATTTCTGTGTGTGAGGAGGACAGACTGGGGCACGGGGTGGGTTCTCTGAGCAGCAGCTACAGAAATCAGCTGGGGGCCGCCGCCTCCATACACCCTGAGCACAGGTGTGAGGTGAGATTTCCGAAGTCGGTCCGGCCCTGCTAGCCCGATACAGGGCTAAATCTACGGAAAATTCACCTGCCCGGCGCCCCAAAACTACTTGTCCCGGGCGTCGGGCGATAGGATTCCCACATCCCTGTATTTTGTACGTAATGACCAGATATATGGCCTATACCCAAATCAAACCCACACACTCCCGGATCAGCCCTCACTGGAAAGCTCTGTATTTCATTCTGCTCATAATTGCTGTGCCTCACCAAGAAGTCAGACCTCTGTACCCAGTGAAGACAGTCCTCCAGCCCAAGATGAACCCCATGCACAGTTTCAGTCTCCTACCAATGATGATCCTTATCAGTCCCCAGGAAAGATAACACTTTCACCTGTTAATACAATCACACCTACTGTGGTGCAATTTCATGAGCCTCCCAATACCTCCAACAGTAACATGTACCAAACCATTATATCAAATATGGTGTCTGAATCTTTTCAACCGGTCCTTGGAACAAAGATCTGGAATAACACCCTACTCCGGATTGGCATGAGTTCCATGAAAACCCAGCAAGTGCAAGCTATAGTTAACCCTGCAAATCCATATCAATGATGGCCTTGCTGCTGCCTTAGTGCATGCAGGGGGGACTTGTATACAGCATGACTCTGATCTTTGGGACTACAAGGGCCCATTTCAACCTCCCAACTGGCCATTACAGGCGCTGGGACACTGCCTTTCAACATGTTGTTGGTCCCAGATTTTGCGCTGCCCAACATGATGCCTGCATAAGGCAGCTTCAGTCCACAATACACCACATTCTTGATCTAGCTGGAGAGAAGGAAATTACCTTTCTGGCCATTCCACCCATCAGTTCTGGATTCTTTGGATCTCCTCCTAATATCTGTGCCAATACAATAGTGTCCAGTATTGAGAATCACAAGCCAATACCAACATTGCAAGAAATCAGGCTTGTCTCTAAAACATACAAAACAGTCCAAGCTCTGGTGGATGCTGTCAACTTGTTAAAGAAACCTAAACTCTTGGGTAAACACCCACTGACACGTGAGGATTCAGATAACCTACAACATGGATTACCCAGATCAATGCCAACTAAACTTGTGCCGATACAGCCTGATTATTCCGGAGATCTCAGGCATATTTTTGGTGAATCCAGTCCACCGCAAACTATGTCAATACCACTTACCTATGGTGGTATTAAATGGTCTGAAAAACCTCTTTCAGAAACTCTTTATAAATATGTTCTGTTTACCTCGGTGCAAGTACATAATCTCCTAGCCCAACTCCCTGACCCAGAGAAACAGCCAATGCTTTTCTACAGAAGAATCAAGCAAATCCAACAAACCTATTCATCAGTATGGAAGGATTTATATAATCTAGTCTCTATTAGAACTGGAGACGCCTTCTGGCCTATCATTTCCGCCAGCCTTGATATTTCTGCTATTGTGGATGAGGAGACATACTCTTCTGGCGTAGAATTCTGCCGACAACTACAAGCTTGGGCCAGAGGCAGACTAGCCTCAAGCTTCACCATTTTCTCTGATGCCTCTCAGGAACCTATGGAATCAGCTGAAAAGTTTTTCTCCAGACTACTTAATCTGTTCCAGGATCAAGGTTATGACCTAGGAAGCGAATTCCATTAGAAACTCTTCATTAGCACCTTTGCTACTGGCCTACACGATGCTGAAGAATGGCTTACAGACACTAGGTCTGAATACATGACACTTGAACCAAAACAGCTTTCACTCATTGTCGAAGCTATTGAAAAACAAACTGAAGTGGCACCTACTAAGAAGAGCTCGGATGTGTCAATCTTGAGGAAGTTGCCATTTAGGCGACGGATCGCGTGGGGTAGTTTGTGACCCCGTCCTCTGTCTTTGCATTGTGGATTCCATACTGCCTCACTCTGGTCTGGGACGCTTGCTTCATGTCCATACTGCGCAAGTATCGAGATTATAGTGTTCTTAATGAACACAAACTATACTTTCATTGTGCATTCTTTATCATTTATTGAGCAAGTGGGCTGGCAGGCTCCAGTACTGTGGAGGCTATTTTACATTGTATTATTGTGTATTGAGGACGGGGGTGTCTTTAGGTGAGGGGGTTCATGGCCCCTCTCCTAGGTTGTGCACTGGTTCTTTTGAGTCAGTTTTTTAGATGTTTTTAAAACCCCTTTTGTACTGAGTAATGTGTGTGCAATACATTGTTCTGCTATTTAATATTTTTTGAGCATAATAAAAATTCTTTGAATATGACTTTTTGGTGTGCTACTAATTGCAGTGAATTTCTTTTTCTTCCTCTTTTACACGGATGTGTCAATCTATCAAGATGCACTGATGATGCTTAGTGCTACAGCACAATACCAGGTTCAGAATTATGTCTCTCAGTTCCAAACCATTCCTGCTCGGCACCGTGTTCAGAATTATCCCCCTCGAAGATCACCTGTCAGAACGATCATCTGCTACAGATGTGGTAAAATCGGACATGTCCAGCAACACTGCAGATCCAAACCTCTTCCTTATTACTACTGAATGGATTCAGCCACTGCAAGGCCGATGTCACAAAACCGCCATAATATGGACCAAAAACAATCTGGACCTCTCTCTGGACACCCAAACCACTCCAGGATGAATCAACAATGAAGAATCGACAATAGAATAACTCAAGAGAATTCAGCTAATCATGTCTCATATAGAGTGAATTCAGGTAGAAGAAAGACAGGGTGCTACAGCTCACTTACCATGCTCTCCCAGTCAGACTGGGAGGCTGCTAGGAAAGAAATGACCCATGTGTAGCTAACTACTACTTATATAGGGTTGGGCTGAGGGGGTGGGGAAGAGTGCAGACACATGTACAAAAAAAAAAAACAGGGGATAGAAAACACAATGTGAATTCAGGTAGAAGAAAGACATGGTCGCACATCTACAATCTTGTACAATGATCTAATTGCTTCTCAGCATAATTTCAAAAACTAACAGGTTGTTAGTATACGTTTTGATCAAAAAGTACAAAGCCCACTCACCACGTCAAGGCCACCTATCCAGAGTGGGTCCCTAACATCCCTAGCATAAAATGGTGTAGCACTGGGCGGCGACCACCACCGCCGCGACACCAGTGCCCACAGGGGGAACGACCCACTGGCAGAGCGGCCCCAATGCCACTCAAACCAGTTCATGGGTCGCACCTCCCCACAGACACGGCGCCACGGCAGCAACAGACGCAGCACAGCACCACACCAGTGTGAACAGGGTATATGTCTCATATAGAAACTGTCAAAAATCCGGATCTAGTCCTGAAACTCCTGAAACTCAAAGCCACCAATAAATATAAGAATGATGGGATGCACCTTGAATTATCTCAATCCCTCACATTGAAGAAGTCGGTATTTTGCAAGCCTCTCCACTGATGGTCATGAATATCGAAATGAAGACTATACCCGATGTCTATCTACAACAAATTCCTGACTGTCTGGTCCAAAGGCCCAGATGATATTGGACTCTTGCCTGTTCCGCCTCTTAAGGTCTTCTTAAAACCCGGAGCCAAGATACCTAGAGTACCCCAGTATTCGCTCAAAGCAAACCAAGAAACTTCTCTTTCTGAACAAATCGCAACTCTTCTCAAGAATGGAGCCTTAATCAAATGTGTTTCCCCAGCAAACACCCCTTTGTTTCCAGTAAAGAAAAAGACACTAAAAGGACTACCTAAGAAGTTCTGCATGGTACATGACCATCGTGCCATTAATGCTGCCACAGTTGTGGATACTCGCACATACTCTGCTCAGCTCAATACCACCACATACCAAGTTTTTTACTGTTCTGACTTAGCCAATGCTTTCTTCAGCGTTCCTTTGCATCCAGACTGGTAATACCTCTTTGCCTTTACTCACCAAGGAGGACAATACACCTGGACACGCTTGCCTCAGGGAGCTCAAAACTACCCTAAATACTTTTCTCTAGCCTTATCCACCTGTCTGTATCCATGGTTATGTGCCCATCCTAATGTGACTTTTAGAGATGAGCGAACTTTTCAAAAATTCGATTCCGCCGATTCGCCGAATTTTCCGAAAAAGTTAGTTTTGTTTCGAATTTTTTTGCGGCGAACCGCTATTAAAAAAGACTATTTCTAGCCTACATACAGCCTCTATAGGGGTATAGAAAACATTGCTGTGTTCTAAAACGCATATGGAGTGTGCTGGGTTAGTGAAATAATATTGTTATTCAGAATAACATGCAGATTACCGGCCTCGCTTTTAGAATCACTGCCGCACAGCAGCACAATTACAGAGCCTGGTGGTGGCATCAGTGTCAGGAGACCACATAGTGACTGAATGACACAGCGTGGAGGTATTGGCAGCATGAGGACACCATATAGTGGCTGAATGGCACAGCGTGGAGGTGTTGGCAGCATGAGGAAACCATATAGTGGCTGAAACACACCGCTTGGATGAAGCTGAAGCATGAGGAGACCATATAGTGGCTGAATGACACAGCGTGGAGGTGTTGGCAGCCTGAGGACACCATATAGTGGCTGAATGACACAGCTTGGATGAAGCTGAAGCATGAGGACACCATATAGAGGCTGAATGATACAGCATGGACAGCTTGTCAGCATGAGGAGACCATATAGTGGCTGAATGGCACAGCGTGGATGTGTTGGCAGCATGAGGACACCATATACTGGCTGAATGGCACAGCGTGGAGGTGTTGGCAGCATGAGGACACCATATAGTGGCTGAATGACACAGTGTGGAGGTGTTGGCAGCATGAGGACACCATATAGTGGCTGAATGATACAGCTTGGATGAAGCTGAAGCATGAGGACACCATATAGTGGCTGAATGACACAGCATGGACAGGTTGTCAGCATGAGGAGACCATATAGTGGCTGAATGACACAGTGTGGAGGTGTTGGCAGCATGAGGAGACCATATAGTGGCTGAATGACACAGCGTGGAGGTGTTGGCAGCATGAGGACACCATATAGTGGCTGAATGACACAGCTTGGATGAAGCTGAAGCATGAGGACACCATATAGTGGCTTAATGACACAGCATGTGTTACGGTGAGCGCTCCGGGTCCCTGCTCCTCCCCGGAGCGCTCGCAGCGTTCACCTCCGTGCAGCGCCCCGGTCAGACCCGCTGACCGGGAGCGCTGCACTAGTGTCACCGGCGGGGATGCGCCCCGCGTAGCGGGATGCGCCCGCGGCTCGCATCCCAATCTCCTCACCTGCCCCGTCCTCCGTCTGCTCAGTCCCGGCGCACGCGGCCCAGCTCCCTAGGGCGCGCGCGCGCCATCTCTGAGATTTAAAGGGCCAGTGCGCCATTGATTGGCGCCTGGCCCAATCAGTACCTGCACCTGTGCCCTCCTTATAAAAACCCACTTCCCCTTCCTGTCATCGCCGGATCTTGTTGCCTAGTGCCAGTGAAAGCGTTTTGTGTATGTTCCAAGCCAGTGTTCCAGACCCTCTGCTGTTGCCCCTGACAACGATCCTTGCTGCCTGCCCTGACCTTCTGCTACGTCCGACCTTGCTCTTGCCTTGTCCCTTGTACCGCGCCTGTCTCAGCCGTCAGCTGGGGTTTGGTCGCTATTGGGTGGAACGACCTGGGGGTTACCTGCCGCTGCAAGTCCATCCCGCTTTGAGGTGGGCTCTGGTGAAAACCAGTAACCCCTTAGACTCCGTTCCCCTGGTACGGCCCACGTCATCACCCCACTGACACAGAGGATCCAGCACCAGTTACCTCGCTGCATACCTATCCGGATCCTGACAGTAGATCCGGCCATGGATCCCGCTGAGGTCACGCTGCCTGTTGTCGCTGACCTTACCACGGTGGTCGCCCAGCAATCCCAACAGATCGCGCAACAAGGACAGCAGCTGACCCAACTGACCTTCATGCTGCAACAACTTCTGCCACAGCTTCAGCAATCATCTCCTTCGCCAGCTCCTGCACCTCCTCCGCAGCGAGTGGCCGCTCCCAGCCTCCGCCTGTCTCTACCGGACAAGTTTGATGGGGACTCTAAACAGTGCCGTGGTTTCCTGTCCCAGTGTTCCCTACACTTAGAGATGACGTCGGACCAATTCCCCACTGAACGGTCTAAGGTGGCTTTCGTGGTCAGTCTCCTGTCTGGAAAGGCCTTGTCATGGGCCACACCACTCTGGGACCGCAATGATCCTGCTACAGCTACTATCCAGTCCTTCTTCGCTGAAGTTCGTAGTGTCTTTGAGGAGCAAGCCCAGGCCTCCTCTGCCGAGACTGCTTTGCTGAACCTAGTCCAAGGGAGTTCTTCCGTAGGCGAATACGCCATCCAGTTTCGTACCCTTGCCTCAGAACTATCCTGGAACAATGAGGCCCTCTGCGCGGCCTTCAAGAAAGGCTTATCCAGCAACATCAAAGATGTACTGGCCGCACGAGAAATTCCTGCTAACCTGTCTGAACTTATCCATTTGGCCACCCGCATCGACATGCGTTTCTCTGAAAGACACCAGGAGCTCCGACAGGAAAAGGATCTTGTTTGCACCTGGCGATTTCTCTCCCCGGCTCCTCTCTTCCCAAGTCCACTGCAATCTGTTCCTGTGCCTTCTGCCGAGGAGGCTATGCAAGTGGATCGGTCCCGCCTGACCCTACAAGAGAGGACTTGCCGCCGTAATGAGAATCTATGCCTGTACTCTGCTAGTACCGAACATGCAGATTTGGGACTTATTATATACCTGTGTTGTGGTTTACCTGGATGACATCTTGATTTTCTCCTCTAGCCTGGAGGAACATCGTCATCATGTCCGTCAAGTGCTCCAGAGACTTCGTGAAAATCATCTGTATGCCAAAATGGAAAAATGTCTCTTTGAATGCAATTCTCTTCCTTTCCTAGGTTACCTAGTCTCTGGCCATGGGCTTTGAATGGACCCAGACAAACTGTCAGCGGTTTTAGATTGGCCACGCCCTTCTGGACTCTGTGCTATCCAACGCTTTCTGGGATTTGCCAACTACTACCGACAGTTTATTTCCCATTTCTCCACCATTGTGGCCCCTATTGTGGCCCTGACCAGGAAGAATGCCAACCCTAAGTCATGGCCTCCTCAAGCAGATGAGGCCTTCAATCGTCTCAAAACTGCCTTTGCTTCTGCTCCCGTACTCTCCAGACCTGATCCATCTAGGCCCTTCTCGCTGGAGGTAGACGCCTCCTCGGTGGGAGCTGGAGCAGTACTCCTACAGAAAAATTCTTCCGGACATGCTGTTACTTGTGGTTTCTTTTCTAGGACCTTCTCTCCGGCGGAGAAAAACTACTCCATTGGTGATCGCGAACTACTGGCCATAAAATTGGAGCTTGAAGAATGGAGGCACCTGCTGGAGGGATCCAAATACCCAGTTATTATATACACTGATCACAAGAATCTCTCTTATCTTCAGTCTGCCCAACGGCTGAACCCTCGCCAGGCTAGGTGGTCGCTGTTCTTTGCTCGTTTTAACTTTGAAATTCATTTTCGACCTGCTGACAAGAACATTAGGGCTGACGCCCTCTCTCGTTCATCGGATGCCTCTGAAGTGGAAGCTTCCCCGCAACACATTATTCCTCCGGACTGTCTGTTCTCCACTTCTTCAGCCTCCATCAGACAAACTCCTCCAGGGAAGACCTTCGTCTCTCCACGCCAGCGCCTCAGGATTCTCAAGTGGGGACACTCCTCACACCTCGCAGGCCATGCTGGCATCAAAAAATCCATCCAGCTCATCTCTCGATTTTATTGGTGGCCTACCCTGGAAGCTGATGTTGTTGATTTTGTGCGGGCTTGTACAGTCTGTGCCCGGGACAAGACACCTCACCATAAGCCTGCTGGTCTCCTCCATCCTCTGCCCGTTCCTGAGCGACAATGGTCTCAGATTGGTATGGACTTTATTACTGACTTACCTTTATCCCATGGAGGATAGATTCTGCCCCGGAGTGGAGTAGTACCAGGGAGGAGGCAAAGTCTCTGCTTGTTTTTTGCAAAAAACATCAGCATAGTCCAGATAGGCCTCGGGGAGACCTGGTATCGGAGGAGCCACAGGGTCTTGACTGACAGTACTGGGAGCAGGCTTAAGACAGTTCTTGTGGCAAATAGTACCCCAGTTCTTGATCTCCCCGGTGGTCGAAAGGGTTGGGGAATGGCGTTGAAGCCACGGTAGTCAAAGAAGAATTTCCGAAGTGCAGTTAGAGAGGACCAGAAATTCAATCTTTTCGTGATGGGGTCCAATGCACATTAAGAGGGGTTCCGTGCGGTAACGCACAGTCCAGTCCAATCTTTCATTATTAACAGAGGCGATGTAGAGGGGTCGGGCGAGACTGGTCACCGGGATGTTGAACCTGTTGATGAAAGAGGCCAAAATAAAATTTCCTGCAGATCCGGAATCCAAGAAGGCCACAGCTGAGAAGGAGAAGGTAGAAGAAGAAATCCGCACAGGCACAGTAAAACGTGGAGAAGCAGAGTTCACATCTAGAACTGTCTCACCTTTGTGCGGAGTCGGAGTGTGTCTTTCCTGACGTGGAGGTCGGATAGGACAATCCTTTAAGAAGTGTTCGGTACTGGCACAGTACAGGCAAAGGTTCTCCATGCGGCGTTGTGTCCTCTCTTGAGGTGTCAAGCGAGACCGGTCAACTTGCATAGCCTCCACGGCGGAAGGCACAGGAACGGATTGCAGTGGACCAGAGGAGAGAGGAGACGGGGAGAGAAACCGCCTCGTGCGAACAAAGTCCATATCCTGGCGGAGCTCCTGACGCCTTTCGGAAAAACGCATGTCAATGCGGGTGGCAAGATTAATAAGTTCATGCAGGTTAGCAGGGATTTCTCGTGCGTCCAGCACATCTTTGATGTTACTGGATAGGCCTTTTTTAAAGGTCGCGCAGAGGGCCTCGTTATTCCAGGACAATTCGGAGGCGAGAGTACGGAATTGGATGGCGTACTCGCCAACAGCAGAATTACCCTGGACCAGGTTCAGCAGGGCAGTCTCGGCAGAAGAGGCTCGGGCTGGTTCCTCGAAGACACTTCGAATCTCCGTGAAGAAAGAGTGTACAGAGGCAGTGACAGGATCATTGCGGTCCCAGAGCGGTTTGGCCCATCACAGGGCTTTCCCAGACAGAAGGCTGACTACGAAAGCCACCTTTGACCTTTCAGTTGGAAATTGGTCCGACATCATCTCCAAATGCAGGGAACATTGTGAAAGAGTCCCCATCAAATTTGTCCGGCAATGATAAACGGAGGCTGGATGCGGCCACTCGCTGCGGAGGAGGTGCAGGAGCTGGCGGAGGAGATGGTTGCCGAAGCTCTGGTAGAAGCTGCTGTAGCATCACGGTCAGTTGAGACAGCTGGTGGCCTTGTTGCGCTATCTGTTGCGACTGCTGGGCGACCACCGTGGTGAGGTCAGCGACAACTGGTAGCGGGATCCATGGCCGGATCTACTGTCACGATTCGGCTGGCTGGAGGTGGATCCTCTGTGCCAGAGAGGGATTGGCGTGGACCGTGTCGGTGGACCGGTTCTAAGTTGCTACTGGTTTTCACCAGAGCCCGCCGCAAAGCGGAATGGTCTTGCAGCGGCGGTAGCAACCAGGTCGTATCCACCGGCAACGGCTCAACCTCTCTGACTGCTGAGATAAGCGCGGTACAAGGGAGTAGACAAGAGCAAGGTCGGACGTAGCAGAAGGTCAGGGCAGGCAGCAAGGATCGTAGTCAGGGGCAACGGCAGGAGGTCTGGAACACAGGCTAGGAACACACAAGGAAACGCTTTCACTGGCACAATGGCAACAAGATCCGGCAAGGGAGTGCAGGGGAAGTGAGGTATAAATAGGGAAGTGCACAGGTGAAGGTACTGATTAAAACCCATGCGCCAGTGGCGCACCGGCCCTTTAAATCGCAAAGACCCGGCGCGCGCGCGCCCTAGGGAGCGGGGCCGCGCCGGGACAGCACAGACGGGGAACGAGTCTGGTAAGCGGGTTGGGATGCGCATCGCGAGCGGGCGCGTCCCGCATCGCAAATCACATCCCGGCTGGGAACATTATCGCAGCGCACCCGGTCAGCAGGTCTGACCGGGGCACTGCGAATAGGAGAACGCTGTGAGCGCTCCGGGGAGGAGCGGGGACCCGGAGCGCTCGTTTGTTTTCTAAAACTTTCTCTCCGGCAGAAAAAAATTACTCCATTGGAAATCGTGAACTTCTAGCCATCAAGTTAGCACTCGAAGAATGGAGGCATCTATTGGAGGGTTCCAAACACCCCATTGTCATTTACACTGACCACAAGAATCTCTCGTACCTCCAGTCTGCCCAGCATCTGATTCCTTGCCAGGCTAGATGGTCGTTGTTTTTTGCCCGTTTTAACTTCGAGATTCACTTTCGTCCTGCAGACAAAAATGTCAGGGCTGACGCCCTTTCACGTTCCTCTGATGCCACCGAATCTGAAGCCCCTCTACAGCATATCGTACCTCCTGAGTGCCTGGTCTCCTCTGCTCCAGCTTCATTAGGACAAACTCCTCCTGGAAAGACTTTTGTTCCTCCACGCCTTTGCCTCAAGATCCTCAAATGGGGACATTCCTCTCACCTTGCTGGCCATGCTGGTATTAAAAAGTCCATCCAGCTTATTTCTCGTTTGTATTGGTGGCCTACGCTAGAGGGTGACGTCACTGATTTCATTCGGGCCTGTACTGTTTGCGCCCGGGATAAAACCCCTTGCCTGGCAACACCGTCATCTGGGTGGTCATTGATCATTTCTCCAAAATGGCACACTGTGTTCCACTTCCAGGTCTTCCTTCTGCGCCCCAATTGGCGAAGCAATTTTTTCTGCATATTTTTCGCCTTCACGGGCTTCCCACGCATATCGTCTCGGATAGAGGCATTCAATTTGTGTCGAAATTTTGGAGAGCTCTCTGTAACCAATTAAAAATCAAATTAAATTTCTCGTCCTCCTATCACCCCCAATCCAATGGACAAGTAGAGAGAGTAAACCAGATTCTTGGTGACTATTTGTGACATTTTGTCTCCTCCCGCCAAGACGATTGGGTCGACCTTCTACCCTGGGCTGAATTCTCGTACAATTTAAAAAATTTGGAATCCTCTGCCAAATCCCCGTTCTTTGTGGTGTACAGCCGTCACCCTCTGCCCCCCTCCCCATTCCCACTTCTTCTGGACTGCCTGCTGTAGATTAAGTTACCCGGAACTTCTCTGTTATCTGGAAGGAGACTCAAAAGTCGCTCCTACTGGCCTCGTCTCGTATGAAGAGACATGCTGATAAGAAGAGAAGAACTCCTCCTGTCTTCGCTCCTGGGGACAAAGTGTGGCTCTCTGCTAAGTATATCCGCTTTCGCGTTCCCAGCTACAAGCTGGGCCCACGTTACCTTGGACCATTTAAAATCAAGAGTCAAATCAATCCTGTCTCCTACAAACTTCATCTTCCTCCTTCTCTTCGTATCCCTGACTCCTTTCATGTTTCCCTTCTCAAACCTCTCATTCTTAACCGCTTTTCCCCCAAGGTCACCGTTCCTGCTCCTGTCTCTGGCTCCTCTGATGTCTTCACTGTAAAGGAAATCCTCGCCTCCAAGGTAGTCAGAGGTAAAAAAAAATATTCTCGTAGACTGGGAGAATTGTGGCCCCGAAGAGAGGTCTTGGGAACCCGAGGATAATATCCTCGACAAGGAGCTCATTCACAGGTTCCTAGGCTCCAAAAAGAGGGGGGAGACCAAAGGGGGGGGTACTGTTACGCCGAGCGTCCGGGTCCCTGCTCCTCCCCGGAGCGCTCGCGGTGTTCACCACTGTGCAGCGTCCCGGTCAGACCCGCTGACCGGGAGCGCTGCACTAGTGTCACCGGCGGGGATGCGACCCGCGTAGCGGGATGCGCCTGCCCGCGGCTCGCATCCCAATCTCCTCATTTGCCCCGTCCTTAGTCTGCTCAGTCCCGGCGCGCGTGGCCCAGCACCCTAGGGCGCGCGCGCCGGCTCTCTGAGATTTAAAGGACCAGTGCGCCATTGATTGGTGCCTGGCCAAATCAGTACCAGCACCTGTGCCCTCCTTATAAAAATCTACTTCCCCTTCCTGTCATCGCCGGATCTTGTTGCCTAGTGCCAGTGAAAGCATTTTGTGTATGTTCCAAGCCAGTGTTTTGTGTATGTTCCAAGCGTTTTGTGTATGTTCCAAGCCAGAACCTCTGCTGTTGCCCCTGACTACGATCCTTGCTGCCTGCTCTGACCTTCTGCTATGTCCGGCCTTGCTCTTGCCTTGTCCCTTGTACCGCGCCTGTCTCAGCCGTCAACTGGGGTTGAGTCACTATCGGGTGGAACGACCTGGGGGTTACCTGCCGCTGCAAGTCCATCCCGCTTTGCGGCGGGCTCTGGTGCAAACCAGTAACCCTTTAGACTCCGTTCCCCTGGTACGGCCCACGTCATCACCCCACTGACACAGAGGATCCACCACCAGTGTCCTCGATGCATACCTATCCGGATCCTGAC
The DNA here is from genome assembly GCF_029499605.1 of Hyla sarda. NCBI lineage: Eukaryota > Metazoa > Chordata > Amphibia > Anura > Hylidae > Hyla > Hyla sarda. The sequence continues at coordinate 27,079,383 of NC_079195.1, forward strand.
AGAATGGACTGGTTGTCAGCATGAGGAGATCATATAGTGGCTGAATGACACAGCCCTGAGTTGCCAGCAGCATGAGTAGGCACTAGGCCTTCACAATCCCTAAGTTTAAAAGATGAATTAAGAAATTTAAACCGAAGATTTTGGATAGCGGGTGTTACCTATGAGAAAATTTGAAATTCCCAGGCCCAGCAGCGCCATCAGTAAACCATATATTGCCTGAATAACACAGCCTGGAGTTGGCTGATGCATGAGTACGCACCAAAGCTTCACAATCCCTACGAAAAAAGACAAACATTTTTGATGGAAATTTTTTACAAAAATTTAGGACAGTGGGTGCTACCTATATATTGCCTCAATGACACAGCCTGGAGTTGGCTGATGCACGAGTACGCACAAAAGCTTTACAATCCCTAAGAAAAAAGACAAAGATTTTTTACGAAAAAAATTTACGAAAATTTAGGACAGCGTGTGCTACCTATATATTGCCTCAATGACACAGCCTGGAGTTGGCTGATGCATGAGTACACACCAAAGCTTCACAATCCCTATGAAAAAAAGACAAAATTTTTTATGAAAAATGTTTACGAAAATTTAAGACAGCGGGTGCTACCTATATATTAACTGAATGACGCAGCCTAGAGTGGGCTGAAGCATGAGGAGACCATTGAAATGTCTCATTTAAAAAAAAAAAAATTAGATCAAAATTTGTGTCCCGGACCCCACCGTGTGGGTACAAAGGACGTAATGTCACAAGCACCCACAGGGCTCATGTGGCCGTGAGATGTAGGCGCAACGTCTCCATTGCCCTGACCGGCCATTTTTTGTTTTTGTACCTTTGTTTAAAAACAAGCGCAGATCCAAGAGTCCAGAAGACTCTATAATGCAGGATGGTGGACCACCAAAAGACATTCTTCTCTAAAGTAATTTTTTCTGAAATAAAGAAGCAGAGTTCATCCCTCTCCGTATTATTTTTGAAAATGTAAATTAAAAAAATCATACACAATAAGCGTTCCATGGTGTAATGGTTAGTACTTTGGAAAATTCAAGTTTATTACCAAAAATAGTATCAGAAACTTTTGAAAAAACAGTACCCAAGAGGGTTTAATAACCCAATACATTGCACCATAAATGTTGAAATTTAAATTAAGCATGTATGTATCTATTTCGAAAATCCTAAAATTGAAGGGCCAAGCCCAAAAGCATCATGAAGGCAAGTAGTTCCTGAAAGACACAGGAGCAGTCAGGAGTAGGCCTCAGCAGTACCCAAGAGGCTTTCATAACCCCTTACATTGCACGATCAATCGTGAGATCGAGCAATAACAGGTGTGTTATTCCCTCAGATGTCCGGGGCTGCACGCGCGCTACACTGAACGGACCAGCCTGTGTGTATCCTTCAAGCGATAGGTGCGGGTAACCTGCTGAACCATGTTCGTGATAGGGATTGGGGATTGCAATTATTTGCCATGAAAGAAGAATTCCAACTAAGTGCGGGTTATAAGCTGGGGTTTATTAAGTCCCTTACCTTTGTACACACCGCCTGTCTCTACTACCGATTGGTTGGTTTAGTGAGTTCCTCGGATCGGCCCCGGCGGGGTAGGCCACGGCCCTGACAGAACGCCGAGAATTTAAAGATCATTGTTGAAATTTGCATTAAGCATGTATTTAGCTACTGCTTAACATCCAAAAATTAAAGACCCAAGGCACCAAGCATCAGTGAGGCAAGAAGTTCCTGAAAGACACAGGATGAGTCAGGAGCAAGCATTCGCTGTACCCAACAGTGTTTCATATGCCTTACATATAAAGATCAAAGTTGAAATTTGCATTAACCATATATCTAGCTACTGCTAAACATCCAAAAATTTAAGGCCCAAGGCCCGAGGCATCAGGGAGGCAAGTAGTTCCGGAAAGACACAGAATGAGTCAGGAGCAGTCATTCGCAGTACCCAAGAGGGTTTCATAACCCCTTACATTTAAAGATCAATGTTGAAATTTGCATTAAGCATGTATTTAGCTACTGCTATACATCCAAAAATTAAAGGCCCATGGCCCCAAGCATCAGTGAGGCAAGTAGTTCCTGAAAGACACAGAATAAGTATGGAGCAGGCATTCGCAGTACCCAAGAGGGTTTCATAACCCCTTACATTTAAAGATCAATGTTGACATTTGCATTAAGCATGTATTTAGCTACTGCTAAACTTCAAAAAATTATAGGCCCAAGGCCAGAAGCATCAGTTTCCCCCATATTAGGAGCATAGTTGTCCCCCAGATTAGGCAGCATAGATGTCCCTCAGATTAGGAGCATACTTGTCCCCCAGATTAGGCAGCATAGATGTCCCCCAGATTAGGCAGCATAGATGTCCCCCAGATTAGGAGCATACTTGTCCCCCAGATTAGGCAGCATAGATGTCCCCCAGATTAGGAGCATACTTGTCCCCCAGATTAGGCAGCATAGATGTCCCCCAGATTAGGTAGCATAGATGTCCCCCAGATTAGGCAGCATAGATGTCCCCCAGATTAGGCAGCATAGTTGTCCCCCAGTCAGCGCAGGACGGTCAGAGCCAATCAAATGACCGTATATGGCAAGCGTGCCATACAATGCCCAGGTCTGCCCCAGAGGGTTTCATAACCAACCATAATTGAGAATTTTTTTGTTGTAGTAGCATGGTCAATCTACTCAGAGCCATCTGGCATTGGTGGCTGGAAATCCTGGCTGATCCATCCCTGATTCATTTTGATAAACGTCAGTCTCTCCACATTTTTAGTGGACAGACGAGTTCGCCTTGGGGTGACTAAACACTCGCTCTGATGGCACACTACTGGCCGGCAGGACAGCTTTTCCAGGGCAAACTCTGCTAGTTGTGGCCATAAATCAAGTTTGGCTGCCCAGAAGTCCAGCGGATCTTCAATGGTTGTTGGCATGGCCATTAGTGTTGCTCGCGAATATTCGCAATGCGAATGTTATTCGCGAATAACGCATATTCGCGAATTCGCGAATATTCGTGAATATAGCACTATATATTCCTAATTATGAATGTTCGTTTTTTTTTTTTCACAGTACACATAGTTACATAGTTACATAGTTACATAGTTAGTACGGTCGAAAAAAGACATATGTCCATCAAGTTCAACCAGGGAATTAAGGGGTAGGGGTGTGGCGCGATATTGGGGAAGGGATGAGATTTTATATTTCTTCATAAGCATTAATCTTATTTTGTTCCAGGAATGTATCTAATCCTGTTTTAAAGCTGTTAATTGTTCCTGCTGTGACCAGTTCCTGAGGTAGACTGTTCCATAAGTTCACAGTTCTCATGGTAAAGAAGGCGTGTCGCCCCTTGAGACTAAACTTTTTCTTCTCCAGACGGAGGGAGTTCCCCCTCGTCCTTTGGGGGGGTTTAACCTGGAACAGTTTTTCTCCATATTTTTTGTATGGGCCATTAATATACTTATATACGTTTATCATATCCCCCCTTAAACGTCTCTTCTCAAGACTAAACAATTGTAACTACTTTAATCGCTCCTCATAGCTAAGATGTTCCATTCCCCATATTAGTTTAGTCGCGCATCTCTGCACCCTTTCCAACTCCGCAGTGTCCCTTTTATGGACAGGTGCCCAAAACTGAACAGCATATTCCAGGTAAGGCCGTACCAATGATTTATAAAGGGGGAGTATTATGTCCCTGTCCCTTGAGTCCATGCCTCTTTTGATACATGACAATATCCTGCCGGCTTTGGAAGCAGCAGCCTGACATTGCATGCTATTCTGTAGTCTGTGATCTACAAGTACACCCAGATCCTTCTCTACCAGTGACTCTGCCAGTTTAATCCCCCCTAAGACATACGATGCATGCAGGTTATTAGTACCCAGATGCATAACTTTACATTTATCCACATTGAACCTCATTTGCCAAGTGGATGCCCAGACACTTAGTCTATCCAAGTCATCTTGTAACTTATGCACATCCTCTATAGACTGTACTGTGCTACAAAGCTTGGTGTCATCTGCAAAGATAGAAACAGAGCTGTTAATACCATCCTCTATATCATTAATAAATAAATTAAACAACAGCGGGCCCAGTACAGAACCTTGGGGTACACCACTAATAACCGGGGACCAATCAGAGTACGAATCATTGACCACCACTCTCTGGGTACGATCCATGAGCCAGTGTTCAATCCAGTTACAAACTAAAATTTCCAAACCCAAAGACCTTAACTTACCTGTCAGACGTCTATGAGGGACAGTATCAAACGCTTTAGCAAAATCCAGAAACACTATATCCACAGCCATTCCTCTGTCAAGGCTTCTACTCACCTCTTCATAAAAGCAAATTAGATTGGTTTGACAACTTCTATCCTTAGTAAACCCATGCTGGCTATCACTTATAATACAATTATCCCCTATGTATTCCTGTATGTAATCCCTTATAAGTCCTTCAAACAATTTACCCACAATGCACGTTAAACTTACCGGTCTATAGTTTCCTGGGGAAGACCTAGAGCCCTTTTTGAAGATTGGCACCACATTCGCCTTGCGCCAGTCCCTTGGCACAATACCAGACACCAGAGAATCTCTAAATATCATGAACAGGGGTACAGATATTACTGAACTTACCTCTCTAAGAACTCTTGGGTGTAGTCCATCCGGTCCTGGGTATTTGCTTACATTTATATCACTTAACTTACCTTGTACCATCTCTACATTAAGCCAGTTCAGTACATTACATGATGTGTTACCAGCACCGACCTGGCCAATGTCAGCTCCTTCTTCCATAGTGTATACAGAACTAAAGAACCCATTCAGTAGCTCCGCCTTCTCTTGATCGCCTGTGACAACCTCCCCATTATCATTATTAAGGGGTCCTACATGCTCTGTCCTTGGTTTTTTTGCATTTATATGTCTAAAAAAATATTTAGGATTAGTTTTGCTTTCTTTGGCCACCTGTCTCTCATTTTGAATTTTTGCTGTTTTTATTACATTTTTACAGATTTTATTAAGCTCCTTGTACTGTTTAAATGTTATAGCTGACCCATCAGATTTGTATTTTTTGAAGGCTATTTTTTTGTTGTTTATTGCTCTTTTAACATCATGTGTCAGCCATGTAGGATTTAATTTTAATCGTTTATATTTGTTCCCCTTTGGTGTATATTTAGCTGTATAGTTATTTAGAGTTGATTTAAAGATGTCCCATTTACCTTCTGTATCAGTATTTGAGAACACCTCCCCCCAGTCTATGTCCTGTAGTGCAGATCTCAGCCCAGGGAAATTTGCCTTTTTAAAGTTATATGTTTTTGCCTTCCCCGCCTGTCTTTGTTTTCTACATTTTAAGTCAAAAGTAACTATATTGTGGTCGCTATTACCAAGGTTTTCCCGCACAGTTACATTACCAACCAGCTCTGCGTTGTTGGAAATGATCAGATCCAACAAGGCATCACTTCTTGTTGGGTCCTCCACAAACTGGCCCATAAAATTATCCTGCAATAAATTTAGGAATTGTCGCCCCTTTGTAGTTTTAGTCAACCCCGGACCCCAATCTATATCTGGATAGTTAAAATCTCCCATTATTACCACTGTACCTGCCCGGGCGGCCCTCTCTATTTGTTTATGAAGCTGAACTTCTATCTCTTCAGTGATATTAGGGGGTCTGTAGATTACACCAAATACTATTTTTTCAGTATTTCCCTCCTTTTGTAATTCTACCCACAATGATTCCACATCCTCAGAATCATCACACACTATGGCATCGTTCACACTGACTTTCATACCACTTCTTACATACAGACAGACTCCACCACCTTTTCTGTTCATTCTATCCTTGCGAAACAATGTAAACCCCTGCAGATTGACAGCCCAGTCATGCGAGGAGTCCAGCCATGTCTCAGTGACCCCAACTATATCAATATGTTCCTCCAGTATCAAGGCCTCAAGCTCCCCCATTTTATTTGCTAGGCTTCTGGCATTTGTGAACATACACTTTACATTTCCATCCTTTATGTTATTGGGGTTAATGGGATTCAAGGGTGTAAGTTTTATTTTCCTATGAAGCTTATTCCTATTAACTATTCTAACCCCTCCCTCCGCTCCACCCCCAGGTACATTTATAATTCCCACCTCTCTATCTACACTATCTTCCCCCTCTTTGCTGTAGGTTCCCTCCCCCCAAGTCCCTAGTTTAAACACTCCTCCACCCTTCTAGCCATCTTCTCCCCAAGCAAAGCTGCACCCTCCCCATTGAGGTGCAGCCCGTCCCTACGGTAGAGCCGGTAACCGACAGCGAAGTCAGCCCAGTTCTCCATGAACCCAAACCCTTCCTTCCTACACCAGCTTCTGAGCCACTTGTTTACCTCCCTGATCTCCCGCTGCCTCTCTGGTGCGGCTCGTGGTACTGGTAGTATTTCAAAAAAGACTACCTTGGAGGTCCTTGCCTTAAGCTTGCGGCCTAAGTCCCTGAAATCATTTTTAAGGACACTCCACCTACCTCTTACTTTGTCATTGGTGCCAATATGTACCATGACTGCTGGGTCCTCTCCAGCCCCGCCCAACAACCTGTCAACCCGATCCGCGATGTGCCGAACTCGTGCGCCAGGCAGACAACACACTGTTCGGCGATCCCGGTCTTTGTGACAGATTGCCCTGTCTGTCCCCCTAATAATTGAGTCCCCCACCACTAGTACCTGTCTGGCCTGCCCTGTACTCCTCCCTCCCTCCTTACTGGAGCAGACACCCCCCTGGCGGTCAGAGGTGGTATCCTGCTGCAGTTCTCCTAGCTCTGTAATGGCATCCCCCTCATCTGCCAAGCGGGCAAACTTGTTGGGGTGTGCCAGTTCAGGACTAGCCTCCCTGACACTTTTTCCCCTACCCCTCTTTCTAACTGTAACCCAGCTAACTGCCTGACTGTCCTGCAACTCCGTCCCACTGTCCTCCCCCACCTCTACTCCCGAGAGTGCCTGCTCAGTGAGCAGGAGACTCCTCTCCATGTTGTTAATGCTTCTCATTGTTGCCAGTCGCCCCTCTAGATGCAGGATCTGGGCTTCCAAACGGACAACTAGCACACATCTCGCACAACAATATGCACCCTCAAACTGTTGTTCAAGGATTGCATACATTGAACAGGATGTACATTGGACTGCATTTTCCAACATGGAGGCCATCTAGTAATGGGGATTTCACAAATGTATAGGAAAAAACAGACAGTCAAAATTACACTTAAAAATTTTTTGTAGACCTTGTGCGTTCAGAAATTAACACTCACAGCGATCTCAACCTCCTGCTTTCAAACTCCAGTTTTTGAAACTCCTCTTTCACGCCCCCTCTAACACAGCAACACTCAGAAAGAGCAAGCATCATTCAACATCACAGTGATCATCCCTCTCTGCTTCCAGCTTGTGTGGTGTAAAGAAGGCTCTAATACTATACTGTGTGAGACTGGGGCGCGAATTTTCGCATATGCAAATTTATGCATATGCAAATTGTCTCTTATGCTAATTTTCCCACATGTTAGTTTTCGCATACGCGTATATTCGCATATGCGAAAATAAAACGAGAATATTACGAATATGCGAATATTCGCGAACATATGACGAATATTCGTCCATATATTCGCGAATTCGAATATGGCCTATGCCGCTAAACACTAATGGCCATGTCAAGGTATGCCACCACCTGCTGGTTCAGGTCCTGCTCCATGTCTACCTGCTGCTGATGAGTTGCTTCACTATGCGGGTGAACAAAGCTACTCATCAGCGACTGTAGACTCAGGGTGCTGCTGATTGAGCTGGTACTGCTCCTGCCACTCCTTCCCAGCAGCCATGGCAGTGGAAGGTGAGCGCAGAGGGCCCCTAGAGTCAGACCTGCGAGTGGATGGACCATGTGGCCGATAGGCATCAGCCAACTGACTACGTAGAAACTCTCTGTAGTAGGTCAGTTTGTCCTCCCTCTCAGTGGGTGTAACAAAGGCCCCCATTTTGGGACGGTAGCGAGGGTCTAATTAGGTGGATATCCAGAAGTCATCCCGCTGACGAATTTTGACAATTCGGGGGTCACTACGCAAGCAACTGAGCATGCATCGTGCCATTTGTGCCAGTGACTCGGAGGGACTACCTGCCTCCATCTCCACTGCATACTACCACGTAGTGTCTGGGTCCTCTGTCTCAACTTCCTCATATCCCTCCAGCTCCTCTGGCTGCTCCTGCTCCTCCTCTCCTGTCCGAAGACTAGAAACACCGGCTATCTCATTCAACCTAAACTGTGCTCCGCTCTGCCCCTCATTATCCTCCTCCTCCAGTTCAGCCCCCACAGGGCCCATGTAGCCTGGAGATGTAGGCGCAACGTCTCCATTGCCGTGACCAGCCATGGTTTCAATAATTTGTTGTAGGAAATGTAGGAGTGGAATTACGTCGTTCATGGCGTAATCCACAAATAATGTGGCTTCCTCAAAGGGCCTCAGCAAACGGCAGGTGTCACGTATGAGCTGCCACTCGTTCACATTGAAGTTACACAGGGGAGTACTCCTATCTGCTTGGATCATCAAGAAATCGGTGAGGGCTTTTCTTTGTTCGTATAGTCTGTCCAACATATGGAGGGTGGAATTCCAACATGTGGTGACGTCACAAATAAGACTATGTTGTGGGATACCGTTCTGACGCTGCAGCTCAAGGAAGGTGTGCTTGGCGGTGTACGAGTGGCTGAAGTGCATGCACAGTTTCCTTGCCATTTTCAGGATGTCTTGCAAATGGGGTGAAGACTTGAGGAAGCGCTTGACAACCAGATTCAACACGTGTGCCATGCAGGGCGCATGTTTCAGACTTCCTTGTCGCAGCGCGGACACAATGGTCTTCCCGTTGTCGGTCACCATGGTTCCCATTTCCAGATTTCGTGGAGTAAGCCATACTCGGATTTCTTTATGAATGAACTTTAGCAGTTCCTCCCCTGTGTGACTCGGTTCGCCAAGGCAAACCATGTGAAGAACAGCTTGACACCGCCGTGCCCAACACACATGGTACGATGAAGGGCCACCGAGATTTGGCCGTGCAGTGGAGGCCGAGGACAGGGTGGAGGATGAGGAGGCAGCGTCGCACACTGTAATAGGAACAACTGCCTGGGAGCGAGAGCGTGGAGGAGGAAGCGGTGTGACCTATCCAATTTGCTGTTGTGGCTGTGCAGGAACCACATTTACCCAGTGAGCTGTAAAAGACAAGTATTGTCCCTGCCCGTAGTTACAGCTCCACACGTCGGCGCTGCCGTGCACTTTTGAACACACCGACAGGCTCAAGGACTGGCCCACCTTCTCTTGTACAAACTTATGCAGGGCTGGTACTGCCTTCTTCGCAAAGAAATGACAGCTTGGGACTCTCCACCTCGGCTCGTCACAAGCCATCAATTCTCTGAAAGGTGCAGAGTCCACCACTTGAAAAGGGAGGGACTGCAACACCAGCAACTTGGACAGGAGCACATTCAACTTCTGCGCCGTTGGATGAGTGGGCACAAACTGTTGTCTCTTGGACATGGCTTCGCAGATGGATTGTTGGCGGAATGGCTGACTAAAAGCGGGAGAAGCAGGAGCGACAGAAGTAGGGTTTGACACACAGCTCCCTTCGGCTGAGATGGTGGAGCCTTGGCTGGATGAAGGAGGGAGCGGATGGCCACTGGGTGATGCAGCAGGCTGGACCACTACTTCGGAGCCACGGTTCTCCCAGGCCGCTTTATGGTGGCGAAGCATGTGTTGACGCAGGGCCGTGGTGCCGACATTGGGACCCTGGCCACACTTCACCTTCTGCCGACAGATCTTGCATGTGGCTACGTGGACCTCCTCAGGATGCCTTATGAAAAACTTCCACACCGGCGAGTAGCTGATTTTCCCACCCGCAGTCCGGACTAATTGACTGCTACTGGCGCCGTCTCCTGGAACCCCTGTTCCACTACCTCTCGGAAAGGTAGGCTGCCGCGAATCAGGTGGTCTCCCCCGGGCACGTTTGGCTCCTGAATTTCCACTACTGCCACCACGCTGACTGCCAACCGTTCTACCGCCTTGCTGCCTCAAGGGCAACCTGCAACTCTCTTCTCCTGATGATGATGAAGCCCCTTCTGCACCTGGCTCCCAATTGCGATCGGCTTCATCATCATCAACAGTTGTGTGCACGTCACTGATGTCCTCCTCAGGTTCCCCAACAGTTTCTGCTTCAGGACCCTGAACACTTGCAACACTGACTCCCAAGTCACTCTCCGCATCAATACTTGGCCGCCTAGCGGAGCAAGCAGCGCATGTCTCCTCCTCTTCTTGGCTGTCCAGTAGCTGCTGACCATTCTCTATTAGATCGTCCTCAGTAAATAGTGGAGCTGAACCCACAGCATAAGATACTTCTTTAGGAGAGGGAACAGCATAGGACAAAGGCAATGGGAGGACAGGGACTGCTCCCGGGCCATGCCAACTGAGGGTTGTGTCTGAGGAACCCACCGACTGTTGACTGGGGTTGTCAGATGTCACTTGTGATGATGTGGATGAGCGTGTTAACCAATCCACGACAGTAGATGGGTTGCTGGTGGAGACACGACAGCTGGCTGATAAAGGGAGCTCAGGCCTCTCGCTGCCACTCCTGCTGCCACTCGCTTCAAGTCTGCTGCCAACTCTGCCTGAAGTATTTAGGCCTCTGCCACTCCTCTATGCACGTCCTGGCACTTCTCTGCCTGACATACTTAGTGTTTATGAGGGTATTACCATTTTATGAGCGTTTATGAGGGTATTACAATACACTACACTACTCTTTAAACAGTATTTGTCTAGAACAGCAGCAGCTGATTACTTACAGCTGTCCTTGAACAGTATGTAGGCCCTTGACAGATTAACAGGTACTAGATGGTACAATACTTGGATGTACCCATGCGTTATTGCCTGATGAGGGCAGTAATATGCCTAACTATTAGCAGAAAAAACTCTGTCTTTTTGTAAAACACCAGCCGGTGGATACTATGGTTTGGACTTTGACGGTATGGAGCACCTTGTCAGCTTAACAGGTGCTAAATGGTACAATACTTGGATGTACCTATGCGCTATGCACTGATGAGGGCAGTAATATGCCTATTAGCAGAAAAAAATCTGTATTTTTGAAAAACACCAGCCGGTGGATACTATGGTTTGGACTTTGACGGTATGGAGCACCTTGACCGCTTAACAGGTGCTAAATGGTACAATACTTGGATGTACCTATGTGGTATGCACTGATGAGGGCAGTTATATGCGTAACTATACGCAGAAAAGACTATTTAAAAAAAAAAAAAAAAGACAGTGAATAGTATTGTTTGGACTTGCACAGTATGTAGCCAGCCCCTTGACAGATGAACTGGTACAAAAGGGTACAAATGCACTACAGTCCACTGAACAATCACGTATTTCTGAACAGCAGCAGGACCCAACAGTGCAGCACCACAAAAAAAAAAAATCCAAGGATTAAACCATAAATTGCACTCTGTCACACAATTCTGAGCAGCAGAAGATTTGTGGAGCAAATAAAAATAAACTCAATTGTGCTGAAAAATGAGGACATGATAAGATGCTTCAGAAAGTTCAGGCAGCTTGGAGATCTGTATGAGGCAGCTGACAGCTATCTGCTCCGCTCTGCTGCAATGCTCAATAACGTGAATAGGAGGTTTAGCTATCAATGATCGTTCTTCTCAGTGTAACAGGAAAGCACTCCCTTTCCATAATGCTGATGTGACCAGCACTGACTAGCAGTTGCAGTGTAACGCTGTGGTATGAGCTATTCACACACACGCAGTCCCGTCCTCTATATCTGACTGCATAGATGAAATGAAGAGAGGCAAGATGGCCGCTGATTATATAGGGCCTGTGACATCACAGGGGTCAGTGAACACCGATAAGCTGCATCTCACATGTGATTAAGGGTCAGCCCGCCTACCTTCATTCCCGCCCTCCCATAATCCCCTGCCCCATGTACTCACATGTGGATCCGCCATCTTAGCTCTCCAATAGCCTGGAACGCTGTAAAATGGAGTTTAATTAAGCGATTCGAGCAATAGAATCGCGGCGATATTCGAATTCATTGCGATTCAAATTTTTGATGAAATTCGTAACTAATTCGGGTTCGTCAACTTCGATTCGCTCATCTCTAGTGACTTTACTTCAATACGTGGATGATCTTCTCTTCTGTACCACATCGCAAGGTAAGAGTGCCACCACTTCAGTTGATCTGCTATCTTTCCTTTCTTCAATCAACTGCAAGGTGTCCCTTGAAAAAGTTCAGTGGGCACAACAAAAAGTTGTCTTCCTAGGACATTGTATCTCTCTCTAGGTGCTAAACACCTCAGGAAAGACAGGAAGCAAGTCATACAAGAGATTCCTGTACCTACAACTGTCAAGCAACTACAGGCTTTCCTTGGTATGATCACTTACTGCCGACAATGGATTCCGGATGCCTCAGCACTGATGCAACCCCTGTATGATGCTATTCCAGCTATGACTCAGAAGCAGCCACTTTAGCCGCCTAAAATACCTTATCCTGTCTGCTCCAGCACTTGGTATCCCAAATTACAAACTGCCGTTTTATCTGTTTGCCTCTGAGACCAAGGGCCATGCCTCTGGAGTCCTTGCACAAAAACATGTAGACAAATTGAGACCTTTGGGATACTACTCATGCAGACTAGATCCTGTTGCACAAACTTCACCCACCTGACTTTGAACTGTCATAGCTGCTAAAGACCTTTTGGACAAGACTTTGGACATCATTCTTGGACATTCTATCATTATCCTCGCTTCATATGATCTGAAAGTTATTTTGACTCAATGCCAAAGAAATCCACTTTCTCTACAAAGACAAGTGAGGCTTCAATGCTCTCTCTCCTACTTATGGATAAAGTCACTCTTCAAAGATGCGCAATCCTGAATCCATCCCCTGCTTCCTCTCTCGAGGGGGGATGATGAAGAAAAACAAATTGAACAAAATGATGGAGACCTCGGTGACCCTAAGCACAATTGTTTAGAGGTTATGGAAATGGAGACATCACATCTACCAACGGTCCAAGAAACACCATTGGACAATACAACCTTTACTCTCTACACAGACGGGTCCAGATATGCTGATGAAAGTGGCAACTTCCACACAGGATACTCAGTGGTTAGCCCATTAGAAGTTCTGCGATCAAGACTACTCCCTTCCAGTGTTTCTGCACGATAGGCGGAACTCATTGCCTTCACTGAAGCCTGCCGGCTTTTGGAAGGACAAACCTCCAACATCTACACGGACTTTGCCTATGGGCATGGAGTGGTGCTGGACTTCGGATTAAAATGGGCCTTGAGGGGGTACAAGACTGCAAGTAGAACCCCTATAAAGAACTTTGAAACTGTCAGGACCCTGATTGAAGTCTTAAAATTGCCTGAACTGTCAGGACCCTTAAAATTGCCTGGACAAGTGGCAATCAGCTAAGTCAAAGCGCATGGAAGATTGGACTCTGAAGAAGCCGAAGAAAATTTCTTGGAAGACGAGGCAGTTAAAGAAGTTGCAATACTTGCTCAAGAGGAATCAGGGGTATACGTGGTGACAAGAAGACAGAAGAAATGATCAGAAGAACCAGAAGAGAAAAAGGAAAAACCCCAAACCCAAGACACTGAAACAATTCCGGACTCAAGTCTTGGACAAGGGAAAGAGAATATGGGAGAAAATGGGAGCTGAACTCAGTGAATCAGACAGCCTGTAGAGAAAAATACAATAAAGGAATATGGGTGCACTACTGTTTATCCCTCAACACTGATGTTAAAATTGAGACATTCGCCAGTATATCCTTATATGAAGCACATACCAGAGCCCGCACACCAACGCCAAGGTTTCTCAAATGGCGCGGGACCTAACGCTAAACCTACCTGTGCGTGATAAGCAAAACAGGGGCCAGTGGGCAATTACGGCAGCATTCAGTCGACTCACAGCGTCCTCCCAGGTACCCTCCAGCATGGCTGAGCACACATACAATGGGAGGAGAATGGCAGGCTGCAAGCCCCACCTAATATGTAAACCTACAATATGCTACGAAAGAGCGTAAACCTTGTGCCCCAATAATGAAGTACAAACAGTATAAAAATATATATGTAAATTTTATTAGGTACCAAAACATAAATTAAAAAATATATAATATAAAATAGGAACAGGAAAATTCGTGCACAATCAATATAAATCCATAGATATAAGTTAATATAAAAAATTCATCTCAATTTACAGCATGTAATAATTGATAAAAAATAAAAGCAGGATAAAAAAGTATATAAAGGGAGAGTTGGGTCCGGTAGATAGATTAAAATGTATATATATGTATTAAATCTATATGTACATACAGGAGATAGGATAAGTATACAGAAGTAACTAAGAATAAAGTGCAAGTGCTAAAAAACTGTAAACACTTCTTACATAGTGAAAAATATATCACACAGTGAATAACTAAGCAAAGTGCAACGGGCTAGGAAAGCAGTGGTGTTAAAGCAATATAACATGTAATGTGTAAAATACAAGAACAAAAGTGCACAATGGAAGTGACAGTTAGATGAAATAGAAGGCAGAAGACATATAGATACCGGACTGGACCCTACACCTGCTATGAGTCTCCGACGCGTTTCGCCCGCATGGCCTCACAGGTGCTACCTACATGCTGCCTGGAAAATAGTCAAGGCACATTACATATGGAGTTTACACACCTCAAAGTATAAAATTTAAACAAACAACAAAAAACGTGGTCTCAAATGGCTGGAGGTGCTCAACCCCTAACGCAGTTGTGTATTTATACTGGGGGAGCAGATCCTGCCCTTTTAGTCTGTTGCTAGGGGCGATCCCCAGCATAAAAATGCATACAATGGAGGATGCCTGCAGCGTTGTATACAATGACATTGGCTATCCATCAACACTGATGTTAAAATTGAGACATTCGCCAGTATATCCTTATATGAAGGACATACCAGAGTCTGCACACCAATGCCAAGGTTTCTCAAATGGCGCGGGACCTAACGCTAAACCTACCTGTGCGACCAAATGCTGCCGTAATTGCCCACTGACCCCTGTTCACGCACAGGTAGGTTTAGCATTAGGTCCTGCGCCATTTGAGAAACCTTGGCATTGGTGTGCGGGCTCTGGTATGTCCTTCATATAAGGATATACTGGCGAATGTCTCAATTTTAACATCAGTGTAGAGGGATAAACAATGTCATTGTATACATCTACCACAGTAGTGCACCCATATTCCTGTA
Organism: Hyla sarda; assembly: GCF_029499605.1. Taxonomy (NCBI): domain Eukaryota; kingdom Metazoa; phylum Chordata; class Amphibia; order Anura; family Hylidae; genus Hyla; species Hyla sarda. Next base: position 27,094,619 of record NC_079195.1, read on the forward strand.
TTGTATTATTCTAATTGTTACACATCCACACCGTCTATCTGGTGTAGGATTCTATTTTGGCACTTGTAGTCCACTGCAGGCACCCTGCATTGTATGCATTTTTATGCTGGGGATCGCCCCTAGCAACGGACTACAAAAGCAGGATCTGCTCCCCCAGTATAAATGCACAACCGCATTTGGGGTTAAGCACCTCCAGCCATTTGAGACCACGTTTTTTTGTTGTTTGTTAAAATTTTATACTTGGAGGTGTGTAAACTTCATATGTAATGTGCCTTGAATATTTTCCAGGCAGCATGTAGGTAGCACCTGTGAGGCCATGCACCTATATTAGCCAACTTAGGTGGGGCTTGCAGCCTGCCTCTCTCCTCCCATTGTATGTGTGCTCAGCCACCCTGAAGGGTACCTGGGAGGACAATGCGAGTCGACCGAATGCTGCCGTAATTGCCCACTGGCCCCTGTTTTGCTTATCACGCACAGGTAGGTTTAGCGTTCGGTCCCGCGCCATTTGAGAAACCTTGGCGTTGGTGTGCGGGCTCTGGTATGTGCTTCATATAAGGATATACTGGCGAATGTCTCAATTTTAACATCAGTGTTGAGGGATACACAGTAGTGCACCCATATTCCTGTATTGTATTATTCTAATTGTTACACATCCACACCGTCTATCTGGTGTAGGATTCTATTGTGGCACTTGTAGCCCGCTGCAGGCATCCTCCATTGTATGCATTTTTATGCTGGGGATCGCTCCTAGCAATGGACTACAAGGGCAGGATCTGCTCCCCCAGTATAAATGCACAACTGCATTTGGGGTTGAGCACCTCCAGCCATTTGAGATAATGTTTTTTGTTGTTTGGCCTATGGAGAAAAGCAAACATAATTTGCATTCCTCAAGCCCTTTACCCAGGGGTTACTCAATGGGCTCATGGAGTCACCCACAGAGGAAAAAACCAAATGATCACATCTATCAACAAAATCTACCTTGCACCACGAATAACAACACCAGTTGAACAATATGTCAAGGGATGTCACATTTGCAGCACCTGCAACCCTGGAAGAACAGAATTTACTCCTAAGAAACATTTGGCCAAACCTTGCTACTCATTTCAGAGGATCCAGATTGACCACATGCAATTGCCCAAAAGTGGAAAGTTGAGTACGTACTAGTAGCAGTGGACATTTTCTCAAGATGACCAGAAGCCCACCTAGTCACTAATACAGCAAAGACTACTGTAAAGAAACTAACAGAACTGGTATGCAGATTTGGAGTCCCTGAAGTAATTGAAAGCGACCAAGGACGGGCTTTCATTGTGGATATTACAAGAGAACTTTGGAGAATGGTGGGAACAGACCTCAGACTCCATACCCCATATCATCCCGGAGCAGTGGGAAAGTTGAAAGACTGAATGGCACCCTAAAGAACAAAATCCTAAAGCTAGTAAAGAACTGTCCCTTCCATGGTCAGAAGTGCTGCCCATAGCCCTGTACTCTGTTAAAAACACAACCCGACAGCCAACAGTTCTAACCACATATGAGACACTTTTTGGCCTAAGCTAGAATGTTATTACCCTCAGCAGCTTAGTGCAGGAAATGATAGTTTAGTAAAGTGTGTTATTACCATGTGTAATGAGCTGAAGATAACACATGTTGTAGTTTTATTCTTCCATTCCAGATCCAGACACTGAGCAAGGAAGTCACAATCTGCAGCCCGGAGAGTTTGTCTTCATGAAAAGACACGTGAGGGGGCCGCTTATCAGGTTCTATTGACAACTCTGACTTTGGTGAAACTGGAAGGAAAATCAACATGGATACACCTCACACTGCAAGAGGGTTCCTACACCATGCTCCTGACACATGTGACCCAAGCATGACCGAGGTGATTCCCCACATGAGAACAACTATCCTGTATGCCAATGGTGCAAGTGCAAACCCAGCAGAGTAGGGTGAACATAGAAGTCCCAGGTAAAAGACAAGTCTGACTACAAAGGGGGGCGGTTCACCAGGAGCCGCTCGTCTCAAATCAGTGAAGCATCCCATACCCATTTTTTATTTTTCTCCGCTTGAACCTGGGAATATTAGGCAGAACGCACCATAGGGAAAGATGGAAGAAAACAAAGTTCTTAGGGGGGAATTGTTGGGTCTATAATATTCTGATAAATTGGTCGCTATATCTATACTCATATGCCTTTGCTAAATCCTATATGCTATTGCTAAATAGTGCAGAAGAACTTTGCTTTCCTTAATTCAAAACATTTCAGCTGCTCTTTGCCCGTATTTAAGACTAGAACCTTGAGATGGAGACTATGGATACAAGAAGTCTAAACATTGGGCTTTGTAGAGAGATGGAGAAATCTCAAGCTAGAGGGCATGCAACATAAATGACTTATGCCACGCCATGCTCAAATGACCAATCAGCATATAGATTCATGCATAGTTTTACCTTTCACCCTCCCCTTTTTGTCAGTTTGTAAAAAACAAATGTGATTTCTGTATAATAAACAGAACTCCCTGGGATACCGAGGAGGGAACTCATACCAACCTGGCCTGGTGTGAATTTTCTTCGGTCGACACTCGGAAAATTAGTTCAGCAGTAGTCACTCACAGATTAAGTCCGCACATTAACCCATCCTTAACACTACCACCACAAAGAAGGGACACGCCCCCTCCCATCACACACCAATCACCTCCTACCACCATATAGGAGGGACACGCCCACTCCCATCACACATCAATCCCCTCCCATTAAACACAAGGGAAGGACATGCCCCCTTCCCCTAAAAGGATTTCTGACACTGTGAGCTAATGAGAATAGATATTTTTATAATAAATATAGATGTAAGAGGCATAAAAATTACATCTACATGGTCAGGTTTAGCTCTTTTTTATTTATTTTTTTGGGTGATCAGAAAGGTATGCTTTAAGCTGGGAGGTTTAGTATAGAGGCTTTGTATCTATGTCTAAGAGGGCCGGCTAAGGTGGCCTTTGGGCAAAATTTAGGAGAATTCCTCTTTCTATAAAGATACATGTTGGCCTCAGCTATCAAGCACTGTGAATGATTGACCCTCTAGAGTATATGGGTAATCCTAAGTCTTAAGATAGAACAAGTATGGAGAACTGTATAAACAAGGAAAAGTTATAAAGATAGTGGAGAGAATTGGACAGAATAGAGCACGGGCCAGCGTGGCTTCATTTCCGTTCAAATCCTCTGCAAGGACTACGGTGTAACCAGATTGTCGTCGACAAAGTCCCACGGTTGCTATTGATGGGACTTTTTTAACCAATTTTTATTAATTTTTTCTGGTATATGAAGTGACCAAAGAGGCACAATTTTGGATTTTTTTTTATGTGTACGCCATTGACAGTGTAGTTTAATTAAAGTTATATTTTAATAGTTTGGACATTTACTCACGCGACGATACACCATATGTTGATGTTTGTTTGTTGTTTTACATAAATGTATTTAAAAAATGGGAAAAAGGGTGTGATGCAAACTTTTATTAGGGGAGGGGTTTATTCACATATATTAACTTTTTTTTTTTTTAATACTTTTTCTAGTCCCCATAGGGCACTATTACATGCAAACCAGACTGTACAAGAAGAGTGACGATTGGTGGCATAGAGCTATGCAGGAGATCTCTGGCCATGTCATCAGGGTAAGTATACAGAGAGGCCAGGGAGGAACAAAACACTGGCACTGGACAGAGTTGAGGAGAGTATGCAAAGGATATCTTATCCCCTATCCAAAGGATAGGGGATTATATGTCTGATCATGGGGGCTTCCCGCAACAGGTTTAGGAGGGGAAAATGCTGGGTATGGAAAGCTGTGGTACTGACGTCACACCATGCACCCTCGTGACATCACACCGCACCCCTTCCATTCATGTCTATGGGAGGGGGCGTGGCAGCCACTACGCTGCCTCCCATAGACATGAATGGAGGGGGCATGGCATGACTAGACATGGCTATCATGACCTAGGCCTCCCAAATGAAGCGTTCTGAACATAATTGTCACGATGCCGGCTGGCAGGTAGTGGATCCTCTGTGCCAGAGAGGGATAGCGAGGACCGTGCTAGTGGACCGGTTCTAAGACGCTACTGGTTTTCACCAGAGCCCGCCGCAAAGCGGGATGGTCTTGCTGCGGCGGTAGTGACCAGGTCGTATCCACTAGCAACGGCTCACCTCTCTGGCTGCTGAAGATACTGAAGATAGGCGAGGTACAAGGGAGTAGGCAGAAGCAAAGTCGGACGTAGCAGAAGGTCGGGGGCAGGCGGCAAGGTTCGTAGTCAGGGGAGATAGCAAAGTTCTGGTACACAGGGTATAAACACACAAAAACGCTTTCACTAGGCTCTAGGGCAACAAGATCCGGCAAGGGAGTGCAAGGGAGGAGACTAGATATAAGGAGGGAACAGGTGGGAACCAATTAAGCTAATTGGGCCAGGCACCAATCATTGGTGCACTGGCCCTTTAAGTCTCAGGGAGCTGGCGCGCGCGCGCCCTAGAGAGCGGAGCCGCGCGCGCCAGCACATGACCGCAGGAGACGGGAACGGGTAAGTGACCTGGGATGCGATTCGCGAGCGGGCGCGTCCCGCTGTGCGAATCGCATCCCCAACGGCCATGAGAGAGCAGCGCTCCCGGTCAGCGGGACTGACCGGGGAGCTGCAGGGAAAGAGACGCCGTGAGCGCTCCGGGGAGGAGCGGGGACCCGGAGCGCTAGGCGTAACAGTACCCCCCCCCTTAGGTCTCCCCTTCTCTTTATCGGGTAACTGCCTCCCCTGGGATGAGGACACCGGGAAAGGATGGAGGGATTCCTCAACGGCAGGCAGAACCGCAGGAGTAGGAATGGGGAGAGAGGGCAGAGGGCGGGACCTGGCACGGGGCAGTGTGACACCAGGAGGAGGGCCATGAGGGGACACAGAAGCTTGCCTGATGGAACTGGGAGGGGGGGAGGGGCATTTCCTGTGGCAGGCAGAGTCCTTAATGACCTTAGGGGGACCAGATACAGGAGGAACCACAGAGTTACGGCAAGGGTTACTGGGAACCGGTTTTAGACAGTTCTTGGAACAAGAGGACCCCCAACTCTTGATCTCCCCAGTGGACCAATCCAGGGTTGGGGAATGAAGTTGAAGCCAGGGAAGTCCAAGGAGAATTTCCGAGGTGCAATTGGGGAGGACCAAAAGTTCAATCCTCTCGTGGTGAGATCCGATGCTCATAAGAAGGGGCTCCGTGCGGAAACGTATGGTACAGTCCAACCTGGCTCCGTTGACCGCGGAGATGCGGAGTGGCTTGACAAGACGGGTCACCGGAATATGGAATTTATTCACAAAGGACTCCCGAATAAAATTTCCAGAAGCTCCAGAGTCCAGACAGGCCACGGCTGAGAGGGGAGAGCTGGCTGAAGTGGAAATCCGAACAGGTACCGTGAGACGTGGAGAAGCCGACTTGGCATCAAGAGACGCCACACCCACGAGAGCTGAGTGTGAGCGTGCGTTTCCCAGACGTGGAGGACGGATTGGGCAATCCACCAGAAAATGTTCAGTACTGGCACAGTACAAACAAAGATTCTCTTCCTTACGGCGATTCCTCTCTTCCAGGGTCAGGCGAGACCGATCCACTTGCATGGCCTCCTCGGCGGGAGGCCTAGGCGCAGATTGCAGTGGAGACTGTGGGAGAGGTGGCCAGAGATCTAAGTCTTTTTCCTGGCGGAGCTCTTGATGCCTCTCAGAAAAACGCATGTCAATGCGAGTGGCTAGATGAATGAGTTCATGCAGGCTAGCAGGAGTCTCTCGTGCGGCCAGAACATCTTTAATGTTGCTGGATAGGCCTTTTTTAAAGGTCGCGCAGAGAGCCTCATTATTCCAGGAAAGTTCAGAAGCAAGAGTACGGAATTGTATGGCGTACTCGCCAACGGAGGAATTACCCTGGACCAGGTTCAGCAGGGCAGTCTCAGCAGAAGAGGCTCGGGCAGGTTCCTCAAAGACACTTCGAATTTCCGAGAAGAAGGAGTGTACAGAGGCAGTGACGGGGTCATCACGGTCCCAGAGCGGTGTGGCCCATGACAGGGCTTTTCCAGACAGAAGGCTGACTACGAAAGCCACCTTAGACCTTTCAGTAGGAAACTGATCCGACATCATCTCCAGATGCAGGGAACATTGGGAAAGAAAGCCACGGCAAAACTTAGAGTCCCCATTAAATTTGTCCGGCAAAGACAGGCGGAGGCTAGGAGTGGCCACTCGCTGCGGAAGAGGTGCAGGAGCTGGCGGAGGAGATGGTTGCTGCTGCTGTAGCTGAGACTGAATCTGCTGTAGCTGCGACTGGAGTTGCTGAGTCATGGTGGTCAAGTACGACAGCTGGTGATCTTGTTGGGCAATCTGTCGGGCTTGCTGGGCGACCAGTGTGGGGAGGTCGGCGACAACAGGCAGAGGAACTTCAGCGGGATCCATGGCCGGATCTACTGTCACGATGCCGGCTGGCAGGTAGTGGATCCTCTGTGCCAGAGAGGGATAGCGAGGACCGTGCTAGTGGACCGGTTCTAAGACGCTACTGGTTTTCACCAGAGCCCGCCGCAAAGCGGGATGGTCTTGCTGCGGCGGTAGTGACCAGGTCGTATCCACTAGCAACGGCTCACCTCTCTGGCTGCTGAAGATACTGAAGATAGGCGAGGTACAAGGGAGTAGGCAGAAGCAAAGTCGGACGTAGCAGAAGGTCGGGGGCAGGCGGCAAGGTTCGTAGTCAGGGGAGATAGCAAAGTTCTGGTACACAGGGTATAAACACACAAAAACGCTTTCACTAGGCTCTAGGGCAACAAGATCCGGCAAGGGAGTGCAAGGGAGGAGACTAGATATAAGGAGGGAACAGGTGGGAACCAATTAAGCTAATTGGGCCAGGCACCAATCATTGGTGCACTGGCCCTTTAAGTCTCAGGGAGCTGGCGCGCGCGCGCCCTAGAGAGCGGAGCCGCGCGCGCCAGCACATGACCGCAGGAGACGGGAACGGGTAAGTGACCTGGGATGCGATTCGCGAGCGGGCGCGTCCCGCTGTGCGAATCGCATCCCCAACGGCCATGAGAGAGCAGCGCTCCCGGTCAGCGGGACTGACCGGGGAGCTGCAGGGAAAGAGACGCCGTGAGCGCTCCGGGGAGGAGCGGGGACCCGGAGCGCTAGGCGTAACAATAATGTTCAGAACACCAGGGGTCTGCATGGAGATTGCGGGGGTTCCCTTTGGATATGGGATAAGATTTCTAGCAACAGAGTACACCTTTAAGTTTTGGTTTATTGAATTATTCCTCACCGTTATACCGTATGTGAATCTAGGTTTGTAAAGAGAATCCATTTCTTCAAAAGTTAGAGTTCCTACTGTATATAAAATATGAACGATTTTAAAGGCTGAGAAAGAGACTCCTACAAAAAAAGAGCAGATTCTGGATTAGTGTTCGGCAGGTGACATGAGATGAAGCATAAACGTTGAGATAAGTGATGTAAGAAACAGGAATTGGCTTAAAATAAAATAAATATTGAAGTGAATCAGTTTCTAATCCTTCATATCATCTTGTATATAGAGGCAGTATCATAGTAGTTATATTCTTGTATATAGGGGGCAGTATTATAGTAGTTATAAAGGCACAATAGAGGAAAGATGCGGATGGCACCACTGGACACTAAACTTTGCAAATTAAAATTTAAATATTGGAGTGGGGGAGCCGAAGCAAACAATGAGGGGTGTAAGGAGCTAAGAAAATATAGCATGAAACTGTAATAGAAAAATATGAGAAAAAATAAGCTTCCGAGCACTCACCTCTAAAGATTTCAAATTTTATTCCAACATGTTAAAAGGAAGTAGATTCCTGGTAGATG